>NW_024962286.1:5733792-5860472 GCF_019238085.1 Lagopus leucura
AGCCCCGTATCAGGTGCTGGGTGCTGGGCTGTGCACACCAGCAGCATGTGGCAACAGCAGGTCACAGCCAGCCGTGACACAGAGCAAACACTGGTGATGGCTCAGGCCAACAGAAAGACAACAGCCAGCACAGAGCCACCTCCTGTGAATTATCAGGAGTAGCTTCCCAACATTTTTTTCCCCAAAATTGTTGTAGACCTCTTAGTGTCACAAAATCTACTGGAAAATGCTATTCCCACTGCAGATCTTCACAGACAGTTTAAAGAAGTGGAAGCAAATATCTCATTGCTTACAACACTCTCTGCGTTTTACGACGATCCCTCTGGAATCCTACTGCTATTGCACTCCATCTATCTTTTCTCTAAGTGACAGAGCAGTTTCCTTCTGAAAAGCAATGGGGACATCCAAGAGATTTAATGCTGACCTTTGGAACCAGCTCGGGTTTCCATCCACACTTTGTGAAGTTTCAGCAGAACCACCCGAGCTGTGTTTCACAAATCTGCTCTACCACCACCTCACGCCTGAGCCCAAGGCATGAAGAGCCCTCAGAAACCTACTGCAGGTATTTGGAATTTATTTAGAGAAAAGAAAAACAAATAATTTTTTAGAAAGGACAGAGAAATCAAAGGGTAGCTGTGGTCCCGGATCAGTGCTTTTCCTTTCTCCCTTCTTTTGCCAGGTTGGAGTTAAACCTCTCTCTGGGTTGTGAATCTCAGATTCTCCTTCCCAGGAGCTTATCGTCCCTTTGCAGGCAAAGTAGGAAAATGACAATTTAAGATATCTTATAATGGAGCTAATCTTTTTTCTGAAGATAAGAGTTTAAAACCTGGAGTCACTGCACATTTATAGGACGGTGAATTAAATATAACAAAGTACCTGCTACACTCCAGGAAGAATCACACCCTCACGAGAGCTCTGTTTCCTGACGCAGGCGGCTCTGCCTTCGTCCCATCCCTGCTACCCACCTGTGCATCACTGCCTGCATCCCGTTGGCCTCAAGGCCACCCTGCAGGTGGCAGGGATGCTGGGCAGAGCATCAGGGCGCTCCGTGCCTCCAGGCTCAGAGCTCTGCCAGCATCCGCCTTCCCCAGTCGCAGGGCAAAACCCTGCTGGATCTCTCAGGAAAGCTTTTTGTTTCCTACAACACTTTGCAGCGCTATGAAGGCTTCCAAGGAGTACTCACCAACGTTGGCCAGGCAGAGGTGCAGGCGGCCTCGCACAGCCACGCGGGCGCCCAGAGGGCACAGCACATCCCTGCCTGCTGCTGGTGGTGCATCCTGCTCGTACTCAGTGGTGATCACCTCCAGCTCGTGCAGCGTCCTGACAGCCGGCCGGCCCTGGCGCAGCAGGGGCTGGGGAGGAAGAAGGGATGGGGCAGGATGGATGCTGCTGTGCCTTCGGCCTCAGCGTGGAGCCCCATCACACTCACACCCATCTCCCACTCTCAGCAGATGCATTTCCTTTGTGGGCTGCCCAGATGGAGCTTTTTCATTGCAACTTCTCCCCGAGAGGATAACAGCCAGGCATTAGGGTAACTAGTTACTGGGGCGACTCAGATCCAAGAGATTTAGAGATTTGGATAAAGATGTCTCTGCATTTCCTAGGCCTGCTTTAATTTTTCTATCCAGTAAGCCCTAGCACGGCACAGAAGTTCCAGGGAAGAAAGTTAATGCTCTGCCGTCGCTTTCAAGGATAAGATGACAAATCCTGTGATTACAGGCTTGTCAGATTGACATCAGCCTCCGCTAAACAGAGTGCCTGATAAAAACTTGATTACTGAAGACTCAAGGGTAATCTAACAGCATCTCAGCACAGGACAGAGGGAAGAGTCAGACTCGTCTTTAAACTCTTGCATGCTAAGCAGTTCTCCCTCATCATTAGCAGTCATTAAGGCTCAGGGAGAAGGGCTCCCTACCTTCAGTTTAACCGCAGCAGAGCCGACCAGCAGCAGCGAGTCTCCATCCCAGATGTCCATCTGCAGGCTCTGCTCAGCCAGGTAGCGCACGAAGACACGCTGCTCCCCAGGCCTCAGGAAGGTGGGGTCCACCACATACCTCAGCTGCAGCCCTGGGGCTTCTGCAAGAAACAGAGCAGCAATAGAGGGTTGCATCCCTTGGGCCCTGCCTGCCCGCAAGCATGCTGTCATAGGGACCAGAAAAAGCCAGGATGTCAGGTGTGGAGCTGCTGCTGAACCAGAATGGTGTGACAGCACCTGGGTCCACCCCAGCACCCTCCTCTCCTACGCAGTGCAGCTTAACCCCATCAATCACACTGGGAAGGACCCCAGCACAGGATCCCTCATTGCCACCAAGAACTCTAGGTGGGGAAGGAGCTGCACTGAAGGCATCTCCTGGGACAGGAATTTAATAAGACACAAAGGGAAAGACAAAGCATTTTGCTCAGAGGATCAGATGAGATTACTCCAGGCACTTTGCTTTAATGCTCTGCTTCTTTTTCAGTATGCTCAGTCCCAGCTGCAGTCAGCAATCCTGATGTCTGGATCATGTCACTGATGCTTATTGATGTTTTACTTCATGCTTTGACGTTTTGAACATTTTTAATTATGTGCCACATAAACTAATGGAGGTTTGCTATGAAAGCAGATAGCAGTCCGTTCCCTTGGCCTGGAGGCATGCCTAAATCTGATTGACAAAAATGCCAATTGAACCAGTAAATGTTGTTTAAAACTCCCAGATGGCTTTTCCTTGTACAGTAACACAATACTATGGCCCATACACACAAAAAAGAACAAGTCAACTTGATGAACTACGTGCAGGACCATGCAAAACAGCATCGAGACCTCCAGCCTCAGCTGCACAACCAACCCTCCCATGGCAGCCTTCCTCCTCTCACAGCCCTCCTGAAGAGGAGGGGCCACGTGAGGACACTACCCACCCCAGGACCAGAGCCCACCAGTGTTTGGGGTCCCATCCTCGTTCAACTGGAGCAGCACTTGTGCTGGCACAGCAGACCCAACCGCCCTCTCGCCATCCGCATCGACCAGCTGCAGCCGCGGCGTGCTGACCGGGGGGAAGCGGTAGAACTGGAAGGTGAGGAACACTGTCCTGGGCCACGTCCCTTCCAGTGCATCCTGAGGAGCCCTGGAGCAAGAGAAAAGTGCTTTTGGTCAGCCTTGTTTGGATCATAAGCTCCTCACCAAAAAGAAGCAGAAGAACAAGAGAAGATTGGTAATATCAAAAGTACTTGGACTTCTCTAAAGACAGAGGGCATATGGTTTGTCTTTGCTTTCCAAAAGCCTCCCAGTTCCAGCTGTCTTCTGCCATATGCTTGATGGAAGAGCCAAGCAGAAGTAGCATTTTACCTTTGCCATCTATGGAAGAGCTGTGAGCAATGCTTTGGAGAGAGAAAGCCGCCCTCATAGATAGCTTTCCAAAAACTCAGCTCCTCTACATAACACGCATTTAAGCGGGAACCCTGCACTAACTAGTTTTATACCATTGTGTGGCCAAGGTGCACCACAAAGAAACTGGAATGTGTTGTAAGAGTGCCTTGAGAGAGCAATGGTGTCATTTAGGAGCTCTTCACGGCTTTACTTCTGTGGCTGCAGTTGGGAAGCAGCACACTGCCCAAGGGCTTCTGCTGCTCAAGCACAAAAGCAGCTCATTTTGGAATAGGCTTCTCCCCCAAAAGGCTCCTTGAAGCCCCGCACACCTCACCTACTGAACGCAAGGAACTGCAGGATTATTTCATTGCTTTGCAGAGCATCCACTTCCTCCAGCCGAGGACTGAAATGCGCGGGGTTCAGCGGCTCCGTGACCTCCAGGGGCATCTTGTTGTCATCGAGGATCTCTGGGAAGCCAAAGGTGTGCAGGAGCGCCAGCGAGGCACGGCTGAGCGCAGCACTGGAAGCGGCAGAGAAACGGGGCTGAGCGAGCGGTAACAGCAGCACCAACCTGTGCCAACCCCCCGAAATCTCAGCCCCACAGCCCTCACCTCCCAGCAGGCAGCGCCATGGCCGTGACGGGCAGCTGCGTTGGCACAAAGGGCAGCGCCCGCAGGTGCTCACTGCTGGAGGCATCAGCGCGTGGGGAGCCCAGACACAGGTCAGCCTCCAGGTGTGTGATGCCAGCAGTGCGCTCGGCGCGGCCATCCTGTGTGCTGCAGGGCCGGGGCGTTGGGGCGCTGCGGCTCCGTGGCACTGTGCACCCGTCCCTGCTCTGCGGAGAGGCCAGCAGCTGTGAGAGAGACAGCTGGAAGGGAAGAGGCTGTGATGAACGCAGCAATGATGCACAAACGCCACGCCACAACCCAGGTTCCGCCAGCAGTTCGTGCAGCTCAGATGCTGTTTGCTCTGAGATTTGGCACAGCAGCATCCCTGCTCCGCTGAGGAGCGGCACAGCTTGGCTGCCTGCGGGTTCACACCTCTGCTTCTTGCTTTAGCAGCCGTGCTGTACTTTCTCTTTCAAAGGGAGGAATAGGAAAAGGCAGTAGAAAGATCAAACAGTTTCGTGCAGTCCTATGAAGCGCTTCATTTCACCAAAAATATTTGTGCACGTTGATCCCCATAACAAGATATGAGTATTTGCAGCTCATCTCAAAACCTGATAGCTCTCCTTGCAGCACATTGCTGTTGGCACTCACCATGGGACAGCAGTGCCCAGCAAATCTGGGTTGTCAAAACCCAGAACAGTCCTTAAAAATACATTTGGGGTGTGAAAACAAGTCGGAGGATTTTGTCCAGCAAATTATACATAGAATTCACTTTCCTCCCTCTGCTAACTCAGATTTTAGCTGCACGTGCCAAGCATTGCGTGACCGCAGCAGCCTTGAAAACCAGCTTCCAATGGACTTCAGGCACACTGTCAGCAACCAACCTGCACTGCACCATGCAGGAACATCGCTGCCTGCTGCCCATGGGGCTCAGCAACACGACCACATGGGAAAGGCACACAGCCAGGGGAAGAAAACAGAAGGCCCAAGGTAACAGTGACAGCACAGAGCACAGACAGCCCTGCATGTGCAGCACTCACCCCTGGTCCCTGCGTGGAGGCTGCTGGGCGCGGCGGGGAGCGCAGACCTGCAGAGAAGCACAGGAGAAGCTCAGCAAAGCTGGCACCCAGCACAGCCCTGCTGCCCAGGGATGGGCACAGCCCTGCAAGGCACTCCACAACCTCCCAGCAGCCTGCTTGGCTCCTTCCCCCCCAGCAAAACTGCTACCTGCAGGGGAACACGTAGCACATCTCCACACTCAGAGGTTATTTTGCTGGGAATCTGAATCTGCCAGCAAGAGTTTTCCTGCTGTAAAAACACAGCTCCTCCATCTTTAGACAGTACTGCAGTTTCCCTTAAAGCCATGTGGCACTGGCTAAGTGGATTGCTTAATGAGACGTGAAAGTTTTTAGGATACTTAAGGTTTTCATAGCTCTTCCATTATTTCTTGTCACTACTTTCATCTGTTCGTACATTCATGCCCCCAGACGCTATGAGTTTTGCTGTGTTTATATTTGGCTGGTCTGCTCACTGGCACGGATGAACTCGCTGTTCCAGTAAGCAGCAAATCCTTTACAGCAGAGGAGGAACACAGATGTTTTCTGGCAACTTCAGGTTGCTTTCTCAACCACGTCTAATCACAGCTATTTTGTTCTCACCGTTGTTCAGCAGAAATCACCCCACTTCCCTTATGTCTAAAATATTGTTTTCTTTCCATTACAGTGGCTCTGCCTGTCATTAAAGCAATGGTGCGCAGAGGTGCGCGGAGCTGTTGGTGCTGCAGGAGGATTCCCAGTCCATCTGTCAGACCCCAGGATCAGCTCCATGCACAACTGAGCCCC
Organism: Lagopus leucura; assembly: GCF_019238085.1. Classification (NCBI taxonomy): domain Eukaryota; kingdom Metazoa; phylum Chordata; class Aves; order Galliformes; family Phasianidae; genus Lagopus; species Lagopus leucura. Next base: position 5,739,585 of record NW_024962286.1, read on the forward strand.
CACATCCACCCTCGAGGGCAGGGTGCCCCACACCCCCACACCCTGTGCCTGGGAGCAGAGGGTCACCATCAGCCTGCATTCACATCCATTTCTCCGTGCACTGACACCAGCTGGAATTCGCTCAGGAGATCCTTCGAGCAACACCAGGAACAAAACGCCTCTCAGCACTGCTGCTGGCAGCCTCACCCAGCACAGCCCACCAACTCCAGCGCCGTCTCACCCTCAAAGACTTCCGCTGTGAAGCCCGTTAAACCAACAAACAGCCCTGGAGAGCAGTGAGCCCGGAGCTGGATGCGCCACGGGCTCCCATCCCGCAGCAACGCCGCGGTGCCACTGCCATCTCGTGGTGACAACACCCCATTAATCAGGTAATCAGCTCGCACGACGATGCTTAAACAGGCAGTTCAGCTGTGAGCAACCCCGTGTGCACAGCCCCAAATTGGAAAGCGTTAACAACAAGGGAGTGGTGGGAGAGGAGCATCTCCCATAGCAGAGCCACCAAATTGCTCCGAACTGGACAAACAAGGACGTGTGGTGCACAGCCTGGTTTTGATCCCAGTGCTACGCTGTAGGGTGGGAAGCACAGAGCAAAGCACGCCTACAGGTTTGTTCCCACTGATCAGGGCAGGGGGGAACCGACCAACGAAGCTGCACAAAAGGGAGCAGATTGCCACCGCTCAAAGCCAAGGCAAAGAAATCCTTTCCATCTCCAAAACGCACAGATCAGTGCTGAGAGCCCCACCATCTGCCCCCTGTGCTACAGATATGCATGTAGACACACACACACACACACACACACACACACACACACAGCCTGGTTCTCCCCCCCTCGTTAGAGGCGCACGCTGATTAAACGCGCGTTGCTGTCACGCTCCAGGAACTGCAGCTCAACGAGATTATTTATTACTCACAGCCTATAAGTGACACCTCTCCCATCCTCAGCCATCTGGAAGGATTACGATTGCAGACATAAGCACCGGAGCAGCACATTGCTGGTGGGGCCACAAGGCCCCTTCAAGAGCTGTTTTGTTCAGCACTGAGACCCAAACGCTGTCAGAGTGACCCAGAGTAAAACACAGAGGGAAACGAGTGCAATTCCTGTGTGTGGCTCTGCTCCACAGCACGGGTGGATGTGACAAGGGAACAGGTAGAAGGGTTGAAATCAAACCAACCTGAAGTCCCCTCCGCACAGTAATTCATAAGCCATTGGACGGCACTGCCACGTTCTGCATTTTAAATGCCACCAACACAGAAGGCACTCACTCAGCGATGGCGTAGGAGGCTCCTCCGGCTCCTTGCCAGCTTTACTCGAGATGTCTGTCGAAGTTACACGATGTTCTGCATCAGTGGAAACGTGGAACTGGACAGAACCCGACGCAATGCGCTTCACCTGCAAGGTTCAAGTTGGAGGACTGTTAGAGAAAAGCCACACACACCTTCAGGCAGCTGGGAACAGCGCTGCTCCCAGCACCAGCAGAGCAGCCCTTACCTGCTGGGAGCTCTCGCTGTCTGCAGGGTTTCTGTACACCAGGGTCTGCCCGGGGCTGGGATGGGCGCTGCCACGCAGGGGCAGCAGCACTGGGGAGGAGGTGGCCCCCAGGAAGGGGCTCCAAAGCGCCCAGCGCACTGTGTGCATGGCAGCTGCCGGGCCCAACGCACTGCCAGCTGCAGCCTGCAGGAGAACATACAGCCAAAGTGTCTCCCTCCCCTGCAACCACGCTCAGGGGAATTGCAACAACACCGTTCTGCAGCACGGCCCTTCCTCAGCCATCTCTGCCTCCAGATGTTTGAGCCCAACAGCAGCACCAGCAGACGTCACCAGGAGTCACCCCCCCCACCACCAGAACAACCAGGCAATGAAAGCTCAGCTGCACTCAGCAGCAATCTACCTGCAGCTGAGGGGCTGCATCCCTCCCTCTGCACTTAGCTGTGTATTTTTGCATTATTTCTCTCCCCAGCGATGGGAAACCCATACAGAGCAGAGTCCAGAGGGTTCTGCTTACCCCAGTGCCACAGCAGCCTCTCCTTAAGCCAAGGGGTGCAGACCTGAGGCAAACACAGCTCGCTGCCAGCCTTGGCAATCAGTGCTCAGCTCCTGCCGGCTGCTAATTACAGCACCGAGCGGCTCAGCAATCAGCTCTGGGATTAGGCTGTGCACATGGGAGGCACTCACTGTGTTACCAATGACCCTCACACTGCCACCTCAGCAGAGCAACTGGGGACTCGTACACCAGTTGATCCCAATCAATCCAGGCACAGGAGCAGCACCCAGAGGTGGCAGCTGGGGACCAGTGCCCTGCACGTGTCCCCATCACTGCAAAAAGTCAGGTTTCATGGTTTCAAGACCCAGAAACCATCGGATTTCAGCTGCCAGAAAGACCTCAGCAATCAGCAAAACCAAAGAGAACGCAAGGGGTTAATCCCCCTTCAGCATAAAGGCTGAATTCTAAAGACAAGACTTTTTTTGAATTAAAAAAAGAAACAAAACAAACTGAAGTTCTCCAACTGGGTTCTCCAGAACACCCCAGGACTGCTGCAGCCTGTGTTTCTCCATCCACGTACAGGCAGCGGAAAAAATTTAACACCATATAATTAAAATGACTTAATAAGCCCACTTGTGGCACATTCCACCCAGCGCTGCAGAAAGCACTCTGACATTCTGATGTGAGATATTGGCCTCAGCTCCTCCAGCACGAGGAGGCGGCCCAGGATGGATCCCTCCATCAGCAGCAAAGGGAGCATTGCTGGAGCCCCGGAGATGCTGCGCCCCCATGGAGCAGCCCTCCTCCTACCCCCAAGTTCAACCCCCTTCTCCCCCACAGCAGTGCTTAGGACTCAGGTTTTCTGCTGGTGGGATGTTCCCTTATGGGGAGTGCTTTCCCTTCTGCACAATGTTCCTTGCCCGCAGGAACTGTTGAGAGCCCAACCCAGCACTCAAGAAGCAAGCAGAGGTGGGGAAGCAGCTCCTCTGCTTTCTGAGGTCCCGGGGGCACAGCAGCTCTGTAAACCACTGCAGAAACCAGCAGCAGTGCCTTCTTCTGGGTATGGAAGGCACGGGAGGGGCTGAAAATGCTGAAAAAACACCAGGTCCTCCCACCACCCCACATGCCCCCCAGGCCTGGCCCTACCTTGGCTGCAGCACAGACGACGTACTCCAGCTGGAAGCAGACCCCAAAGGCCGGATGGGCAACCATCTCATTCAGCTGCAGGCAGCTCCGCAGCAGCAGCGCCTGCTCTGCAGTGCTGCAGGGAGAAGACGAGGAGGAGGAAGAGGAAGGCTGCACCCTGCAGGCAGCAGGGCACGGTTTGTGCATCCCTTACCTGTCCGTGTTGCTGGTGGTTTGCCTCCGGGCCGCCTCAGCTGCTGGCTGCAGCACGGCCACCTGCGGGGCCTGGACGAAGCGCAGCCCGTTGTGCACAGCGACACGCAGCCGCCGCTCCTGCACGCACAGCGCGCTGCCAACCTCCTGCTATGGCCAGAGCAGATGGGGGACGGGCACTGAGAGCAGCAGGGCACACGTCTGCCCTCATCCCACTCAGCCCACAGCCAGCAGCACAGGACTTGGAAGGGCCATCTGCACAAGCGCTACATCTCTGCCTTTTTCAGAGCGGCCCACCCAAATTCTGCTAGCTATGGTCTGCACACCCAGCACACCCCACATAAAGCCCCTCTGTGCTCATCCCCGCCTGCCATAGCAGGAAAACCAGGCACTAAGCAAAACCGGTGCTGCAGTGCCGTTCATCTGAATGCTGCCACTCCACCTGAGGACGGGCATTGGCACGCAGCTCATCTCACCCCATTTAATTACACACCATCACCTTCAGCAAGCGGTCGCTGTTCAGCTGCTCCAGCAGCTCTTCCTCAAACTTCTCCAGAGAAGGGTGCAGGAGCACGCAGAGCTGGTCCAGGTAGCAGGGGACTGTCCGCATGAGCCGCGGCTTGAGGAAGATGTCACCTGCAGTGACACATAGCAACAGGGTCACACTGCGATGAGCAGCCAGCAGCTCCAGCTTGTGGGCAAGAAATGGAATAGAGAGCATCTCCAGCCAGCACAGCGCCACGCGATGGAGAAGCACAAGCCAGGCAGGATTTCAGAGGATTTCTCCTGACAGCCACAAGATGGGACCACTGCACTGCGCTGCTGCCTGCCCTCAGCAGAAGAATTCACCACTGCCAAATAGATGACAGAGTCATTCTGTTCTGTGAATTTCCAGATCACATCATTTCTTTGTCAGATCAACAGGAACGAGGCTGGCATCTGCAAGGCAATGCTTCGGAGGGCTGCGTGCAGGAGCAGCTCATCCCTCAGCCCTGCCAGCTCTTGGCTGCCCAGAGCACCACCACCAAGGACAAGCTGAGCCAAGCTGTGCAGCCTTCTCTTAAGACTCCTCTGAATGACTCCAATTAAACCAACCATTATTTACCCCTCCCGGTTTCCCAGGAGCAAAGCAATTAACGGAGAAGAGAGCAAAATGAAGCCATGCAGACACACTGCAGCACTGGATGCAAATGCTAGAGTTGCTCCTCCGCCGTGGGGGAGCTGCAGAGAAGTCCATGACATTTCTGCCCAAATGGAAAGCAGAGGGAATGAGCCCTGCAGGTCCTGCTGCTGCTCTGGGAGCTGCTTCTAATACTCTGAGCACAGAACAGATTCTAAAGCTGAAAGAGAGCAGCAGGACCTGCAGTCTGATCCAGACAGAGGCAAGCCTGCAGCATGAGGTTGTGCTCATGGCCACGGAGCATGGGTGCACAAGCAGAAGTGGCCATGAGCAGCACAGCACAACCCCACAGTTCCAGCAGTGGCAAAGGGACAAGAGGGACCTTCACCTGCTTCCCCATGTGCAGGCAGCAGGCCAGGGATCTTCTGCAGGCCAGACACCAGGAGGTTTTCAGGAAGGAGATGAAATACCTTCTCCAGAGGCAGGTGGAGCTTCAGGCTGTACTGCAGGTGGCTGTTCTCCATTATAGTCATGTATTTATTCTCTGATCAAAAGAAAACGTGATGAAATGACAAAAGCTATGGGGAGACAGTGCTACAGAGCTGCCATTTTTCCCACATCCTTAAGACCCATCAGTGCAGGGCAGGCACAGAATCTGTCTCCAGCACATCTCAGCCCCAGCAATGCACACACTCCAGCACGGGGAGCTCCATGCTGTGCCAGCAGCATCTCACACAAGGTGACTTTCACTGGGAGCCTCCTCAGCTGGGACAGCACAGCTATCAGCTTCCAAACCCAACGCATCTTGTTGGAATGGAAACCCATAACCCTGACATTTTCTTTCCACTACACTGCTTAGAAAAGCGTTTCTAACACATTTCCCCTGAAATGTACCAAAACAGCACAGTTTCCTCTTTTCCATCCGCAGCGCAATGGGGATATCGCTTCTCAAAAGGAGCCAAGGTAATAACCATATATTCAAACAAACAGCTATTTTCTGCATCAGATCCCAGGCTCACATTCTCATCTCCTCTGCTGCAGCCGCACACAGTCCAAGGACAAGGCACGGTCTGTCCTGGGCTGCAAGGGTGCAGAGCCCACATCTGCCGCCTCCATCAGGCAAACCCAGCGCACATCTGGGTGCAAAGAAAGGAGCGACGTGCTCTCCGTGCTGCTGCTTACTTTCTAGAGGGTCCTGGAGAAGCGGGTGCAGCAAGGCACGTGGTGTCCCGTGGTACAGCTTGAGCCTGAAACCAAAGGGGAAGCAGTCAGTGGATTCCCAGTAAGGCCCACGCAGCAGCCCTGGGAGCAGTACCTACACTCTGCCCTTGGCAGCCAGGTCCGAGGGCTCCCGCCTGCTGTCAAACAGTGGGATGAGCCCGAAGCCACACGACACGTTCCGTGAGAGCCCTTCTGGGGTAGGGGCCACAGCCACCACCTCCACCACGGCTGTGACGCTGGGGTGGCTGAGCGAGGTGTGGAAATACACGGCCTGGGGAGAGATGGAAGAGTGCGGCAGCCGAGAGCAACAACAGCACAGCTCTCACTGAGGACAGGGCATATCTGCACGTGAGCACTGCAAAAGGGAAGGGATGCTGATGCGCAGTGCCAGGTCCAACCAACACATCCTGCTGGGTCCCCAGGGGCTGCAGGAGCCCCTAACCCACAGCACAGGGAGGGCAGGACGCGGTCACTTCCCCGGGATGGGATTTACAGTGTGATCAACCCTTCCAGTAAAGCCTCATTATCGCAACGCAGCGTCCCAGAGAAAACGTTGGCTGCAGTCACGGACTGTCAGGAAGGGATAACAGAGAGAGGCATTAGCACATCATCCCAGAGAAATAAATCGCTACTCGATTATCTTTTATTGCAAAATGCTGAAATAATGACCACTGGCTGCTGACAGGTGGCCAGGCTGCAAGAGACTGATGCCACAGGAACAGGAGCTGCTAAAGCACATCTGTTGTTAAGAAAGAGGTTACAGCTGTCTCCTAAGAGCCAACAGCAGTTCCAATAACACTCCCATCTCCTCTAAGCCCTCCATCAGTGCAGCAGGAGTGCTCCAGCAGAGCTGAACTGGTGAGTGCCAGACTGGGGAAGCTCTGAACCACAATGCAGAGCTCCATTTCCACGTCCTGGTGCCTGGGAAGTGCCGCCTGTATCGCAGGGACAGTGCCCCACATGTGGGCTCATGCAGCACGTGGAGCAGCACTGTGTTCCTCTCTCTTGGCAGCTCTCTGTGCCACAGTTTCCCCCACCCCTATTCACAAAGCATGGACTGAGCGATGATTCAAACACCTCAGGATGAAATGCATATGCCAATGTTCCTCAGATGCCATCAGAGATTAAAATAAATCACAGAGCGCGGCTCTGATCTGTGCTAAACTTCATCCTTGGCACAACGCATTGACTCAAGTGGAAATAAAGGCTATAATTAGACACTATCATGACCAAGGAGATGAAGCCTCAGCTGCAACCGATGCTGCAGGGACTGCAGCCTCACCACAGCTGTGCACAGCAGCAGTGCAGCTGGCTGCACACCCAGGGACCCCTGCAAGGTCCTGCCTTAGGGCTGGAAGTTCTGCAGGGACCCGGGTGGATAAAAGCCTGGCTTTGTGCAACAGCAGCACCTCCACAAGAGCTGCTGCAGAGCTGCTGCTCAGCCCATCTGTGTCTGAAGGAACAGTGCACTCTGCTGCTGGCACGGAGGCACAGCACCGCATCACCCAGCCTGCAGCTTGCAGGGTTTGTCCTTTAGAATACATCATATTTAATAATGGGAGATGCACCCAGCTGCAAGACTGTGGAGAAGCAGGGAACCAACAGCCCAGCATGAAGCCAACCAACCTCAACGGCCATACCTCATTGAAGAGCACACAGGGGGGCTGTCCTGGGGGGTTGCGGGGGGTCCGGGTGCTGCTGTGCCACGTGTGGCCAAAGAAGTGGCGGTGGGTGGCATCGAAGAGAGACAGGCGAAGCTGCAGCTTAGCTGGGGACTGCTGCAAGAGAGGGAGAGGTGTGGGAATGCAGCTCCTCACCTGCACCTAGGGGCATGGGGAAATGCCTCTGATAGGGCAGGCTGTCACCACCTGGGGGATAGAGCACAGCTGACTGGGGCTTCTACACTGATGCTGATGAATACTTGTAACACATCACCCTTCTATTGCAGAAAATGCCTGGTGACCCTGAAGGTTAGCATGTAAAACTAACTCAGATGTGTAGATGGAAGCACATGGGATTTACATACAGTTCTGCTTTGATACTGGGAGATTTAGGAGCCCAAAAGGAAGTAAATGTAGCAGAAATCTGGGCTCTGCTCAGCTCTCCTGACAGACATGAGATGGCTGCTGGGCACTGCGCAAAGCAGGCTGCATGGGCACACAGCATTCATGCCTGTGATGCCTGCACCCTCCCAGGCCCACAAGCAGGAGGGGATTTCCAACCAGCCCAGCACTGTCCTGCACAGCCTCTGGAGTGCGATGTGCTTCATGCTTTTGGCTTTACAGCTCCGTACCTGCGTGACAACAGAGCCCTCGAGGCACTTCAGGACACACTGGAAAGGCACCGAGGGCTCCGGCACGCCGCGTCTGCGCTGGGTGTGAGGTGGGACAGCACGGCTCCATGCAAACAGCCGCTCCCACTCAGCCATCTCACCCTCTGGGGTCACCTCCTCCTGCAGGACTCTGCTGGGGGATGCTCAGCTGCGAGAGAAAGCACACAGTGAGGGGAAACACGGCCGAGCGGTGAAGCAGTACAAGTGCACGACACCAATTCTGCAAATTGCACAGAATTCCTGCACCCCCCCTCACCCGCAGCACGGTGACACCCTGGGGACCCGCAGCAGCGCCCTGCAAACCAGCAGTGAGAGCTGCCGAAGGTTGAAAGTGGGGACAGGAGCTGACCCGGGGCGGTGCCGGTGTTACCGGAGAGCTCCGCACTCCGCGTGCGCGGGGCAGAGACCCGCAGGAGCGCACGGCACCTATAGAGGCCCTTCTATGCGTTGACATCTCCGACCCCCGCACGAGGAGCGTGCCCAGCTGGAGCGTTGCGGTACGATGCGGGCCGCCCCGCCGCGCACTCACCGCTCCCGCCGCGTCTCGCCGCCATCTTCCCGGACCGCACCACCGCCGTGCGGGAGGGGGGATTCCCCGCGCCACTCCGCGCCGCTCCGCACCGCCCGCATCCCGCAACCCCCAAACGGTCCCACGCGGCGCTGGGAACGGCCGGAGGTCGCGGTGGCGGTGCGGGGCTCAGGGCACGGCCGGGACCGGGAGAGGCGGCGGTTCCCCCTGCGCCGGTGGTCGCGCCTCGCGCGGCGTCGGGTTACTGGGGCGATGCGCGCCGCCCCGCGGGGGAGGCACCGCCCGGCTCCGCTCCGCGCCGCTCCGCTCCGTCCCACCGCCCGCAGCGCCGCGCCGGTGAGCGGGGCGGGGGTCGGCGGGGGAGGAGATGCGGGCGGCGGGGATGCGGGGCCGAAGGACGAGGGTCGGTGGGGGGGTCGCGGGCAGCGGCAGACCCCGGGCGTTACGGGCTCCCGGCAGCCGCTCGGCGGGGGGATGGGGCGGGGCCGCGCTCCTTTATAGCCAATGAGCGCGGCGCGATTTGCATGTCGCCGGAGCGGCGGGCCGCGCAGCCAATAGGAGGCGGCGGGGCGGGGCACGCCCCCCACGAGGGCGCCGCGCGGGGTGCGATGTCCGCGCAGTGCGGAGCCGTTCCCCCGCACCGCGTTGCCGCGCGGCCGCCGGATGGGGTCACGCCGGACGTTACCGCTCGTGCGGCGGCAGCGCCTACAAATTCCTCCTTTCTGCCCTTCCGTTGCCGTACCTCGAGCCGCCCCGCACGGCCCCGCGCCGCACACCTCGAGCAAGCGGAGCCAGATTGCCGCTGGCTCCTGGAAACGCGCTGCTGTGAACCGCGCCGCCGCGCCGTGGGCGAGCGCCAAAACAGCTGAAATCCGCGTGTGTAGCAAGTGCGCATATTGCCGAGGAATTACACATGCATATATATGCGGCGATTCCCCCGCCGGCTCACAAGAACGCCGCTGCTCGCCGCCGCACGTGGAGATGCACGAGAGCCGTGGGTTTCCTTTGGTGTTTCATCCTGCCCAAGGAGGGGAGCGCTGAGCCGTGCCCGAGCCCCGCGCTGCGCCCCTGCCCCGTGTGCAGCCCGTGGCGCAGAGCAAAGTGCAACACCGCGTCTGGAAGGGCCGCGCGCGGTTTCCTGCCGTGCCAGGAGTGCTGCGGCGCGGTGAGGGGCTCTCCGCGTTTGGTGCTCCCTGTAAATCTCGGCATTGGCTTCTCCTCGTGTTTCCCTGTGCCGGGCAGCACGCCCGCAAGCTGGGTTTGCAGAACAGAGGACGATTTTCTGGCAGTGCTGACTGCGGTGCCATCAGTCCCGGCGGCGTGGCACTGCTGGGGCCGCGGCTGCGCACAGAGCCCCGTTGGCTTTTCCCCATCCGAGTGTGATTACAGGCACAACAAGGCTGAATTTGGGGCTATTTTGGGACTCCTGAGGCAGATGCCTTTCCTTGTTTTTCCAAGCTGCCACCCCATGTCCTGCGTGCGGCACAGAGTGGGTTCCTGCTTTCCCATCCCAATGCCAATCGCGAGCTGCACGCTTCTGAAGCAGCAGTCGTTGTTGCTCTCCTGGCCTCTGGTTCTGCTGCTAAACCTGGGCAGGGTCAGCTCTACTGTAATAGTGCCGGGCTTATGCAGATGTTTCCCCTTCACCTCCAAAGCACACATTTTGGGGAGGAGCTCTGCAAGACGGAAAAAAAAGCAAAAGCCAATTAATTAAAAAGCAGCAACCACTGCCAGCGGGGCACCTCTTAGCGCTCACCGGGAGCTCTTGGTGCAAAGACAGAGGCACGCGTTGTGTGCTGGTGCCAGGAGGAAGGCTCGGGGCTGAAGCAGCCCTCGGTCCCGGTGCCACGCGGGGTGGCACGGAGGTGACCCGGCGTCGTGGGGTCCCGAGATGCGGTGCTGCGCCTCGAGCTCAGCTGAACCCGGTGGGATTCTGGCGGCGGCGCTGGGTGCCGGCACATCGTCCTGGCTCTGTCCGCTCCTCTGGAGCAGCGCTGAGGACACCAAGCCGGTGCCCGTCCTGTTCTCTCCTCGGATCTCACGGCTGCGGTGCCGGCACCTCCGCCCCGCTCCGCGCAGCCCTGCCCCATCCCCGCGCTGCCCTATTCTCTATTCCTTCAGAGCGGCACCGGCGCGGTCGGAAGACGCTCCCCCCACCCCCCCGCAGCCCTTTGTCCCGCACGGTGCTGCGCTGCGCACGCCCGCACTGCGCGGTTCCGGCGGCGGCGGTGCGGGAGCGCCGATCCGAGCGGCGGGGCCGCCCCCCCCCCCCCCCCCCCCCCTCACCAGCACCGCGTTGGGGCGCGGAGGAATGGGGTAAACGCGCCCTGCTCGGCGCTCGCTGCGGACCGGCACCTGGCTCCGCGCTCCCAGATCTGCAGAGCCTCCATCTCGCCGCCGTCAGCTGATTTACGTCTCGGTTCTGTGGTTCTTCCTTGTTGGTTTTTTTTTTTCCCTCCCGACCGTGCATCTTCATCGCCGAGGAGGAAAAACTTTCGGGGAGGGCTGGCTCTGAGTGCCCAGACGCCGCGGAGGAGAGGTGGGTGCGCGCCGCGGGGTCGTGCGGTGCGGTGCGGTGGGGCCGGGTCGGTGCGGTGCGGTGCGATGGAGCTGGGTCGGTGCGGTGCGGTGCGGCTGTTTGTGCCTCGCCCGCAGGTGCAGTGCCGCATCCAGCCCAGATGGATGCAGTGAGTCCCCGCAGGGCTGCACGCCGCGGGTGTTGGGGTGCAGCGTTACTTGGCTGCTCACATAGCGCGGATGTGAAAAGGAACGATGGCCCGCCGTGGGCCCACATGCGATTGTGGGGTTTGTCACGCCGGGAGCTGAGCGGTGCTGTTTCGGAGTGCACGGGAAGAGCAGGCAGCCTCACGTGTTGCAGCTCAGTCCCTGCCGGGCGGGTCTCCTGGCGTTACAATGAATGGCTTATGCCATACCTGCACGCCCGAGCTGCTGCAGGGAGCTGCGGTGTGGCTGCGGCTGGCCCGGCTCTGCGGGGACCTGCGGGGACACGAGTGCTGCCTGCAGCCCTGCAGGTACTGCTGCGGGCAGGGACACGGGGACATGGGGACCCGGCATACAGGGACCCAGGGATGCAGAGGATATGTGAAGCATTTGCAAGTCATAGCAGGGCAATGAGTAATCGTCCTTAACTCATCTTTCCATAGCATGTTTGGGGGAGAATTCGCTGAGGATGCTGTTTACCAGATCCAGGGGAAAAAAATTAGCAGTCTCAGAACGGGCACCTTGAGTGAGGAGAGGCTCTGTGTGGTCTCACCCACATCATTATGTGAAGGGCCGGGAGCTGGGCAGGGGCTGGGTGCCCGGGGGGGGTCCCACTGCCCCTCCATCCTTTCCTCTCCACTCAGCCCGGGCTCTGCTGTGCCCCAGCCATGGCAATGACAGCCACACAGGGCATGGGAAGGAGCGAGCGTAAATCCAGTCCTGCTGGGACTCAGTAGGACATTTGTGCCCATGATGTTTCCCATGTAGCAGCCACCCAAAGCCGGTGCTATCCTGTGGGGACATCCAACAGCATGGTGCCAGGTCTGCCACTGGAAGCAGCCCCTGTGCCTGGGGCTGGCTGGGGCACGTGAGCCTCACGTGGTGGCTCTACCCAAAGGATTCTTCCTGGCCAAGAAACAGGCATGGGTTCTCACTTTGGTTTTTTGGCATCACTTCATCCATTGGGTAGGTGCTGCCTGCCTGATCTCTGCCAGCATGTTCCCATATTCGTACTACATCTTGTGGAGACCAGGATAAAACCATGCCATTGGATCTCAGCAATTAACATTAATGAATGAGTCTTAAAGCCTCCTTCAAGCAATGCATCAGACAGAGCCTCTGCTCCGGGCCTTATTAGCCATCAATCCTTCCAGCATCCCAGTGGCTCTCCTAAACCATCATTGTGATGAGGATGGGGATGGGAGCATTTAGGGCAGCCCTTGTCCCCAGGTCCTGAGCACATCCCACACCTTTATTCCCAGTACCCCACAGAAGAAAACACTTCTGTTTCCGTGCACCACCCTGCAGAAATCAGTGCAGCTGGGGCCTCTCTGTGAGTTTTGCCCTGATGAAACTGAAGCTGAAGGCATCATCTCAGCCTCCAGCAGGGAAATTGCCAGCAGTGCGGGGCCAGGGATGTTGGCTCTGAGCTTCTGGATGGTCGCCACTGGTTCTGGCTCTCCAGTGCTGCCCTGCACTGTGCCAGCTGCCCCATGGCACACTGCTTTCCTTTGCAGCCGGGACAGGAGCCATTGCTCCATGCTAGAAGAAGGCATTCTGTGGGCTTCCCACCCCCTTCTGCATCTCGGTGGCACCAGCAGGTCCCCCTGAGAGTGGTCACTGCTCTGCACTGCCACAAACAGGGCCGGGTGTATCCCGGGCTGCCCACAGCCAGCCCACTGTGGAATGCAGGGCTGGCACTGCCACAGTTATGCAGAACAAATGAGCCACTGCTGTGCTGTGCCTTCATTTTCTGGCCTCTCCCACGCTCCTGCTCATGCAGGCACAGCTCAGTCCATGCCCGGCTGTGGCTCAGTGCAGGTCCGTCCCCTGCAGGTGCCCCACATTGCATGCAGCTCCCCTCAGCCTCAGCGTTTTGCTTCCTGTTCACTCCCCTGGGGAGGGTGTGAAGCGCGGTGCAGGAGCATTAGCGTGCGGTGGGAGGTGCTGTGCATGCAAGGTTCTGTTGCAGGAGCAACGCTGCTGCTGCCCGCGCTGCCCCCTCACAGGGACGCCCTGCAGCGTTCGGGGACCTTCCATCCAGCCCTGCCCGTGGGGCTGCTGAGCCCCGGGGGGGAAGGTGCTCGTGCTGCAGGAGTGATGCGGACTCCCAGGCACCCCCCAGGGGCCGGGATGGGGTTGCGGCGCTTGGCAGCATCGCGCATCCGGGTGACACTGCAGCAGCGCGGGTCGCGTCGCTGCGGGGAGCGGTGCGGCAGAGAGCAGCTGTCTCCCGGCATTCAGCAGCCGAACCCGTCCTTGCCGTGAGCTGCAGTGACCCCGTTCCTTCTCGTGCGAGGCGCTGCGGCTGCAGCCGGGAGCAGATGAAGGGGCCGCGGGGCCGCTGCCGCTCTGCGCAGGGTTTGCTGCAGGGTTGCAGCGCGGGGACGGCCGCGCTGCCGCAGCCGCTGCCATTGGGCCGTGCGGGCTGCAAGGGATGCAGCGGGATGCATGCGTGCCACGCCGGGCTGTGCATCCGCTGGAGAAGCGGCACGGAAATATCTCGCCTCAAATCCAGGGCAGAAAGCAGCTCGCCGTCTGCAGCGCGGAAGATTCGGTGCCGTGCGCTTATGGAAGGATCATTTGAATTTGAAAGATTAAAATCCCGCCCTTCCCCTCCCGCATTCCTCCTCCCCCTCCCCTCCCAGTACAATAGCGTGAAGGCTGCAGAACAGCCGCGGGGATTGGTGCGGGTGGGAATAACGCACAGCCTGCAGGGGGAGCCTCCGGGGGATGCTGTAGCGTCGTGTTGGAGATTTTTTTTCCTCCCATCAGCAAAATGTTGAATTTTGTAGGCCCTGAATTTCTTCACTGCTTCCTGCTGTGTCGCAAGAGCGCACTTAGGGCAGCAGGGCGGGCGCAGGGCAGGAAGCAATGCAGGCACAGGCAGCGGGGAGCCCCACTCTGCACCCAGCAGCGCAACCACGGGCCAGGCTGGGCACAGCATCCGCACGGCACCCAAGCACACACTCAGCTGGTCCTGCTGTCTGCACCAGCTGCAATGTGGCAGCTCTGCCTTCCATCAAGTGGCAGGAGTTTGTGAGCCCATAATGAGGGCTGGTGGCGTGGGATGGGCTGTGGGGAGCCATGGGGCAAGCAGAGCTGTGATGGTCTGGTGGCCGTGCCGGATCCCACACGGGATGGCAGAGCTGTGCCATGCCCGCACCACACCGCACACCCATCCGGCCCACAGCAGGAAGCGCCGTCACTCTCACACTCCAACTCTCTGCTGATTCAACCCGGCTTCCTCTTTTTGCAGGGGTGAGGCAGCGCGCGGGGCGAGCTTGGCGAGGCTGGCTCCATGTATCCGGAATCCACCACAGACTCCCCGGCACGACTCTCGCTGAGGCAGACGGGCTCCCCCGGCATGATCTACAGGTGAGCAGCCATGTGAGCGGAGCCCCGGGCAGCCCCTGGGTGCCAGCACCCCGTGTTAGAAGAGCTGATCCCTGCCGGTACGCCGCGCAGCGCTCGTGGGTTTGGCAGCGACCTGTCCCGGCTCGGCTGCGCGGTGCTGCCACGCTCCCCACTCTGCTAACGCGCTTTGTGGCATCTTTCTTCTCTCTCCTCCTTCCTTGCTGTCGGAAGCGCGAGGTATGGGAGCCCCAAGCGCCAGCTCCAGTTCTACAGGTAACCGCGTCCTTTACTTCTCCCTAAAAACGCCTCTGGGAAGCACAGATGGCCCCCAGTGGGGCAACCCCTGCTTGTGCTGAGGTCCCGTCTGAGGGCTCTGCTGGGCCGGGGCGCCCACATCTGTGTATGCCGGCTCTGCCGTGGGCAGCTGCACGCCGAAGGACCTGGCTGGGGCATGGGGAGCACTGGGAGGGCCGGGATGTGGGGCTGGTGCTGTGTGGAGAGCAGCCCGGGCTGTTAGCCATTCCCAGGGGGTGCTCCGGGCACCCATCCAGCCCTCTCATCTGCTCCTTGCATTAAGAGAAATGTCATTAACTGATACCTAAGACCACAGATAGCTTTTTTTTTTACCCAACCTTTTACTGCCTAAAATTAAAAAGGCACTTTTCCCCTGCAGCGTGCCAGCAGGGCGCTGTGGGGTATGAGGATGGCCCACAGCGGCACGAGGAGCGATGCACTGAGTCTGTGTCCCCAAACACAGCGCGTGGACGGCGTGAGGGTGGCGAGAGGGGGACAAACGTGTGCTCAGGAGATGCGTGTCCACCCAGAGGTGCTTGCATTTCAGTCCTGGCACTGCAGGGAGGGCTGTGTTCCGTGGATGGATGGCTCAGCCCATGGCACCGCAAGGCGCCGCGCCGCAGCCGCCGGTGAGGGTCGGCTCCGGGCGGAGGAAACGATGCCAGCGTTCATAAAGCAGCTGCACATCCACAGGCTTTTAGCGAAGAAGTCATGAATAATTGAGCTCCTGTTCGCTAGGAAGAAAATACCCTAATAGGGCTAATGGAGCGCCGCTCAAAAACTTGACTCTGGGGGGACTTGTGTTCACCAATTGCTTTGGATGCTGTGCGCCGACACTCCCCTCCATGAAAAAAACCACAGCTGTGCCTCCCTTAAAGCTGTCTGAGGGAACCCTAACAGCCAGAGCTTTCCTTTTTAATGAGCAGGAACCCCAGAAGCCGGGTGAGTCCGAGGCGCCAGGGCGGCACTCGGGGCTGCGAGTGGGGCTGCATTCCCTGCCTGGGGCTGCAATGTAACGTTGAGCTGCTTGGCTGGGGAGGGCTTCGTTTGGGCTTCTCGTTGTTGCAGTTGTTGTTGCAGGTTGTGACACCCCGGGCTGTGGGCTGGGACAGAGGCAGCGCATCGCACCTCACTCCTCCGCGTGGCGCTGGGGCCCCGTGGGTTGGGATGGGAGCACGGGGTGATGGCAGCACACGGAGCCCAGCATGGATGCTTTGCACCGCCGCACATCACTGCCCGCCTTCGGCAGCTTCCCCAGCCCTGGGCTGAGCCGTTGCTTCTCGCTCTTTGGTTTGCAGAAAGTTTGTGCTAATAAGTGCCTGTGGGTGCGCCCGGTGCTCTCCCCGCCGCATGGTGTTGTTGCTCAGCCAGAAATCACAGAGGTGTCAGTGCAGGGCACGCCATTAATTACCGCCTCGCTGCTCCGATCGTCCCCCTCTGACTCTGACCGCCGCTTTAATTTAATTGCAGTGAGATGAAGGCAGAGAAGCAGCGCTTTGCACTCCTCTGGTTGCACAGTGAGGGGCAGCCAGTGGGGTTGTGTGTGAGATCCGTCAGTCACAGAGGAGGGCTCAGTGCCGGCACTGCAGATCTGGGGGGTGCCGGAGGTCGGGGCGTTTTGCTTTCAGCCCTACGGCCCCGCTGCAGAGATGTGGGGGCACCCAGGGAGTGCTGTGCTCAGCGCCTTGTGGCTTTGACCTCAGGTAGGGGATCCTCTTTTTGCATTTCCCTGCACTTTAGGAACACGCTGGGTTGCTTTCCTGTGCATGAGGAGCTCCAGAGCGTTTTCAAAAAGCACTGTTTATCGCAGGAGCTCCCTGGGGTTTTTGGTAATTCCTTGAAGCTAAAGCTCTTTCTTTCCCATTCTTGCTTTTTTCTTGAGGTCATACTTGAGTACAAAAGCACACTTTGTACCATAGAACTGCTGTAAAACTGAACTTCATGGGAAAAGGAAAGAATGCCCCAAGGCAGTGGGGTGCAGGCAGGCTCTGCTCTGCGCCCATCGCCACTATGGGGCCGCACGGAGCTCCCAGGCGCCGGCTGCTCTCTGCAGGCACTGAGTGCAGTGGGAGTCCCAGGGAGAGCAACAGGGGAAAATCAGTGCCACCTCTTTGGTGCCACTGCGGTGAGGTCGCAGCGCGCTGTCAGTGCTGCGGTGTTGGCTGGTGGCACGGACTGCAGCACCCTGACACGGGCAGCCATGCGCCCTCCACTGCCAGGACGCGTCCTCGTGGGTCCCCATGTAACTGGCACGTGGCACACAGCAACCACCAAGGCAGAAGGCACCGGAGCCTCACACCTGTGCCCGTGCCGTGTGCCACCTTCCCTTCCCCGCTGCTGCGCCGCATGTCCCGTTCCTTTGGCACCCTGGCTTTCCCGCTTCGGCCGGTCGTTGTGCTGCCCATGGCCGGGTTCTCTCGCCATCCCCATGCCACGCGCAGCGCTGCGGGGTCCGGGGACAACCGGGTGTCCCCACCGCCCGCTGAGCTCCGCCGCCCGCCCCGCAGCCCCCGCGCTCAGGCAGCAGAATGCTGTCCATGACGTACAGCGAGAGCCTGCGCAGCGTGGCCAGCCGGCACCACGCCGACTGGGGGCTGCAGCCGCCGCGCCGCACGGATGCTCTGGAGCTGCGGCGGCTGCGGGACGTGCGTGCGGCGGCACAGGCCAAGACGTTGGAGGAGTTCCTGCGGACACACGGGCTCTCGCTGGACGGCTGCACGGCGCGCGCCACAGGCATGAAGTACAGGTAAGGGCCGTGGCCAGGCGTCCCCCGGCACTCTCCGAACTGGTGAATCATGGCCTGAGCCACTGACTGATCAGCTGAGGCGAGCACTGAGTGAAGGCAGTGGTTCCAAACCTCTCCCAGTCCCCACTGAAGGGCTGACAGCCAGCAGGGAAGGATCTCTCTCTGGAGATCGCTTCCTGTGGAGTTTTCTCTGTGGGGACACGGATGGGCATTTCATTCATTTTTGATCATCTCTTTCCCCTTTCTAGTTATACAACCTGCAAAATGCCATCCTAACCACGCCACTCTGCTGATGGTATATCTGTTGATTGTACAGTACAGGAGCAGGGTGGCACTGGGGCAGGGGATGTGGCAGCATGCTCCACGTGTGCCCAGCGCTGTGCTGTGCTGCCCAGCACATGTGTGCAGGAGAGGCTGGAGCAAAGCAGTGCTTTCTTGTAGGCGCAGTTCAATGCTCTTGTCTTTTCTTCACTTTAACTCCAGCGCTGGCGCAGAATTGGTGAGTGCCAATGCATGGTGCACATGCTGCAACCCCCCCCCAGCTGGGAAATGCAGCACCAGAGCACAGGGCAGGGGACAGAGCTGAGCCAATGTCCCACGGAGCGCACAGCGCCTGCAAGCACAGGGCCAGCAGGGTGCCATTAATGTTGCATGGAGGTGAGGGCGGTGAGCGCTGCGTCGGTGTCTCAGCTTTCATGATGCTGCTGGGGGGAAAGGAGGAAAGCAGCTCCCGTGGAAGAGAGGGCAGCGGGAGCTTCCGCTTCAGAATAAGCAGAGGTAACATTTACACCGTGGAATGGCTCATTCAGTATTCATGCAGTGGTTATTTATTGATGGAGTGAGGCGCGTGAGGGCACAGCCCTCGGGCAGCCCCTCGCCTTAGGCCCGGTGCAGGGGCTGGGAGGTCCGGTGGGGCCCGGTGGGGCTGCCCCACAGATCTCCAGCTGTTCCTTTGAGCAAAAGCTGCTGGTGGGAGTCTTAATCTGGGCTCAGGCTGCGGGCAGATTAACACGGGGCTGGGGGAGGGGGGGCTGCAAAAACGACCGTGATTTCGTGCCCGTGGGAGGCAGCAGTGATGCTCTTTGCTGGGGATGCAGCCGCGCTGCCGCAACGGGTGCAGGCTTCCCTGGGTCCACATCACCCATCCCCGCTGCCCGAGCGGAGCAGCTTGGAGGCAGGGGGAAACCCGAGCAGATCACCAATTTTCTCATTGCGCCTGAGGCCGAGTTTATGTAATCCCCCGCGCACCCCCCAGACCGACCCACGGCCCCGCGCCGCTTCTCTCCGCTGTAGGAATCAGCGCAGTCTGTGGCCGCCTGGGCGATCCCTCCCGCTCGGCCCATTACTTCCCGACCACTGGAGCCGCCTGCATCACCGGGGGCGACGGGCAGCTGCTGCGCACAGCCCGGAGCCGAGCGGCCATCGGCACCGCCGCGGCTCCGTCCTTCAGAGGAGACACCGGGTTTGGGTTTCACTTAATTGCCGTAGCTCTCGTCTGGGGAAGTTTCGGGGAAGAGGCGCTCGGGGCGCGGCTCAAAGCGGCTCCAGCTTCAAACCCACCGGGCTTCCGACCCCGGGGGCGCTGGCGGTGCCCGCGCTGCGGACATAGCGGGGGTGCGCGGCTCCCCAGCACGGAACGGGGGGAGCGGTCGCGCTCTGCCTCCCCACCTGCCCCGCCGTTGTTTGTTTGCTTCCTAAAACTCATCAAATATTGATGGCCCGGAGCCGCGCTAAGCCGTGCCGCTCCCCCAGCCCCGCAGCCGTCATGTTGGCTGAGTGATGCTCCGCCGACGTTAGGAGGAGGGCTCTGCCGCGCGGAGTTGGCCGTCTAAATTTAGGCTGCTGCCGCCTCCGCGGCCGCGGGAGGGTCACGGGCGATGCCGGGAGGCCGTGGGCGCGCGGTGCCCTCGGTGCCCCCGCCCCGGGCACCGACCTTACGGGGACCACGCGTCCGCCGTCCGGGAACAGCCTGGGCGTAGGGACGCGGCGCCGCCGGAGGCGTCAGAGGTACGCAGGACTCGAAGTTTGCCTTCAGCCTCGGGCAGGCGAGCGCCGGCGCTCCCCCGCACCTCCGGAGCCGCGCGTCTGGGGGAAGCCCTCCCCGCCAGCCCCGCCAGCCCCGGCCCCCGCCGCGCCGCACCGGGAGGAGCGTGGGGCTGAGCCCCGGGGAGGAGCGAACCCGCAGCCCGACAGCGGGGCACCATGCAGGTCTCCTTTGTGTGCTCCGAGCACAGCATCAAGAGCCGGAGCGCGGAGGACCGGCTGAACAGGCAGAATGCCAGCAGCCCCAGCCTCGGCACGCGCAGCAAATTCCGGGCGGTGGCCATGGTGGCCCGGAGCCTGGGGCAGCTCTCGGTGCAGAACGCACCGTCGTCCAGCGAGTCCAGCATCAAACAGCCGGGCATGAAGTACAGGTAGGGGAGGACGTGCTGTGTTTGGGGTTCTGCTGCCTGTTTGGGTGCGTTGGATGCCCCCCAGATTTGTGAGGAGGGGGTTCCGGGCTGTGCCGCGCTCTTCCCAGACCCCCTCTCCCCTCCTGGCTGTGGGTTTCTCAGTGCTACAAGTGCTGCTCTGCTCTCTGTGCGCTTTGCTCACCTTCCTTCCCTTCTTTGCAGTTTGCTCTCTCCCTTCTCGGTGTGGTTTTAGCATGAAGCAGTGGGACAGGAGGAGGCAAAGCGCTCCCACATCGCGCTGTGGGGCTCAGGAGGACCGCGGTGTGGGTGCTGTGGGAGCAGCAGCTGTAGGGGATGTAGGGGCTCTGCGGTGCAGCCATCCATGGGCTGTGATGGCATCGGGGCTGTGCAGCGCTGCCAGAACCCCCGGAGCTCAGGGTGAGGGCTCAGCCCTCAGTGCGTGGGTTTGGGATGAAGCACAGCGTGCACACGGGGCGCCTGGCACTGGGCAGATGAGGGAACGCTGCAGCAGTGGATGGCAGAGGCTCCAGGCCAGCAGAACGGTGCTGAGCTGCAAAGTGCAGCAGGGAGGCGTGTTGCTGGGGCGAGATCAGCCATCAGCCCCTGTTAGCATCCCCATTAGCCGGGTCAACCATCCTACAAGCCGTGCGTCCTCAGCACTCGGCGTGCTGCTCTCTGCTCTGCCCTGCTCCTCTTTCCTTGGGCCACCCCTCTGGGGTCCCCCAGGGCAGCCCCTGGAGGTGGCGGCGATGGCATTGCAGCAGGGCCACCGAGCTCTCCAAATGTCCTCACTCTGCTCCACACAAACTCTGCTCAGAGTGATACTTGGAGGGCTGTGCACCACACAGGGGATGCTCATTCCATCCCTGTGTTGCTGCAAGTGAGAAACCCATAGGCTTGCATGCAGGAAGCCGTGAGCAGGGAAGCTCCCATTGCCCCAGTGCTGCACTCCTGGCTCGGGTTTGTTCCTCTCCATGTCGCTGTTTCTGCCCTCTGAGAGCCCACAACCTCTGCCCCTCTGCTACGCCAGCTAAAAATAAATGGGGCCGAGACATGGAGCATCTGCTCTGTAGCACCCACGTCTTCCAGATGTTGGACAATAACGCAGCAGCGCAGAAGGAAAACATCCTGATTAATCTCAGCCTGAAATTAATAACCGTTGCTGCGGTCCGTCCCCTCGCCCCAGGGATGGGTCCCTCTGCTGTGGGCACGGGACGTGGCACGTTGCTACGCGACGCGGCCGCGCGCGGGCGGGCAGCAGCAGCTCACCTACACTTTATTTATTTTAAAGCTTGTTGTTCGAACCTTTGTGATTTGTAAAAATGCGCCATCAATCACTGTGGCAAAGGCGGAAAGGACGCCTGCCAGCCTGGATTCCTTCCCAAAAGAACGTTCTCCACTTTTCGCTGCTGAGTTTGGGGTATCACGCAGGGCTGCTGTGTTTCTGTGGGCAGTGCTGCAGCTCCCTGTGTCCTCGTGTCCCCGTGGGTGGCTGCTGCCCTGTGCCCACACTGGGTGCCCCTCTTGCCCCTCCTGCCCCATGCCCTCACGCAGCCCCCGTTGCTTGGTGTTCTGGAGCAGCAGTTCTTGTCTCTGGAAGGAGCTGCATCCACGCTCCTTTTTTTGTGGTTCATTCTCTCCGGTGCCTTCTGGCTCACGACAGCTCCGTGTTTATTTCTGTTGCAGAAGTAGAGCAGCAACCGGGGCTGGGGCTCGGTGCTCCCAGCCACTCTTTCCCCTTTCTCTCCTCTCCGTGTTCCATAAAATCCAACCCTGACTTCTCCAGCCACAGTTCAGGGCTCAGAGCTCAGTGCTGCTGTGCTCTGCCCTTCTCTGCACTGGTGCCCTCCTGAGTGGGTTCCACCCTTCCTCCCGCACAGCACCAGAGGGGTTCTCTGTGCAATTAGCTGAGTTAATGAGCACGGTGCGATGTCCAGCTGCTGCTCTAACGGCTCTCTATCTTTCAGAAATCTGGGCAAGTCTGGGCTGCGTGTATCCTGCCTCGGCCTGGGTGAGTGCACGCTCCCCATCCTACCCCAAGCAGCACCGCGCTCCCAGCCGCTGCTCAGAGCCACAGAAGTCGGCTCTGTCCCCGCTCTGTAGGGGTGCTGGGGATGCAGCACGGCCACGCTGCGCTCACTGCGTGCCATCTCTCCCTGCAGGGACATGGGTGACATTTGGAGGGCAGATCACAGACGAGGTAAGGACAGCACACAGCCTCAGCAGCAGCTCTGGGTGCACTGGGGCTGCAGCCCTCAGTGTCCCCATGCCCAGGCATCCCCTCTCCCCCCCGCAGATGGCCGAGCAGCTGATGACTTTAGCGTATGACAACGGCATTAATCTGTTCGACACGGCAGAAGTCTACGCTGCCGGCAAGTGAGTACCATTGGCACCATGCGGGGAGCCTTCCTAGCCAGCCCTGCTCCTCCTCAGCACGGCCAAATCCCTCCGGTTCTCAGCTGGAGGTGCTCTGGGACACATCCTGAGCCCCCTCGCAGCTGTGGGCTGGGATATATTTAGCAGGCAGAGCAGCACTGTGGGTATCGACACAATGGCAGAGCCTCTTTTTTTCCCTTTAAACCCACTCCTGCATTACGCAGAAACCTGTGCTGGGGGAGGAACGGCGCGTTCTGCACACTTGGTCCCACGTGCTGAGCAGGAGGAGCCCCAGCACCCAAGGATTGCTCCAGGCTGGGCACCCCCTGACCCCACACAGCCCCCTCCCTCAGCTCTGCATTTCCACACTCCCGAGGTTCCCAGGTGCTCATTCAGTCTTCAAAGCCCTTCTGCACAAGCGTGCTCGCAGGCTCTCCAGTTCCTAAATATTTGAAAGAGGGTTTGGAAGGAGGGCTGCTGTCCTGCGGCACGCAGGAACGTTCCCCCCAGGAGCACTGATAGGCGCTTCCCATCCCCGCACCGCACGCTGCCCTCCGTTTGCTCGCCGAGGACAGCCGCTGTCATGCAGGTTGGTTTGAAAGTTTGGAGAGTGGAAATAATTAAATCATTCCGCCTCTCCGCGCTCGTTTTGGGAAGTCATTTCACATTTGCTCAAACGTTCCATCCCACCACAGCATCTCCTGCTGGGGTGAGGGCTCCGTCCCGGCCCGTGGCCTCTGCGTGTGCTGACCCAGTTCTGCTCAGCCCCACTGATGCTGGGCTGGGGGCGGCCCCGGTGCCGAGCGGTGTGATGAGTGGGCCCACACAGCTGCTTCAGAATAGCAGCTCCTGCTGTTTTGGAGTCCTTTGCTCCCCGCTGTGTCCCAACGCTGCTCGCAGTCACTTCTCATTACTGACACGTCTCTGACCTAATTCCTGCTCCAGCCTAAAGAGCTCAAGGCTTATGTCTCCCTTTCCTTGCAGGGCTGAGGTTGTGCTGGGAAACATCATCAAAAAGAAGGGCTGGAGGTAGGTCTCACCGCCAAGGTCCAGCATCCCACACTGCTTTACTTTTAGGCAGCAGGTTTCCCTGGTGATTGTGATGCTCGTGGGCTGGGAGGAATGAGGAGGAAGAGCCCATGGGGCGCAGGGCTCACGCATTGACTGAGCACTGGCACAGCTGCCTGGGGAAGTGCTGGAATCCCCAACCCCAGAGGTGTGCAGCGTGGAGAGGTGGCAGCTGGGGATGTGGTCAGTGGGCACAGTGGGATGGGTTGGGGTTGGACTTGGTGGTCATAGAGCCCTTTTCCAACCTTAATGTTCCTGCGAGTGGGTTTGGTGGTGATAGGCTGATGGTTGGCCTAGGTGGGCTTTAGAGGTCTTTTCCATCTTATTTACCCTACTGCTCTATGACTCTGCCCTTCTCCCTGCAGACGATCCAGCCTGGTCATCACCACCAAGATCTTCTGGGGAGGAAAGTAGGTAGCAGCCGCCCTGCCCCGCAGTGCTGCGGCCGGCAGCGGGCTCCCACTGCCCCTTCTCTTCTTTCAGAGCAGAGACGGAGCGGGGTCTGTCCCGGAAGCACATCATTGAAGGTATGGCTGCAGGGTGCGGGGTGCGGCGCGGAGTGCGGGCTGCCCTGACTGTGCTGCATGGCTGCAGGTCTGAAGGCGTCGCTGGAGCGGCTGCAGCTGGACTACGTGGACGTGGTGTTTGCCAACCGGCCCGACCCCAACACACCCATGGAAGGTGGGGGCTGCGCTGCGGCCGTGCCGAGGTGTCCGACCCACGGCTCCAGGGCCACGTCCCTTCTTTCCCTGTTTTCTGCATGCCGTGTGCCGTATTCCATTGCCATCCGTGGGTTGTAACCATGCTTCTTGTGGCAGGCTTTCCTCTGAAAGTGTGTTTCCCATGACAGAGCGTAACCCCTTCAGCTAAAGCTCTCTGAGCATCCATCCCTCGCCCCGTGCCAGGAGCGCGGCCGGGGGCTGCCGTGGTGCTGGGGGTGCGCGGCCCCGTCCCCCGCTGTGCCCTTCACTGTGACACCGGCGGCTGTAACCTCTGGTCTCTCTACATCTTTCTTTTATCACCAGGGCACCCATTTAGTTCTTCCAAGTCGAGAACATTCATCATAGAAGGTACATCGTACCCGCAGTCCGAACCCCAGTGGCATTTTATGAGACAGAACCTGCATTTTTCATTAATTTTGATTCCTTCCCCCCTCAATAACCCTCTCCATAAAATGCGCAAAGGAAAACAGCAGCAACAGCCAAACCAAAATACGCCCCCGTCCCCAGAACATCTTGCAAGTGAAGGAACAAAGCTGACAGCTGCGCTCCCATCCCATCCGCTCCCCTTCCCCGCATGGCTCCAGCATTGCGCTTCTGGTGCTGCTCTGGCACTGGGCAGTGCTTAGGTGAAGCCGTCAGTCCTTGCTGCACGC
This sequence comes from Lagopus leucura, assembly GCF_019238085.1. Lineage (NCBI taxonomy): Eukaryota > Metazoa > Chordata > Aves > Galliformes > Phasianidae > Lagopus > Lagopus leucura. The sequence goes on from NW_024962286.1 coordinate 5,764,458, forward strand.
AGCTCTTCTTGCTGTCAGTCTGTCCCCACGCAGTGCGCCCCGAGGGCACGGTGTAGCCCAGCACCCAGCTGTACCCCTGTGCCGCTCGCAGCGTCCCCTGCTGGCACGCAGGATGGGGCGCCCTCCATGCAGGCCCCTCCTGCCCCACGCCGAGCTGCCAGGTCTGGCTGCTGAAGCCTTTGGTTGACACAAAGCTCGTGCTTGGCTGAGCTGTCGCTGAACGCACTGGTGTTGTTAAACCGAACTTCGGCCATGTTCTCCTCCTTGCTTCCTTCACTTGGCATGGCATCTTGGCTTGCAACCCAGCCCACGTGGTTTGAAGCAGCCTGATGCCGCCTCAAGTTGTGGCAGCCCCCAACCGCTTCCTCCCAGCATCGCTCTGGGATGGAGCAACGAATCCCTCAGCTCCACATTTCCTACCGTCCTGAGCCACATTGGGCACAGCAGCTGTGCTTCCAGATGGTTGGTACCAGAGGGTGTGGGAACATCCACCTGCTTCCCTCCTGCAGCATTTGTAAGTGCTGTGTGCCAGCGCAGCCCTGGGGACCCCCATTCCCACAGGCCATGGCACAGCCCAGAATGGGCTACAGCTACAGAATGCCGGGTTTGGGGAGGGTGCTCTCTTTTGTATATCTTTAAACCCTGTTTTGACTCGTTTCTGTGGTGGAGCACTTTGGGATGAGCTGGAGGCAGCTCCAGCCCAGTTACCTGGGAGCAGCGCTACGTCCCCAATTGCATCCCTTCCTCAGTGCCCTCCTGTGCCCTCTCCTGACTGTCACCGCTCCCAGAGGACCATACATCGCCTTTTTGTCCCTCCCTCCTCATCTCAGCACTCCGACCTCTGCCCGCCTCTATGTGATGCTTTCGGTGTGGTTTGACCTGGGTCTGTTTTCAATAGATCTGGAAATGCGTTCATTGCGGAGAAGCCATTTCCACGCAGTCTCTCTCTCTCGGGTCGATTTCCATTCCCTTTTGTTTTAATTTCCACACCCAACTCCTGCCCGTTTGGCGTTTGGATGTACACTGCTTGCAAGATGTGCACGGCCCAGCCCCATCCCTGTGCCCTAACGCCCGCCTGCTGCTCTCCCTTCCTCCGGCAGAGACGGTGCGCGCCATGACCCACGTCATCAACCAGGGGATGGCCATGTACTGGGGCACGTCGCGCTGGAGCTCCATGGAGATCATGGTAGGAGCCGCGTCCCTCGGGGTCCCACAGCCCAAATCCCTGCCGCGTGGTGACGGGGCAGCATGCGCTGACGTTGCCAATCCGGGTTGCAGGAGGCGTACTCAGTGGCACGGCAGTTCAACCTGATCCCACCGATCTGCGAGCAGGCTGAGTACCACATGTTCCAGCGGGAGAAGGTGGAGGTGCAGCTGCCTGAGCTCTTTCACAAGATAGGTATCCATTTCACGCGGGTCCTTCTCCTGAGGGCTTCACCCGCTGCTCCTCCATCTCCCCGTGTGCCCCAGCCACCTCCACTCCTGCTTACCTCATCCCAGCTCCCCAGGCTGGTTTCCTTGCTGCCCCTCCTGCCCTCCAGGTCGCCCACTGCACCCAAGTGCTGCCCAGCCCCAGGCCGAAGGCAGCCTGTAAGGTTCCCAGGTCACTCCCTGCTCTGCTCTGCTCACCCCAGGTGTCGGTGCCATGACCTGGTCACCGCTGGCGTGCGGCATCGTCTCAGGGAAGTATGATGGCGGCATTCCTCCATACTCAAGAGCATCACTGAAGGTGAGCACCATGGAGAGATATGCGGTGCGGGGGTCTCAGGGCTCCAGAGAGCCCCCCACTCACCTCTCTCCCACCCCAGGGGTACCAGTGGCTGAAGGACAAGATCCTGAGTGAGGAGGGCCGGCGGCAGCAGGCTAAACTGAAGGAGCTGCAAGCCATCGCCGAGCGCCTGGGCTGCACGCTGCCACAGCTCGCTATCGGTAAGGGGGTGGGGGGGCGGTGGGGGGCAGCGGCCGGGCGCCGCTCAGCTCGGCACTCCGCATCCCCAGCATGGTGCCTGCGCAACGAGGGCGTCAGCTCCGTGCTGCTGGGAGCCTCCAACGCCGACCAGCTGATGGAGAACATCGGAGCCATACAGGTGAGACGCGCAGCGGCACGGCCGCGCGGTGCTGCCACGCGTTGCGGATGAGTCGAAAGCGCTGCGCGGCGATGCTGAGCGGCGGGCACAGAGCGGGAGGCGGGGCACCCCGCACAGCTGCGGCTGCGCTCCGTGCAGGTCCTTCCCAAGCTGTCGTCTTCCATCGTCCATGAGATCGACAGCATCCTGGGCAACAAACCCTACAGCAAGAAGGACTACCGCTCCTAGGCGCCCGGCACGCCGCCCCGCCGCCCGATCGCTTGCTTACGCTTGGATGAAGCAAAGTGGAGAGCGCGGCCCGCATCAAGAACAGCACGCCAAGAGTGTAGAGAAACCGTTCCAAACGTCGCTGCAAGAGAACATAACGCTTACTACATAACATTTACTTTGAATGCAAGAAAGCCGCCGCCGGGGAGAGTGCTGGGCAGCGCGCGCCCGCGCCTGGACTCGGAGCCGCGGGGCGCACGGCCAGGCTCTGCGCTGCGCTGCTGGGGGCGTCCCGGCACCGTGCGGAGGACTCAGCCGGCGGGGGCCTTCCTGGGCGGCGGCCGCAGCCGTTGCATGCGTCTCCCTGCTGCTTCTCTTCTTTACTTTGTGTTTCCGGACAAGGAGGCCGTTGGGTGCAGCTGTGCTCAGAGCACCGCGGGAGCGTTACGTGCGCAGGGCTGGGTGCTGGCCCGGATCAGCGCCGGGGCTGTAAGAGGCTGCTGTGCGACACCACCAACAAATCACCACCACCCATCCTTCCAGCGCTCTGCTCTGCAGCCCCGGCACGCTGCGTCTGTGCCCTTGCCTGGGATGGGCGTGAGGGAGAAGATGGGTGGGCAACGGGAACCCCTGGGCGGGGGGATTCCACACAGCTCCTCCCCAGGCAGCGCCTGTTGTCCCTCTCCCCGTGGAGGGGAAACAGCAAACGCTGCTGCGTGGAGGCGGGGAGGTGGAGCAGTGAACGTGTGTGCAGGTGGGATAGATAAGGGAGAGCTGCCATTTTTATATATCTGCACAAACCACGCAGAAATACACATAAGCAGGTATATAGAATTGCATATCTGCGTGCATCTGTAGGCAATGTACAGATGTGTCACTGTGCTCACATCACACACCGCAAGCACACCTACATACACGTACATGCTGGGATGGCACCGAGCACCACGGCACATGGTGCCACCGCCCGGGGCTGTGGGCTCCAAGGGGGGCAGCAGGGGGGGTCCAGGCAGGGGCTGGCTCCTCCTCGAGCATTGTGCCCCCCTCCCACCCTGATCCCTGGGGTGGAAGAGCAGAGCTCCCCTCGTCGCCAGCACAATAACGACGCTGCTCCCACCTCCTTTTTACAGGATTTATTAAAACACAGAGAACATGAACCAAAACACACAGAGTACAAAGTAAATGTGAGTGTGTTGGTTACAGGTGCCATAAACCTCCTACAAAAGGTCACCACGGTGCAGTCAGTATCACAAAATAGCAGCCCACCAGGCACAAAGGCAGCAGTCCGGCCACCCTCTGCTCTGCTGCAGCAGCCCCCACGACCCCCCCCCAGCTCCAGGCAGCTTGTGGCCGCAGAGAGGATGGAAGGAAGCCCTGCCCAGCCGTGCTCTCCTCTGTGCAGCATGGAGGGCAGGTTGCAGGCAGAGGGACCCAAGGCAGGGCTCACTGCAGCCCAGGGATGGGCTGGGAGCGGTGGCAGCCGACTCCTCTCCTCCTCCTCCTCCTCCTCCTCCTCCTCCTCTCTGCTCCCTGTGCTGCAGCAGGGCAGCGGTGGGCATGCGCTTGCTCAAACACAAAAAGGACATAAAAATAGAACTTACAGGGAAGCTACTGAATAGGAGTAAGCTTGGCGCCTAACGGTCAGCGTGGAACTGGACTAGAAACAGAGCTTCCAACAGGTCTCCCTTTAACTCTGATACATGTCAATAAAAACAGACATAAATACTGTTATTCTGTATTCCTTCTTAACTCATCCCACACTTCCAGACAAACTCTTCAAGTCTTCAATAAGAAAGTGCAAAAAATGTACAAGGAAATGAAATCCCCTTCAGAGAAGTTCTGGCGATGGTCGGGGTCACGGGGGTTGAAGCACATGTGGGGACGAGGGGCGCGGGGCTGCATCCCCTCTGCCCACTGCATCCCCATCCCTTGGTGACCCTGCGGCTTCTTCTCGGGGCTGCAGAGTGGCCCAGGGGCTGCTGAGGGGACAGACAGGGACTCGTGGTCTGCCAGCACACGACAGCTCAGAGGATGGTCACAGGTGCAGCCTTACCTCGGGTGGGAATGGGAACAGCAGAAGAAAGTCTTGGAAAGGGCTAAATATCTGTTGGTAAGAGAGAAAACAGCTGCTCACCACCATCCTTGCTTTGCACTAAGATCTGTCACTTCAATTTCCCTGCTTGTGTCTGTCAGAAGCTTCAGCCTACCTGTCACATAGGGTCCCAGAGGCATCTGGCTGTAGTTGACAATCCCACCCGGCCCAGGACCTCGGAAATTCGGTCCAAAGCTGTTGTTGTAGATCTGGGAGGAACCAAAGGAGCCCTGAGGAAAGGAGAAGGGAAGCTGGAACACAGGGTGTGCAGTGCAGAGCTGGGGCAGGGGACACAGGGCACCCCAGGGCAGCTCTGCACTCCTCCAGCCCACGCACCTGCTGCACCGCGGGCTCCCCGCCACGTGTGGTCAGGCGGCTGAGGATGCTGCGCTCCGACATCTGCAGCCGTGCAGCCACAGGAGGGATGCGGGACAGCATGGAGGGCAAGCGCGTCACATCAGCCTTCATGTCACTCAGCAGCTCCTCGAGCTGGTTCAGCACTGCAATGCACAGCCAGAACTGCTGACCCCGAAGCCCCACGGCACCTCGTGACCCAACTGAACATCAGCTCCTCCTCCAGCAGTTCCCCAAGGCTGCTCTGCCCTGTGGTCTCACTCGGCACAGCCCACCCTTCCCTGCACCCCCCGCCCTCTGCCCCCACGTACCCTTGTGCAGGACGGCATTGGCAGGCTTGTTCCCCGCGAGGGACTCTTTGGAGAGATGCTGGTGGCTCTCGGCAAGGCACTCCACTTCAGCCAGACGGGCGTTCAATGCCATGGCCGGGTGATTGGGGTCTTGAGTCATGTTGAGGTACGCCGCCCGCCGCAGCTGCTCCTCTATCACCAGGGCCTGCTCCAGCAGCTGGGAGGCACAGGAGAGCAATGGATCAGGACCAGACCCTGTGCCCGTGCGAGCCAGTGCCACCCACATGCCTGCCATCCGTCCATCCGCCCCAGCCCCACAACTCCTGGGTTTGTGTCACCCCAACGCAGCCCAATCACACACTAAAGTACCCCAGAAAGAGATTTGGGCAGCAATTCCACAGCACTGCCCCATCCATGTGCCACATTCTGGAGCTAGCAAGTGCTCCTGCTCCTCCAGCCCTGCCCCTCAGGGTGCTGCCTCTCTGCCACTGACGCCTCGCAAACATCTGCCGCCTTCTGCTCCGCTCACCTCGCCGTGGGGCTCTGCTCTGTGCCACCACTAAGGACTCACCAGCCCTGGACCTGCAACTCGCCTTGAAGCGCCGGGCGAGGAACTTGTTCTTCATCTCCAGGTAGTTCCCTTTGTGTATCTCTGACTTGAAGGGCTCGTTCAGGATCACGTAGCGCGGGTCGTTCTGGATGTCCTGCCAGCGGGCGTAGCCGTGGCTGCCAGGAGGGAGCGTCAAGGCAAGAACCGGCCAGCAGACAGCACTTCTCAGCAACACCTCCCCAGTCCCCTTCCCCGCTCCATCACCTCCCTCCCCGCTGCCCTCACAGCGCAGCCTCCTCTGCCCGGCACGGGGAAGCCATCACCCAAAAGCCAAAGGGTACGTGACGATGCCTGCCAGCAGCCAGTAGTCGTGCCTGCGGTGCCAGATGTCGTAGATCTTGCTGGAGGAGATGGCAGCTCTTTCCTCATTCTGCCACAGCGTGTGCAGCTCTGCAGAAACAGAAGAGAGACAGCCTGGTCAGCCAGCAGGGCTGCTGGGCACAGCATGCAGGGCGAGAGAGGAGATGGCCCAGGGAGCCACGGAGCAGTGCTCAGTACAGAGCTTTATGTAAAAGCTCTGCAGCAGTAAAACAACCAACCCGTAAAGCCTCCGTCAGCAATGTTGAACATGAATCTAAAGTTCACGTTTCTGTCATCCTTCTTTCCATCCTCCTCTTCTTTGTCACCATTTTGCTGAGCCTCACTTTGCTCCTTCTCTTCCACCTTGGTATCCTCTGCTGGGCAAACACGGGAAATTACAGCTGCCCAAACTTATGCAGCCATCAGACCGACTGCTGCTACCACTGCCCTCCCAACTGTGAGGGGAAGTCCCCACTAAAATCACTGCTAGAGAAGCCACCCGCCACCTCCTGCCAACAGCTGCTGGCCATCTGCCACCTCCAGCAGCTCCTGATGTTTTCACAGCAGTGCCCACTGTAATGAGGTCCTGCAGAGGCTCCTGAGCACCACAGAGCACACTGCCCACTGCAGGTGCTGGCTGCAGCCCCGTGCCACAACACAGACACCTGCCTTCAGTCGGAGACCCTGCCCAGCAGGGCACTTCACACCACTTCTCTTTCCAAAGCCTCCTGGCACCTTACCTGGCTTGACTTCTTTGTCCTCCCCTTTACCAGGACTGCTGTTTGACTCTGGCTTTTCCAAAGCCTTCTCTTTTTCTTGGACTCCCTCATCTGCAGAAGGGAACAGGACTCTGAGAGAAGCATAACGTGTAAAATGCTCTGCAGGAAATAATATATCTGTATGGATTGTAACTTCCAGGGTAAAGCGACCGTATCGGGTACAAGCACTGATCACAGCTTACTTTTGATTTGTTTTAACCTGTAGATTATACTAAACTGATGCTTTAACACTACAATGTAGATTACATCTGTGACAACATGGTATCATCATCTAAACAGCAATCTGGAAGTCCAACAGGAAGTCTTTTCTTAGGAATTTCCACTGGATGTTGTGACATTCAGGTTTCCCTCTGTGATTTGGAGAAGAGAAGCCAGCAGCAAGTGCCAGAATTTGCCTACAGAGAGTATCTGCCTGTCAGGAGCCCCAAGCACCTGAGGCTGTCGCAGTGCATGCTCTGTGTCTGTGCACCTTGAGCTGAAGAAATTCCCCAGCACACATCAATGTCAGTGTAACTGTCAGAGCCCTCACAGATGTCCCAAATGCTGCTCAGAATGGAGCCCACACTCTTCTGAGCCACAGAGACTCACCTTTCCCCAGGGGCTCAGGAGAAGGCTCAGTTTTTTCACTCTCGTCCTGTTTCTCTTCCTTCAGTTTTTCCTTGCTTTCACAGTTTTCTTGGTACTCTTCACTTTCCACCTTCTCAGTGCTTCCGGGCACCTTAATGTCAAGCACCCACACTAATTAGCCCAGCAGCCAGAGGGACGTGGCTTGCTTGCAGAGGAATGCTGCAGAACCTCCCAAGAAACACCATTACCACAGCTCTGCAGCCCGCAGGGCAGCACTGTGGGCACAGGCTCATGACCCCCTACCTGGCTGTCAGATGCTCTCCTGGACTTCTGCTCCACTTGGTCCTTTTCCTCCTGGAATCCAAGCGGTGGATCTGTTTTTTCTGTAACACCAGCAAAGCAAGGAAGCTATAGACAGGAATCCCAATGGTGACAAGGGCACAGTGCCAGGCAGATACCTGCAAAACCTTCTGGTGTCCTGTTCCACCTCCCTTCCTAAGGCAGACCACAGCCACAACCAGGCCACTGTGCATTTACCTGCAAGGGCAAGAGGTCCTGCATGTACGTGCGCTGGGCTGGCGGGGACAGGGGTGTTGGGATCTGAAGAAACCATCTCACTGCACTTCTTGCTCTCCGGGCCCTCCAGAATCATATCTGGGGTGCTGTACTTCCCATTGACATGCTCAAACTCCTGCACCTGGGGCAGACACACGACAGCAAGTCAAACATGGCAGCCAGCAGCAGAGCAGCAGCAGGCCAGCCCCATCCAGGGCTGTTCCTATGCCCACCACCCCAGCTGGCATGCTTTGCTGGGCAGCAGGTGCCACTGCCCATGCCCTGCTGCTCCACAGGCTCCCAGCCTCAGCAGCACCTCCAGCAGCAGTGCTGCCCTGCCTACGGCAGCAGACATCACAGTCCCACAGAAAGCCTCCCATCCCCCGCAGGTCCACTGCTGCCATGCTGGCTTTGCAGACGTAAGGGAGAGGCACTGAGTGTGGGTGGCAGAAGGGCAGCGTGCGAGTGACCGTGCTGGTGCCACGTGAAGCCTTGGCAGGCATGCAGGGTGAGCTGTACCCTGGGGGTGCTCATGCAGTGAGTTCCCTGGCCCCGAGGGCTTCATGCCTCCATCAGAATGCTCTTTGCTTCCTCTCCACTTAAACCCCAGCGCTGGGGCCTCTCTGCTCTCTTCCACAGAGCCTCTCCTGCACACCCCATTCCCTAGGCTGCAATTTCTCACTCTCCCTACCCAGCAGAGTAACAGTCAGTGCTCAAGACATAGCAAAACCAGGTGCCATCACTCTCAGCATCTGCCCTTTCCCACTGCCACACTGGAACCACTGATGGTCTTCCCGGGGCAACTCTGAGTGCCACACTTGTCAATACATGGATTATGAGGAGAGGATCTCCTTGCAAGACAGCTGAGGATTCTTCCATACACCTAACTGCCAGTATCCTTGGTGCCCAGCACATGCCTGGGATTAGCAACACAATCAATAATTACTCAGACCCAAATCAAGCCCAAACGTCTCTCTGAAAGACGTGCTTTGGTTCAACAAGATGCTGGGCACAATGCAAGACTCGGCGAGTGGAAGTCTCTGGCCTGTACAGCACAGGAGGTCTGAGCAGGTTCCTGTAATGGTCCCACCAGAAATGAAAAGAACGATAAATCCAAGAATTTTTAGAAGTTAAAAAATGTGATTTTGCCATGATTTTTTTTTGCCAACCGTGCACTTCTACCTCCAGCTGACCCACATCACTGCAATACCACAGACGTAGCCGTGCACCAAGTCTTGGAGATTCAATAAGGGAACCCCTGGCAAGGAGGTGTTCAGCAGCTCATGAAACCCCTGAGCGTGCAGAACATCCCTGAAGGGCACACGTGAGATTTTACTCACCCACCTTCTTCCTTACTAGTGACATCACTCCGATCCGGGTCAGCACGTGCTGCCGCGACAGCCCCTCCCGGGGAACCCCGTCAGCAAAGGTCTCAGCACCGTCTGCTCCAGGTTCACACAAATGCCGCATGAACAGGGAGACGTAAGCCCTGCGGAAGGAAAGCAGGAGCTGGCTGCAGCTTGGACCTGCTGAGCGCCGCAGCGCCTGCTTCTGCCAGAGGCCGGGGGCAGAGCTTCGCCCTCGGGCACACGGCATCATGAAGCTGTGTGCCATCATGAACCCTGGTGCCTGACCGCAGTACCTGAACTCCTTCTCGCTCTTCCCTCGCAGATCCCTCACCAGCCAGTGGGAGTTGAAGGCGTCCTGGGGCGGCATGCCCCACCGCATGATGGCGTTCAGGAAGGCCTTGCGCTGGCGGGCATTGAACCCGAGAACCTGCAGGGAGCAGAGGTTGAGAGGCCTCAGAACGATGGCACCTCAGAGCCTCACGGCTGCTACGAGTCCTGAGCCGGGATTGATGCTGGAGAGCAGCACGCAGCGGACCAGACAGGCAGGGGACATGCTCTGGCCACTGCTGATGCTCACCTCAATATTCCCCCCAACTCTTGCCAGCAAAGGAGGGAGAGGTTTGTCCCGGTCACTCTTCAGCTGTCTCCGCGATTGTCTTCTGCCACCTAGAGTCACACAACCTATGTAACAAACACACCCAGCAGGGCAAAGAACGCTTCCCTCAGAAGCAAGGGGGTCCACCCAGCCCAGACCTTCCTGCTGCATTCAAGTGCCAGCCCCAACCACAGGCCACCACTGAAGTTCCCGCAGAGCACACTGCAGAGCACTAAGTTCATTAACTCACTCTGACCTTCTGGTCTTTCTTCAAAGTCTTCATCTTCATCCTCAGAGCCAATGGAGTACTCAGACTGGTTGTCAGAGAGCTCGTCCTGCCACTCTGCAGACCACAAGGAGACAAGGTCAGGAGAGAACCCTGCAGGTTTGCCTGAGGGGGATAGCAGGAGCCCTGAGACTGCCTCCAGCGTCCAGTACCAGGCAGCCAGAGAGAAAGGCACAGCAATAAACAGGAAACCAGACTCAACTTTTCCATTATTATTATTAGTTTCCTACACAGAAAAAAAAAATTAGAATATTTTGCTCACAGACAAGTTTTTCCTGAATTCTCCCAAGGAGAGATATAGAATAAAAGAACAAAAATCACAGAGCCTGCTCCCAGACTTGAGTCTTGCAGGAGCCAAGCAGTCAAAGCCATACCTTGGTCCTCCTGTGAGGTATCATTGTAATTGACCTGCTTGCGGATTCTCTTCCCCTTCCCCAAATTCCTGGCCAGATCTTCCTGCTGCTGCTCATAGTGGTGCCGCAGCAGCTTCTCCCAGTAGTCAGGGTCCACATTCTCCTCTTGTTTGATGATCTCACGTTCCACCTCTTCCTGCAAATAAAGAAAACAAAAAAGGCTTGAGATAAGAGAGCTGCAGGCATCACACTGCTGCATGTCTTCTAACTGCACTCCAGGGAAGAGGGAGGGAAGGAGAGCACTGAGACACTTGCTGGCAAGCAAGATCTTCAGACATGCTTTGACCACCCTGCGGTGTGCCTCCTCCACCCTGCTCTACATGTATGTACACACCAAGTCTCACTTTCACCCAAATGTACTGACCTCAGTGCACGGTTACCAAAGGGCCAAGACAACATCCCAGCAAGCCACCTACACCTAGAAATAGCTGCTGAGAGCACTACCACCCATCCTGCCCTGCAGAGCCTGTGCTCACAACGAGGAACAACTACAGATCTGCAGAGATTTCCCAGAATAGCAGCCCACTGTCGGCTCGAGGGGCAGACAAAGGAAGTCTGTTAGCTACAGGGAGAATAAATGACAGCAGCACAGCACATGAGCAGTGCATGCCCTGCTCCCAGTATCCAGGGGAGCAGCCTTCAGAAGGGCAGAACAAAGTACCAGAAGAGCAATGTTGCAGGGAAGGGACCCAGCCTCAGATATAGTATCAATCAATGGGGCCATTTCACAGCTCCTCAGGTCACTTGAGATCCAGACCATCAGTACCTGGGTATCATTATTGCTTCCATCCCAAACAACAGTTCTCTACAGTCTCCTTTTTTCAATAGGAAAAACGGGTTCAGAGAAACCCAAGTGCCACCGAGCATTCGCCATAGGTCAGCACCACACTTAGCCACTGCATTCCTGCTGGCTGCACCATCACTGCTACCATCAGCAAAGAGCAGGGAGGAGCACTGCCCTGCAGAGAAACACCCACAGGAACAAGAAAGGCAGAGGAAGGAGCGCAAACAGGGACATACAGAGAGATGTGATTATAAGACATGATACTGATCACATTACCACACCATCCTCTTCTCTCACAACATACTGGGCCACTTTAAAGGAGCTGAGATACTCGTTCATGTTCTGCAGCTCCGTGTCATCAGTCGCGTCCTGGTTTCGGTCCAGAAGCTTAGAGATAGCAGCATCGTCATAGTGGATCACACTGCTGTCATCCACGTCCTTACTGTCACCTGGAGAGCAAAGCAAGGGGAACAGAAAGCAAATCATACGGCGTGCTCCCAGAGCCAGGCAAGATCAGGCTGGACACAGGGCCAAGTCGTCCCAGCAGCGGGGGCCACAGACCTGGTGGGGTGCCACCGTGCTTTTTTTTCATGCCAGGAGTCACTGCACCCCCTTTGGTGGACAGCGTGTCAGAGAAAGGGGTGACGGCATCCGGCATGGTGAGCCGCTGTCCCTGAGACACCATGCCTGCAAGTGGAAGGCACAGGAATGAGCCCCTGCGGCTCCAACAGGGACTGCCTTTGCACAAAGCATCTCCAGCTCCTTCCCGGCCCAACCTTCCACATCATCCTTGAAGAGCTCTTCCGTCCCAAACTTCAGGATGTCATCCAGCTCCTGCTTGGTCATGGAGCCTGACTTGGAGCCAAGCCCAGGACGGACCACCAGGTGGGTGAGCATCATCTTCCTTTTGGCCACCTGGGTGATGCGCTCCTCCACAGAGGCTCTGGTCACAAAGCGGTAGATCATCACCTTCTTGTTCTGCCCGATGCGGTGCGCTCTGCTGAACGCCTGCAGGCAGAGGACATCACTGCAGAACAGCCAACGCAACACAAACAGGAATGTTTGCAGTCCTGGACCCCCTCAGCCAGAGGCTGAACTCAGCCTTCAGGCTGCTCTGGGGCAGTGGAGCCAGAAAGGCTCCTTAGAGCCAACTTTACACCTCTCCTTTCCCCTCCTCTGACTACAGGCAAGCCAGCTTCCTTGTGCAGGCCTCTAACTGAAAGGCCTGAATGCAGTGCAGAAAAGCTCCTCCCAGGAATCCTCTGGCTGCAGCCTGCCCAGGCCCTGACTTCTCCATCACGCCCTGTACCAGCACATTCTCTTGCCCAGGACTCAGGGAAAGGAAACGCTCACACAACCGGACCGTAACACTGTGAGTAACTTTAGAGAGGACCTTCCCTCAATCAGAAAGGGAAAAGCATGTCCTCTCTTTTCCATTATTTTTAGGGGCATTTGCTGCTCAAGCTCCCCAGCTGCCATTTGCCACTGGCAATCAGTCCTTAGATAGGGTCTGCCACAGCTCTTGGAAATGGAAGTAGAAAGCCCCCAGAACAGGAAGGGACACTAGGTTGCAGACAAGCAGCAGGAGAAAGCCAATTTTAAGTGCCAGTCCACCCTTGCATTGCAGACAGGCCAGGATAAGGCCAGTAGAGGTGTGAAACTGGCTCCTGAACAGAACTATGTCCTGCAAACCGCAGGAACACTCAGCAGCTCTCAAGAGGAGAGAGCTCATTTCACTGGCAGAATGCACAGAGGGCCCATCCATACTTACTATACTGGAAGGAAAAGAAAAAGTAATAAACCTGGATGTCATTGTGGGGATTCCAGTCAGAATCATAAATAATGACTGTGTCAGCCGTAGCAAGGTTTATGCCCAGACCACCAGCACGGGTAGAGAGGAGAAAGCAGAACTGCTGAGCACCAGGAGCTGAGAAAGACAAACCCACAGGTGGCAGAAGGTGAGACAAAGAGGAGCTGGGCTTATTTGGAAGGGTGTAGCATGATGTTTTAGTTATAAAACATCAGGGACCACCAGTCTACGCCAAGAAGCAACAGGCAGGGAAGGCAAAGGGTAAAAAACACATCACTGCCTGGAAAGCAGTCACTGGAGAAAATACAGCTCCAGGTCTGAAAGGGAAGCTTGGAGGCCTCAAAGGGAAATGCAGGAGTCTTTCAAGCCAAACAGCCTGCCACTACACCAGGCTGGGGTTTATTGTGTGAAACACCTGGAGGGGCTTAACATGCCAGGAGCAGCCCTGCATCATGCCAGGGCTCTGGGCTTCAGCACACTGCCCTCCAGGTGTGCACAGAGCCCCCACAGCGCCCGACCCCTCTGCAGGCTGATGCAAGTTGGCCCAGCACACACAGCCCACCGCCACGTGTGGAAAGGAGGAAAGGCACGTACCATTAAACCTGTCAATGGCTTCCTGGCGCAGGCCTCCAGTGATGCCCCCATCAATGCGCTCGTACTTGTAGCCCTCGTACTCCAGGAAGTCCTCCAGCAGGTCCAACATCTTCGTCATCTGAGGGGTGAGGTGTGAGCAGCCCTGCACAGAACTCACCAAAGCCTGCCCAGGGCTGGGGGTCACGGCCCCACGGCACGCACTGCAGCCCCCCACGTTCCTCGGGGATGGCGCTGCCATGGCTGTGCTCATGCCCACAGCAGCCCTGCAAACCAGGGCATCACTCATATCTCATCCTTCACAGGCAGCTTTTCCAACATTAAGGAACTGGGTCTGAACAGCCCGCCCAGGAGGGGAGCACTACTGCTGTTCTCTGCTTTTTTGTGCAGATAAAAAGTGGTTTCAAACGTTTCAGGGATACCCTCAGGAGGGGAATGGTTCATCCCCGACTGCTGAGGCACCCAGCTGTGACACGAGCTGGCAGCAGCTCTTCCATCTATCCATGTCTGTACCTAGCACAGAACTCTCATACAGAACCAAGTCCTGCAGCAGTTTATCATCAGCCCTTCCCCACTGCACACCTGGGAGAAGATCAGAACTCTGTGACCCCCGTCCCGTAACTTCTTCAGCATCTTTTGGAGCAGCATCAGTTTTCCAGAAGACTTGACCAAAGAATTCCCATCGTAGGATCCATTGGGCAGAACCGGGGCCTCCTGTGAAGGATTCTGGTTAACTTCTTCAGGAAGGTCATGGAGAAAGTCACATGCATTGCAAAGGCAAGGACTGATATCAAATCACTCACACCAAAACCTGTGCTTTTAACCTGGAAACAATCCCCACTGACAGACTGCACACACACTACTCTGCAAAACGCCTCTGTGGTGCACGCAGTTCACGTACCACAGCGGCCACAGGGAAGAGGTATGGGTGGTTACAGCACTTCTTCAGGTCCATCATGATGTTGAGCAGTGAGACCTGATTCCCTCCACCTTTCGAGTTCAGGGCTTCAAAATTCCGTGTTAGTATGAACTTGTAGTACTTCCTGTATGAAGGGGAATGGGACAGACACTGGCACTGCAGGACTGCCAGAAATCAGCGCATAAACTCTAGATACATCAACAGAGCTTCAAAAGGGATGTCTGGTATGGGGACTTCTCTTTAGGTACTGGTTCAGCTTCCCCAGGCTGGGGTCAGGTCTGTTCGGCTGTCCTGAGGGAACCACAGCCCCAGGAAGCAGGATTGCTCAGCGCCCAGCAGGCAGGAGTGCAGCACACATCAGTCACTCCCTGCAGAGCAGCCAGCACTGCGCAGAGCCCACCTGAAGGGGCTGAGCACTCCCCAGGAGCACACAAAGGACTTCAGCTCTCCTCACAAAGGTTTTCTCTGACCCACCGACCCCAGCGAAGCCCTGCCGCACCACAGATGGGGGGAAGCAGCAGCCAGGTGCAGCCCACCACCACTTTTGCCAGCACTCACTTCTGCATCTGGCTCAGCTCCACTCTGACAATCAGCTCCGTCTTGGCCGGCATGTTCTTGAACACGTCTGCCTTGAGCCGGCGCAGCATGTGGGGGCCCAGCAGGTCATGGAGCTTTTTGATCTGGTCCTCCTTGGAGATGTCTGCAAACTCCTCCAGGAAGCCCTCCAGGTTACTGTAAAAGCAGCCACAAACACACAGCGCTGAGTGGAACGGACGCACCGGGGTAAAGACGTTTGTTTCTGTAGGACTTGAACACAAAGCCCTCAGGGCACGCAGTGAAGTAACACTCCTGTGCCTGAGCAGAGCAGGAGCCAGGCTGATAGCCAAGGGAAATCGAATATGCCAACAAGAGGTCTGAACAAGTTGCCCAAAACACCACTGCCTCCTCAGAGAGAGGAAGGAGCGGGGCAGATCTCAGCCCTCATCCACAAATCTCCGCAGTGAGAGGCAAGCTCTACCTGCAGGGCCCACAGTGCAGTGCTCAATGTGAACAAAACCTGAGCTGACCTTACACATTCACACAACTGTTACAGCAAACTGCTGGGAATCTGTGCAACTTACTTAAACCTCTCGGGAGTCAGGAAATTGAGCAGGTGGAAGAGCTCTTCCAGGTTGTTCTGGAGTGGAGTCCCAGTAAGCAGTAACTTGTAATCGATCTTGTAACTGTTTAATACCCTAAAGAACTTGGAAGTGATATCAAGTTGTAATTATGCACTTACAAAAGCAAATCAAAGCAATGCAGTGTGCATTCTACTTAAAAAGCACTGGTGGTTTCCCCTTCATTTAGAACAAACAACCTTGCATCTTCTGCATGCAGAGCTGGAGCAGTGAACACAAAGCACACGAAGCTCCTGACTGCACTGAGCGCTTCCCTCTCTCTCTGCTGGCTCCACACTGCCACAGGGGCAAGCAGAGCTCTTCAGCCCAAGCTTCATCCAGCACCAGGCACCAGCCTGTGGGCACCACTAGCCAGGATGGCACACGGATCACTGCTGGTGCCCAGAGGGCATTAGGGAGAACAACCCCACCAAAATGCAGCCTCAAGCACAGCCTGAGCAAGCTGAAGACATCTTCTGACTCCCAGGCAGGAAAAAACAGAGCACCAAACCAGCTGTGTGACAACAGCTACAGCAGCAGGCTGGAAGAATGGCTCACAAACACCTGCCACCTACTTTGGACTGGTTGTTCTTCAGTCTGTGTGCTTCGTCCACCACCAGACAAGCCCACTCGATGGAGCCCAGCACTGCCTGGTCTATGGTGATCAGCTCATAAGAGGTGAGCAGGACATGGAACTTGATCTGGGCTTCCTTCTGGAGGGGCAGAAGAAGAGAAAAGTCAGGATAGAAGACAGCAGAGAAGTGGAAAGCCTCCACGTCTGGTGATGCTGTTTGTGACACTGGTTCTAACCCAAGGAGAAGACTGGGGGCTGCTTTTACTGCATGGCACCAGCAGCAGGGCTCAAGCACGAATCACACCAGCAGAAGATCTGAACAACATAATTAAGCAGGGAACTACAGAAACAGAAAAGGGCCTGGCAGAAATCTTCAGATTTCATAAACCTTCTACATCTAAACAATGTCAGCTTCTCTGGAAAAGAGCTGATCAGAGACCTAAGAAACTTCCCTCTCTGGGTCGAATTCTGCTCTCTCTCCTTCCTACTCCTGGCCAAAAGCAAGGCAGCATGCAGACTTAGCTCCCACCTTCATCCGGAACACCTTCTTGCCGCTGCGGATGGCATTGTCTTCAAAAGAGAACTCATTCTCCCGGATGACCGAGCGGCTCTCCTTGTCCCCAGTGTAGGTCACGACGTAGAAGTCGGGCGCCCACATCTCAAACTCTCGCTCCCAGTTGATGATGGTGGAGAGTGGGGCGCTGACCAGGTACGGCCCTTTGGAGTGGCCCTGCCCAGGGAGACAAAACCCACATTGCTTGCTCCGTACCGCAGTCTGTGCGGCGCACAGCCATCACAGGGTGCTCACCTCCTTGTACAGGGAATACAGGAACACAATGGTCTGCACAGTCTTCCCCAGTCCCATCTCATCAGCCAGGATCGTATCAGTGCCTTGGGCCCAGGAAAATCTCAACCAGTTGAGTCCTTCCAGCTGGTAAGGATGCAGCGTGCCTCCTGTGGCATCAATGTACCAAGGCTGCTTGTCAAACTTAACCGTAGGCTGAAGGAAAAGACACAAGGCAGTAACCAACTCCCTCCTGCTTCTCTGCAGTCAATCACGCTCCTCTTTAGATCAGCGACACAGAACAGCCCCGTAAGAGGTGCAGATACTATCCATACCACAGCCCTGCCCTCAGCACAGGCTTTGCTGTGTGCCACCACAGCAGCCCTGAGCAGGATGGCACCTGGCAGCCTCCTTCCCTCGTGCTGGAAAAGTCTGCAAGGCCTCTCACAGCACAGGCCCAGCTCTCCCCTTGCGCGTCGCATACACAAAGGTTTGGGGAAAGAAGACCCCAGAGCCCTCCTTCAGAACTGTCCTCTTGGATCTCAACCATGGCTCCAGAAAACGGACTGTTATCCCCCATGCACAGGGTAAAGCCATACCATAATTTCACAAGTAAAAAACCTGTCCCTGAAGGAACTAGAGAAGAGAACCTTACCAGACTGACCAACCTCTGTGTGAGCTCATACTGCCATTCTTACTTACATCAACAAGAGGAGTTTCTGGAGGCTTTTCTAGCTTCTCCTCTTTCAGCTTTTTCCCCTTCTTGTTCAGCTTCTTCAGAGGACGTGTGTCCTCCCCCAGCATCAGCTCCCTGAAACAGTGAACATGCGTTAGGAGAAAGCAGACAGACGCTCCTCTCTGTGTTTCCAAGCCAGGGGTTAGAAATGCCTCCCAAACTCTACTGCCTCTTTCCCCACAGGAGCTTTTCTGGCCCAGTTCCCATGGGCACTCATGGAGCATTAATTATCCCCTTCCAACAGTTCATGCAACATCATCCAAAATAAAGGACAGCAATCTCACAGAATTAGATTTTTCCCCACAACACACACCAGCATAACACCACAGAGCCTCCCCAAAGCATAGCGAGGCCATGAATAGTTCTAGCAGAATACATGGAGGGGAAGGGGAGCATAGCTGTAAAACAGCCAGCAGACAGCATTTCAAAGCAGCCCTGGAGTGGTGGAGCATTTCAGGAAAGACTTCATCAAGACCTGGCTTTCAGGAAGAGCTCATATCTGCTCTTTGTGATGAGGTCCCTGCAAGTGGTTCCAGTGTGTGCTCAAAAGGGCAATGCCTACAAACCACTTGGCAAAGCCCAACCAAGCTGCAGCAGCTCTGCAGGACTCTGCCCCAGGCTGCAGCACGCACCAGCTCTGGTCCCACTGCCTGGCCGCCCCTTACCTGTGATTCCAGTAGAGGAGCTTGAGGTTTTCATAGTATGGGATGTCTATCTCATCAATCTCCCAGGTGCACTGGTCATACGGCAGATCTTTCCATTTGATCAGATAATGGATGTCCCCCTTTTTATCAAAGCTAGAACACACGCAGCATAAAACACATCAATGAAATCAGAACAACCTGATGACAACAGCCTGAGCCTGGACTACACCACACTGGCACAAAGTTCATTTTGAAATGAAAATCCCTTGAGAAAATGAAACCTACATACAACTTGGCATGCCAACTCTGCAAAAACCCAGGAGAATCACACAGGGGAGGGCAGGATATCAGCCCCTGAGAAACAGAGCTCTGCCTCTCTGTAACTGTTCACATATACGTATGGACTGCTGTCAGCCAGGGGTGGAGACTGCATGTCTAAGGGCAACAAGTCCTATTCTACCAGCACTGGATGAAGACCAGACTCCACTTCCTTTCTTTTTTCTGTAGCATTACTCTGTGAAGTTTTAACCACACCGAAAAATGAACACACTGCAGAGGCCAATTATGTACCTATGATGAGCTAAACCTTGCCTTGCTAGCAGAAAATGCAAAGCCTGCAGGAAAATTAGCTAGCTAGCTTTATTTATTTTCTGTCAAGTAGACTCCAAGTAACATCGCCACTTGAAATTTCAAGTTGCCACCTGAAATGCAGGGATTCAACAAAAAGGTGTCTTGATGTGAAAGAATAAAAAATACCAGCACTGCAGATCTCCTGTGCAGGGCATTTCTTCTGCACAAAAGAAGTGCAAATGTCAAGACTTCAGACCAGAGCAATGCACTTGTTCCAACTGCTCTCCTCGGGCACAGTTCTGTCGGCATCAGGGAGAGTTAAGTTAAGGCAGCTCTTGGGCTCACTCTGCGGGTCTCAGCCCCTTTTCTCCCCTACCAAGGTCACTCGGTGCTCAAACCACCTGGGCACCCTGGCTCACGCCCTCCTGCTGCCTACCCACACACCTCCCAATCCCCACCTGTGGTTCAGGATGCGGTGGATCATCATCCACTCGGGCTTGATGCCATAGCGGTAGAACCGCTCCTCCATCTTTGCGTAGTGAGGGTCCTTGTTCTTCCTTTTCTCCCTCTGGCTGTCCTCGTCTCCAGAGCCATAATCAAAGGCCGGCGGCTCATCCATGTCGTTCTTCCTCTGGTAGTTGCGGTACATCACGGTGTGGTAGAGCTCCAGCTGCAGCAGGACGGAGCCGCGTCAGCCCTGGGCTGCCGGGAGCCGCCGGGCGCGCTGCTCCAGCCCTGTGCTCACCTGTAGCTCCTTGACCCAGGAGCAGTGCCAGTAGGAGAGCCCTGCCCACTTGACGAAGAACTCACGCTCTGGGATGCCCTCCAGCACCTTCGGCAGCGGCAGAGCCAGCTCTGCATCTGGGGCAGGCGGCGCAGAGGGCGGCGGGGCCGGAGGCTCCTTCCAGGCCCAGTGCAGGATGCGCTGTACTTTTCCCTTCAAAGGAGGGCACTGAGGATGAAAAAATAAAAACACAAGAGCAGGAAGTTTAACACAAGCCCCGTCAGCTTTGTGTCCCACCCACCCCTCCCTGTGCGGAATGCAGAACACAGTGACCACACTGCATCGCTGCATCCCTCGGCCCAGAGGCGCAGAGCCCGCAGGCTCTGGCAGGCAGGATGTGCCCCAGCCTGCCACAGGGAGGAGAGTCTGCAGGGCATGGGGGTCTGGAGGGCAGGGACCCACACAGGCTGCAGCCAATCAGCAGTGCAGTGAGGGGGAAAGCAGCCAGGCCCCAGGCTGAGCCCGTGCTGAGCCTGCTGCTGAGAGTAGAGGAGAGCACCCCAGGGAACCACGTGGGCTAGAATGAGCACAGGCCCTGACTGTACTTCACTCACCCTGCAAACAGGGTCAGCTGCCCTGGGCACAGTCGAGGCATTGCTCTGCTCTGCTCCCAGGAGAAGTTATTCATTTGCTATTGCTAATTACGCAGACAGAAATCAGGAGGTGAGGTGCACGGAGTGGACGAGGGCTGAGTGGTGCACGTGTGTCTGAGGAGAACTTCCATGACACCCCCTGAGGGGACAGGCTTTACCACTAGAGCAGGCTGAGCTGAATAAATGTTTCCTTATTTCCACGTTTAATTGTCCAGCACAATTCAAGGCTCCACAAATCACACCCACCTCTGCAGCAAGCCTGCCTCAGGGGTAGAGCCCTCACTACACGGGGCATACATCAAATGGGACCTGCCAGGCAAACTAGAAGCAGACAGGGAACTCAGCAGCCTGCACAGGCAGCTGAGCTGCAGGGCACAGGCAGGGCCAAAGGGTGCAGGAGCATGGACAAGGTGACAAAGGCAGGAAACACTCACTGTACAGCGAGGGCAGAGCCATTCACCATTTGGGATTTCTGGCAGGGGTGGGTTCAGGCAGTGCAGGTGGTAAGAGGACGGGCACGTGTCGCAGCACAGCAGCTCCCCTCCATCCTTACAGACACGGCAGAACTCCATGTGGTCATCCTCCTCTTCTTCACCACCTTCCTCCTCCTCATCCTCCTCCTCCTTTGGCTCCCACTGGATGCCCTCTTTCTCCTGGGGCAGTACAGCCAGAGTAAAGCTGAGGGGGACAGCAGCATCACCACAGCACTGAGGAGGCCCCAAGCCCAGAGCGGGATCACAAGAGGAAGGCACACTTCCACACCCCACCCGTCCCACTCACGTAGGCAATACCCCAGCTCGACAGCCCAGGCCCAGCGCAGACAGTTAAGCGCTCCCAAGTACCAGCCCCAGCCTGACTGTGCATCTCCAGGCTCAGGCCAGAGTCTCCCCATCACCCAGACCCCCTGCCGGTGCCCCCCGCCGGGCAGCACTCCCCCCGGCACCCACACTCACGCAGTGTGGGCAGCTCCACTTGCCCTCGGGGGCTTTCTCCAGCTCGGGGTCCAGGCAGACGAGGTGGTAGGCACGCGGACAGGTGTCACACAGGATGATCTCCCCTCCCTGCTGGCACACTTCGCAGTAGTCCTGGTGGTCCGTCTCGTAGCCATCCCCTTCTTCAACTACAAGCAAGGGACAGATGCAGTCAGTGGCACAGCAGAGCTGCCGGCTCTCCCAAGACAGCTGCTCCTCTATGGTAAAGGAAAACGCAACATGTTTCACCTCGGCCCCTCCTGCTATGTCCCCCTGCCTCTCTGTCCCTCAGCATCACAGTTTATCTTCGCACACAGCATCATCTCACCTCTGTCTCTCTTTCTCTCTCCACACTGTATCATCCTTTGGTTCCTTCAGGCTCTCAATGGAGAATGCCAGAACCTGGAGAGGTTGCAAGGGAGGCAGTCAGAGAAACCTCCACAGACCCCAGCGCCAGCAAATGTTCCATGCAACAGTAATGCAGCTGAGGACCCTCCTCCTGGGACTGCTGCACTCTCCTTGGGCACTCGCTGGGTGCAGAACAGGAGCTCTTCCAGCTCCATGCCAAAAGAGGAGGGAAGGAAGGAGCGAGGGCCACGAGGCCCACACCTCACAGCAGGCAGAACGCTCGCCTCCAGCTGTCCCCGAGCACAGAAGGCACCCTTTGGCTTCTCAAAAGCAAATCTCATCAGCAGAAGCAGCAGAAGCACAGTGTCTTGGTGCAGAGGGACCTCCCTCAACAGGCACGGAGGTGTCATTAACCAGACCAACACAGAGCCTCCACCACTTAAGGAACACGCACATCAAAGCGGCCCACAGCCACTCAGAGCCTGCCAGACACCTCTCACTGCTGCCCTCCATCTCCCTACGCCATCGCAGCCCCAGCTGGCCACCAACCACACATCTCACAGACAAACACCACCCAGCACTGCCTAGCCTGCAGCCAGCCCTGCTCCCCAGGAGCCAGCCACAAGCTGCGCCTCAGAGCCCCACGAATGCAGAACCGTGCCGCCTCAGGACAGACCTGGGAGGAGCAGACATGCAGGAGGGTGGCAGATGCCTGCCTGCCCACACTGCACCCCAGTGCCCAAAGCACCACACAACACTGCAGCTGCCCTCCTGACACAGTGCAGTCCACAACACAGAGCTGATCGGGGCAAGAGAAGCCCCGAGCCATGGAGGGAAAGGGGAGGATGGAGAGGCCCTGGCATCGGGCTGCTCCTTCACTGCCAGCAGTGCTGTGAAAAAGCACTACAGTAGAGTGTGCTTTCTGCAAGCCAACCAACTGCAGAGTCTGGACACCAAGAAAGCACCTCTCATCCCACACACACAGACAAGCACAGCCCTTCCTTGCCCACAGAATCAGTGCTGGACACTGCTTGGAACTGCAAGGACTGGGACAGCACCATCTCGAGAGGGAAATCCAAACAGAACAGGAGCAGAGTACAAAGAGATGGCCTACTCCTCTTTTTCTTTCTCCTCCTCTTCCCTCTCTTCCCCAGGCCAGCCGAGCACTCGGAGCGCACAGAGGAGCTGTTGATGCTGGCGCTGTCAAAGTCGGATTCCTCCCGCTCTTCCTCTTCACTCTGCAGAGGAGAAAACAGAACCACGCACTGTCCAGGTGTTGGCACGCAGTCGCTTCCAGGATGTTCTGCTACAGAGCAGAGCTGAGCACCAGCAGTTGCATGAAGCCACACAGGATCACCGACCAGCAGCTGAGCTCCTCGGGGCCCCCTCAAGAGGAGCACCGTAGGGAATTGGCTGTTCAGGGCGTTGGGAACGGTGGCAGGGCACCATTCCTGGCACTGGCAGCCAGGGTTCATAAGACTGTGTCACCAGGCATTAGGAAGCAGGTAAATCTCCTCCATCAGATCGATGTTCCAGCCAGGCAATCGATCAGCATAGGCTACAGCAATTATCTCACACTGCTCAGCACAGCACAGAGGCAGTCAGCCGGGTTCAGCAGCACCACCGAGGTGCAGCCACTGAGCAAATCTCAGAGACATTTAAAATACATCAATCAGTGACTCAGGTTCACACTGCGTTTGCCTGTCAAGAGATGGGTTCTGGGTTTCCCTCAAAACACAACAGGGTCTGCATTCTTATCCTGGAGGCCAGACTTGCACGCAAAGCCCCAGTTTGTATACCTTTGTGTGCTTAGCACTGTGACTGCAGGAAGAAGCCCAAGTTCCTCCTCAGTCTTAGAAATGCAAGTGCACAGATCTGGAACGTAGAATCATAGAATCGCAAGGTTGGAAACGACCTGCAAGACCATCTAGTCCAACCACCCTCCCATTCCTATCAGTACCACAAGCACTAAATCATGTCCCGTAGCTCCTCATCCAGGTACCCAGACAAGGGATGGATTTGCTGTGATGCGGGGCTGAGTGACTGCCCCAGCCTGCTCCTTCCTCTTCTACTTCTGATACACAGAGTTACTGACAAACTGGTTGTTATGTGAACAAGAGCAGGAGAGGCAGGGAACTCCAGCAAAGGTGAAATAATGGGACTTCGATCAAGATCTGCAGGAGCACCATTCCTATTGAGTAGACATTCAGGAGGTTTGCTCTTTAAAATGCTGTGCTTATGCCTGATATTTATACACTGACAAGAGTGCTGCATGTAAACTGCAGCAGAACCCTGCTCCCATGCACTTCCTGGGGTGCTCAGCTGTCCCCGGGTCATGCTGCAGAGACACAGATGCCAGGAGGCAAGCAATGGCAACTTAATTAAAGCATTTGATAATTCTCTTTGACATAAAGTTCAGCTGGAGTGCAAGCCCTGAAGAATTCCTTTGCAAACGAAATGTGAAATGATGGCATTATCAACCTCATAGCTGAAAATAAACGTGATTATATGGCTTTAGCAGCAAACATGCCCAGATATGACATCTTTACCAACACAAGCCTGGATGCAGGTCTAACAAGGGATGAAAAATCACACTGAACAGAGACTGGCATCTCAAAGAGGGGCACCAATGAGGCTGTGGCATTTCTTTTCAGCAGCCTTCATCCAGGCTTCCTGCCACCCCCAACCAAAGACAGCTTGGCCCTTTCCTCAGATGGGACGTCCTGACACTGAGGGCCATTGAGGGAAGGATGTGCTGCACAAGGCTGCAGGGCAGGGACCATGCAGAGATTTGTGACCCACGTTATCTCTAGAAGGCAACAGGCACTGCAAGAGGAATAGGCAAGTTGGTAAGAACAGGGCAGTCCTGCTGCAGCAGCACACGCTGCCCTGCACAGAGGAGATTTCTAGGCAAAGGGAACTTGTCCTGGCTTTTCCCTGCTGCACCCTTCCACACCCAAGGCCCCCTCAGAAACGCACACTTACAGAGGAGCCCTTTTTCCTTTTGCTGGGGATTCCTCCAAACCGGAATTTTAGGCCTGCCATCTTTTTTCCCTTCCCCTTTTTCTTCCCATCTTTCGAGCTCTTGATTTTCTTCTTCACACCTGGGCCTGGAGGAACAAAAGACTCGTTGTTCCACTGTTCCAAGAGTCCTTGGACTGCCAGCCCAGATCCAGTGCTTGCGAGGAAATGGGAGAAAAAACTGGCAGAGGAGGAACACAGCTACCCTGGAACACAGGAAGGGACTGCAGCAAACTGCACCAGGGCTGGAAATGCCAAATGCTGTCAGAAACAGCAGAACTTTCACAGTAAGCTCACCGTGCTCGGTACCTACCCTTGCCTTCCTTGGTTTTTGCTTTCCTGATGACAGGGGGCAGTGCAGGCTGCTGGGGACTGGCAGCCAGTGCTGGAGCAACTGTGACAGTCTCCACTGCTGCAGCCACAGCTGCTGCTGCTGCCGCCGCCGAGCTGCCCTTGAACGGGTTGTTGGCACTGAACTCTCGCCACTTGGCACCAAGCACAGTCATCATCTTGGACATGGGGATCTTGGGGTTCTTCTTGGCAATCAGAGGCCTGAAGGGTGGGGGAAAGGAAAAAAACACAGGTTGAAGGAAATGCACGCCTGCTCCTGCTTGTCACGTGCTGCAGGAAGGCTCTTGGAGTGCCAGCAGTGCGTGACTGATGGCAGCAGGTCGCTGTGGGGCACTGCTACTGGCAGCAGAAACCAGAACTTTGTTATCAAGGAAATAAAGAGAAGCCCGTGCTTAGATTTCTCAGACTGCTGTTGTGTGCTGAACACCTCATAACACAAGCCAAAATTGCTACTGTTCCTTATTTTTATCCCCTACAGCAACTTTACAAATAAACAAACACAAAAAATGGAATTGTGGAGAGCGGGCACGGGGGGAGAAACAATCCAGTTGTTTTCCAGTCAATTATCCTGCAATTAAAATGGAGCCCAGATCTTTCTTGTCATGGAGGGAGAAACAGTAAGGAGCTTGTGGAGTAAATTCTGCATCACAGCTTCAACTTCTTATTTGAGTCACATCCAAATCTCAATCATTCCCAAGACCCCATTGATGCCTACAGTTCTGTACCTGAGAAATTGGCTGAAAGCCTTGTAATTAGTAAGAGTGTGGTAATCTTCTTCTGAGAAAATGTAATCTACATCATCAAGGCCCCATTCTTCCATCAGCTGGGCTGAGCTCTTAGGCTCCTGTAGAATTAGAGAGACACTGTTAATGTGAGTGACAGCTCTGCAGACAAACAGTGTCTGTCAGATACCCCACGTCAAACTCTCTCCCAAGTCAGTGACACACAGAGATTTGTTTCTGCAATATGAAGAAACAAAGCATGCACAAGCGCTTAATAAACTAATGCTTCCAAGAAGCAAATTAATACAGCGTCATCCAAATGCTCCTCATACCACACAATATAATGCAAAGCCTCCCCAGGTTTCACGTCTCCAGGAAACACAATCTCTGTATCTAACAAAAATAACATGGGATCATGCTGGCCTTTCATCTGTCAGTAAAAATGCCAGGCTATGCTTGAGAGCGCCTGATTAGTCCACCACAGGCTGGGCTGCTGCTGGAATTGCAAATGCTTCATGGTTTTAAAAACAAAAACAACCACAAAATTAGCATTGTTGTGGCTGCTTTTCCGTTTGTTTCAAATAAAACAAACCACTGCTTTCAGTAGTGCTTGCAGTACCACGAAAGGCACCATGAGGAACTGAGCACACATCGCCAGGCCACAAACTCGGTGTCCCTGATGGGGAGCACTGCGCTTCCACCTCCATGCCTTAAGCAAAGGAACTTATCCATCAGTGCAAGGTGACTGACCACAATTACAGCTCTGCTCTCATTCACTGACTCGCTGAACTGTGTACTCGGATGCCAGCAGGGACCTGGCCACACCATGAGATCCGACGTTTGAGCACCAGCTCAGGAAGAACAAATCTTTGGTACCTTTAGCCCTCCATCATCGTCATCCTCCTCTTCATCCTTCTTTTTCCGCTTGTTTTTTTTCTCCTTCTTTTCCTTCAGTTTTTTCTTTTTCTTCTTGTTGGGGGAATAGTCACTTCCTTCACTCTCAGATTTCTCCTCAATCTCCTCATCATTGTCTGATATCTCATCATTGCTCCCCTACAACAGAAGACGACAGTGGAGAAAGAGAAGCGCCTGCCCTCCCTCAGCCACAGGCACACAAGCAGATGCCCCTTCTGCCTCCATGTTGTAACACCCTCCTCTGAAAGCATCAGAAAGCTGCAATACCACAACATTCACATACCATTCTGATGTGCAGTGGCGTAAACAGAAAGCCAGGACACAGCAAAGAAATGAACACGCGTATTAAAAACAGCCATACAGTAAAGCAATGAGCAACTCCTCTGAGAGGTGCTTAAACGTTCAGCTAGAGATCTTCAATTTTCAGACAGGTGAAACCTGAGTAACTTTTCTGATTGACATAACACACTGTAGTGTGTGGCGCCCCATCTCATATTTGCTTCTGGTTTTACAGTACAGTAACATTTTTCTACCACAGGGTGAACAGTTAAGAACTAAAGGAAGAGGTCATCACTGGAGTCACTTGCATGTCTTACAGTTCACTAGACAGATGTTGAGAGACAGGCAGCCACGTGGAACTCCCACCAGGCATTTGGTCACAGCTTTAGCAGCAAGCAGAACCTCTCCAGAAAGGCCTGGGCCCTGCTGGATGGCTGACAGACGCAGTCAGTAGGGACCAGGCTTACGTACACACCAAGCATTGGAAAGCCAGAATTTAGGTTTCTTTCTGGGACAGACAGCGACTCGCTGCAACAAAGTCAACAGCACCCTAACAAAAGCCACTGCTCGTGGGGCGGCTCACCCACGTTGCAAGAAAGACAGCAGCAACGCGCGCACCGGGCATCCGTCCTCCTCCCTGCAGCCTGCCCGCCCCTGGCAGCGCCCCGCAGGAGCCGCGCGGTTCAGCACCTCGGACAGCGCCGGGGCACGCGGACGCCCGGAGCTCCGCGCCGCGCAGAAGCGCCGGCTGCCTGCAGAGCCCGGCTCTGCCCAGCGGCCATTGCTGATGTCGGGTCTTCTTTGGTTTGGGGAAAAAAAAAAAAAAAAAAAAAAAAAAGAGCGCTTTTCCTTTAGCAGTTATAATTTAGCGCTGAATAATTGGTTGCCGTGGCAACGACTGCAGTACAGGTTGAAATTCCCACTCTCCCTGCTTTCTCGCCTGATGAGGGCCTTCATCTACATACGCTGAGGTTCAAACTGCAGCCCGTTATTTTATGCAGATCTTTCTGGGGTTTGCAGCATCAAGCACTCAAGCACCAGAGCTTCAGTGAGCATTGCCACAAAAGCCAGAATGAACTGCAGTGAGGCTAAACAGGCAAATTCCCATTTCAGAGCAACGCAGCATCACTTCTGCCACACGTCCCTGTGACAAAAACATGGGGCGTTGCAGGGTGAGGTCAGCCATGGTGTAAGCACCTGCATCACAGCACAGGTTCACAAGGCATCCCCACCTCTCCCTTCCTCTAATAGGAGGAGAGAGCATCCTACACCCCAGAACCTCCAGGAAGACATTCAGGAAAAGAGAGCCCAAACTGAGGGTTCCCTTTTCTTTTACATCCTGACTGGGAACGCAGCCTGGGTGCTGGTCAGAAACACAGCTCACTGCCTACCCACAGCACTGCAGCTCCTCGCAGGCTTTGGTGGAAGACAGAACAACCTCTGACAGGCAGAACCAAGCCTGATTAACACTGCCCACTCAAGGCATTAATTAAAGAAGAAAACGCCTTTGACATCCATCCCGTTATTTTCCCCCCGCTCCCTGTAAGGAAGCAGTCGGACACGGCTCAGGCTGCACATGTTGCTCCCATAGCCTCAGGCAGGCTGACGTGAATGGAGAACTGCCAGGAACGAACATACCACATGTTTGTATTTTATCTTTCCCCCATTAAAAAGCAGCACAGGAAAAAAAACCACATCCCACGTTGCAAAATACACAGGAAGCGAGGCGGCCTGAGCCAGCTTTGTGTGGTATCTGCAGAAACAGAACATCACCATGGCCACGAAGGAGGGGAAAAGCCTCCTCCAGGCTTCTGTTCGCAGCTGCCAGGTCAAAGCATGCTGGAGTCAGTCAGGTCCTCTTACATACACAGCACATAATGCTCCTGTCGGCAGCAAAAGCACTTGGCTGTGCCACCTCATCCAGCCAATCTGCTCATACAAGTCCCAGAGGGAGTGGCAGCAATGACTGGAAGAGAACAGCATCACTGATCCCCTGCTTGCAAGGGAAGGGGTGGGGATGCTTCTGGCTCTGCTGCGTAAGAACATCTGATGCTCATCTTCAGGCACAAATTTCCTGGGGAAAGGTCTGAGGAACAGAGTTGCTCACTGCTCCTTCCCCACAGCGTCCGCCTGGTGCTCACAGCCCTCAGCCAAGACACAGCCAGTCCTCCAGAGCATGCAGGGACAGCCCAGCCACCTCCTGGGACACACGGTGGAGCCCAGGGTTGGGGGGGTGGTGGGAAGAACCACTCAGGTGCCATTAGACTCAAGGCCATGATGCCCCGCCTTTGTTTTCTCATAAGACTCAAAAACTCTTCCACACGCTGAATCCTGAGACTTCCCTACCCTGTCCTCCTTGCTGAATGTTGTTGTCAAGTGCAGCCCACAACAAAAACGCCTACAGGTGTTTTCCTCATCCTGCATCCAGCATCCTCATCCTCACACTCCCCACCAGCTCACCGTGCAGCATGGGACAGAGCAGGGGAGTCAGTACAGAGAGAACAAGATGATGTGCAGATAACTCTCACAACTGAGGACCATAACTAACATTTATTGCACGCGCTTCCAGCATTAAAGGAAATACACCGAAAGGAACAGATACTCAAAATGCCAGCAACCAGAACAAGGAAGGCTCAGAGCACAGATGGAAGTCTGCTCCTCATCTCCCATTACCTCGCTGTCACATCAGTGCCACACAGGCACAGCCTGCCTTCCTGGTGCAGCGCAGCGGGGTACAGACGTACCAGAGAACTGCAGTGGGAGTGAGCAGCCCCCAGAAGGCACTGCAGGCACCCAAACCTCATGGGCTGGGAACCATCCTGGCGCTTTGTTACTACATCCTGCACGCTGTAAGCTTCCGTACCATTCATTTATTTGCACAACACAGCTAAAAGTCTCCACCAGGAACAAAAGCAGTCAAGGAGAAACAGCACCCACCTCAGCAGATCATCGGAGCTGGACAAGAACCACCCAAACCCGATCCTCAGTCACCTCCCAGGGCCACGAGCATCCTCACACACGGGGGAGCTGCCCGTACCCAGGTGTCCCCGCAGGCGCTGGGTGCCCCGGGCAGCCCACCTCCATAGCACAGCTGGCAGGAACCCACCAGCCCTGTCCCAGAGCACGCAGCATTACCTCTTTCTTCCTCCTCTTGATTTTGGCCGCCTTGCAGTCTTTCAGCTTCTTGCATTTCTTTTTTTTCTGCGCAGCAACTCGCTCCTCTGCGAAAAACTCCTCCAGCCCTTCCAGGACCCCATCATCATCTTCTGAGGACGAGAAGGACAACTCACGTGGGCGGCCTCCCCGCGCACAGCTCAGCTTCGCCCTCCCTGCGCAAACCCGCAGCCGCTCAGCGCCGCGCCCTCGGAGGAGCGCCG
The DNA here is from genome assembly GCF_019238085.1 of Lagopus leucura. Taxonomy (NCBI): domain Eukaryota; kingdom Metazoa; phylum Chordata; class Aves; order Galliformes; family Phasianidae; genus Lagopus; species Lagopus leucura. Next base: position 5,794,869 of record NW_024962286.1, read on the forward strand.
ACACCACGCGAGCTCAGCGCCCGGCCGAACCCACAGACACCGGGACGCGGCAGCACCGCCGGCCCCACGGGGCGAGCCGAGCGCCGCTTCCACCCTTACCTCGCACGGCTCCCGGCACGGCCCGTTAGAACGGCCCGCAGCGAGGCGTCCAACAGGCGTCGGCCGCACCGCGCGCCTTCCTCACCGCCCGCCCCTCATTCACACCCCGTCCTTCTTCAAGCCGCCCTCGGCGTCAACCGCGCCGCAGCGCAGCGTCGAGGGCCGGGAGGGCATCGCGGCAGCGCCCGTCAGACCCCGGCCCAGCGAACGGCGCGCGCCCCCCCCGGCCCCCCCGGGCCCCCCTGGGGGGGGGGGGGCCCCCCCCCCGCCCCCTCACCCCCCCCCCCCCCCCCCCCCCCCCAAGTCCCCATCGGCCGGAACGCAGCGGTAACAATTCTTTCCCACAATTTATTCAGGAAAATGTACAAAACGTTTCCAGCTCCGCTTTAGTCCTCCTCCTCCTCCTCCTCCTCGTCCTGGTTGATCTGGAAGTAGCGCAGCTCGTAGCTCTCCTTGCTGTTGGCCACCACACGCAGCCAGTCACGGAGGTTGTTCTTCTTCAGGTATTTCTTGGTCAGGTACTTCAGGTACCTGCGGGACAGAGCAGCTGGGCCAGCGCACGGCAGCGCCCCAAGGGTGGGCTGCCTGGCCCCGCTCACCTCCCCCAGCCACAGCCAGCAAAGAAGCGCCCACCTCCAGGCCCCCCACCCAGTGCTGCCCTCAGCCCCCCAGGGAATGCGTGGATTCTGTGTGCAGACACCACAAATGATCCCCAACATCCCCACCTGGCCAACCCCCCCTTGGGCAGGCAGCCACCACCTCCCCCTGCCCTCCAGAAGGGGGAAAACAAGGCCTCAGTCCCTGTGTGCTTCAGCAGCCCCCAGGATGTGCTGAGCTGAGCATCACAGCGACACCAGCAGCACCATCACACACCAACCTCTTCCCACTGCTCCAAGCCTCCAGATCCCCCATTTGCTATCTCCACCCACAGAAAAAAAAAATAAAAAATAAAAAAATAAAAAAAATCAACATTATCAAGGCCAGATAAGAGACAGAAATGTCAGGCAAGAGCCAGGCAGACGGCCAGCAGTATGAGAGTAAGGAAGCTGTAATGGAACAGCCTGGATACATACCAGGCACGGCCACACAGGTAAAGGCCAGGACTGCCTGCCTGCCACCTCAAAACACCAGCAGGATGCTAAAGGTGAGGCTCACAAAGGAGCACCTCGCTCCAAATTCCGCTCCTGTCAGTTGTGCATCCCACACAGCCGTCCTGCTGAGGTTTCTCAACCACATCTGTCTTAATCACTCAGTCATTGTACCTATCTGCACATGGTGCTTCACCAGGTCAGCACACCTTGATGCAAAGCATCACTTTATCACTTAGTGCTTCCTCACGCATTCCCATTTTAGAGGTTCAGATCTTGCACCTCTGGCACTAATGACGCCATCCTCACCAAGCACTGCAACCCCAGAAAAACAAAGCGCCTCCTCATGACACACGTCCACAGCAGCACACAGGGAAAACCCAGAGCACAGCTCAATTCCATTATAAGCAAAGGACCCGCAGCCCTCACTGCCCAAACACCCAGCAACCAGCACACACTGCCCAGTGCTGCGGTCCCAGCACTGTGCAGTGCTGCCTCACACAGCCCAGGGCTCAGCACAGCCCACAGCCCTGTCCTGCAGCACCCACCACGTTCTCACCTCTTGGAGAAGGGCACCTCTGAAGTAACAGTGATCTTGCTTTTGCTCCTCTCGATGGTCACCACGCCACCACCCAGGTTTCCAGCCTTCCCGTTCACTTTGATCCGCTCCTGTAAGAACTGCTCCTGTAGGAGGGAACAGACGCTCAGTCAGGGCTGCTGGCAGCTGTTCACGCTCAGCACTTCAGTGTTTTGGCCAGAACTAAAAGGAGGCAAAAGGACCACGTGCCACTGAAGAGCAAAGGAAAGCCTTCCCCTGTGGGCCTGGATCCTCTCACATGGGCAAACATTACAGCTGACACCGAGCCAGTCACACCTGCACAGAAGGGACACACTAAAGGCCAAGTGACCACAGCACTGCAGTAAAACGACATCTATGCTGTGAGCAGAGCAAGGCATGTTCTGATTTCTCTTGGACTCAACGACCCTTGCAGGTCCTTTCCAAATGAAGTATTCCCAAAAGATACTTCATCACAAACCCACACCTCAGAGACGTGCCTGAACGCAGCAACAAGCAAAGCCTGGCTGAAAGCAGCCATCAAACAGCGATGGAACGTGGTGCTCTCCTCCAGCGCTGCTCCTCAAAGCCCAGTGTGAAATAAAGCCTCACAGAGATGGATACTAAATAGCGCTCACAGATAGGCACACGCTTTAGCTGCAAGCTGAGAAGCAGCAATAAACCTCCACCAGCACCCAGCACTGAGGCTCCGGGCTGCCCGAGGAGTGCAGAGCAGCGAGAGGAGCACAGGGCTCACACACTGCAGGCCCCGCGCGGCCCCAGCACTCACAAAGTTGGCGGCGTCCATGATGCCATCCTCCACCGGGTGCGTGCAGTCCAGCGTGAACTTCAGCACCTGCTTCTTTTTTTTGCCACCCTTCGCCGCGGGTTTCTTCTGCGGGACGGGGAGAGAGAAAAGCCGTGAGGGTCGACGAGAGAGGACCCGGGGGCAGACAAAAAGGACGGGGTGAGGGCAGCCGGGAGCGGCCGGCGGTTCGAGGAGGGAAACAGGGACAGGACAGGAGCCCCGCACCGCCCGCACCGCCCGAGCCCGGCGGAAGGGGGAGGCGGAGGCCCGGGCCCAACACCACGCGTAGGTCCGAGCTGCGCCGGGCCGGGCCGGGCCCCCCAAGAGCGGAGCCGGGCGGACCGGAGAAGCCGGCCGGGCAGAGCGGGGGGCGGCCCAGAACGGACGGAAAAGCGAGCAGCGCGGCGAGCACTCACCACAGGCGCCATGGCGGCTCCAGCGAGGGGCAAAAAGGGAGCGCCTCCCCGCGCGCATGCGCGGAAGCTCTCTCGGGCGGCCACTGCGCACGCGCCGCCCCCCGCACCGCTTGCGCCCACGCCGCCGCCGGGCCGCACGCAGGGAGAGCGGCGGCGCGCGCCGTGCGTAGGCAGCGCCGAACGATCGCCGGAACGATCGATGGATTCCGGCCGCTGCGCGCCGCTGGGCCCCGCCCGCTCGTGTCTCTGCCGGCGGGCGAAGCGGCCTGGCCGACGCCGGGGGCCGCGGAGGGGGCGGGGCCGCCGGCTGGGGGCGGGGCCGGGGCGAGGGGGCGGGGCCCGGATCCCGCCGGCAGCGGCCACGTGCGTGCGGCCGGGCGCCGCGCCCCGCACCGGGCGGATGTGCGGTTACGGTGCGGGCGCGTCCCCGCGGTGTTGGCGACACGGAGCAGCCGAGAAGCAACCCGTCACGAGGGACACCCCGTGAAGGGGAACGCTCCGTCACTGGGGTCACCCCGTCACCGCGGAGCACCCCGACGTGGGGATCGCCGTGTCACGAGGGACGTCCCACTGGAAGGGACGCCCCAATAACGGGGATGCCCTAAAGACAGCGACGCCCCAATGACGGGGACACCCGTCGCGGGTTCACCCCACACGAGGCCCCATCCCGAGGCCGTGTTCCCGGCGGCATTGCCCCCCCCCCCCCGCAGCCCGCGGAGCCGCCCCGCGAGGCCCGCGGTTAAAAATAGCCGGGCCGGGAGGATCCGCCCCGCGGCGCTGGGGCCGGCGGCGGGGCAGGGGCTGCCGATGGCGGGCGGCATCTTCTCCCCGCTTGGGAGCTGCGCGGAGCTGGAGCAGGGCGCCTGGCACCCGCTGGTGTGCCTGCTGTGCCACGGCCCCTTCCAGCAGCCCTGCCTGCTCGACTGCTACCACGCCTTCTGCGCCAGCTGCCTGCGGGGCCGCGCCGCCTCCGGCCGCCTGCGCTGCCCCCTCTGCGGGTACGGCCAGGCGGGACGCCGCGGTGCGTGGGGGCTGCCCCGCGAGTCCCGCCCCGCGCCGGTGCTCAGCCCGCCCCTTCCCTCAGGCATCCCTCGGTGGTGCGGGGCGGCACGGGGCTGCCACCCGTGGACCGCCTGCTTCAGTTCCTGGTGGACAGCTCGGCGGAGGGCTCGGAGGACGCGCAATGCGCCAACTGCGACCGGCGATGCGTCGAGGCGGTGAGGAACCGGCAAAGCTCGAGACCCCGCTGCGACTTCGACACTGACGCCGCCGCCACCGCCTCTGTGCCCGCAGGATTTGGACACCATGTGCTTCTGCAACACCTGCAGCCAGCCGCTGTGCGCCCCGTGCCGTGAGGAGACTCACCGCGCCAAAGTCTTCGCCCGCCATGAGATCGTGTCGCTCAGCAAGCGCACCAAAGCCATCCACAAGAAGTGCCGTGAGTACCGCCCGCGGGCGCCGCGCTGTGCCGTGCCGCACCGGGCAGGACGTCCCTGTCCCTTGCAGCACTGCACGAGGAGCCCTACATCATGTTCTCCACCGAGAAGAAGTCCATGCTCTGCATCAACTGCTTCAGGGACATGCAGGGGTAAGTGTCCCCGTGTCCCCATACGCTTCCCCATGGCCGTGTGTTCCAGCCGTGCCCTCCTGCCCGCCTCGCCACAGGGAGAGCCGTGCGCACTGCATTGACATCGAGACGGCGTACGTGCAGGGCTGCGAGAAGCTGGACCAAGCGGTGCTGGTAGGTGAGCGTGGGGTCAGGCGCAGGGCCACAGCAGTGCCACAACATCCTTGCTGCCCCGCAGGCAGTGAAGGAGCTGCAGACATCCACACGGGAGGCCATCGTCCTCCTCAAGGCCATGATCGAGGAGGTGCGCAACAGTGCCAGCGAGGAGGAGTCAGCCATCAACGCCCTGTTCAGCGGCATGCAGGTGCGGGGCTGTGGGGCTGTGCCCGTGGGTGTCCCAGCAGCCCCGTGCCCTGTAGTGTGGTGCTGGCGTTGAGCTGGGCTGCAGGACAAAGTGTGCCCGTGCTGTTGGCAGGAGCAGCTCTCTGACAGGAAGAAAGCACTCTTGAAAGCTGTGCAGAGGTGAGAGGCTGCGGGGCCTCGGGTGCCCTCCTGGTGTGCACCGAGTGCCTGGGCAGCTCCTCACGGCCGGCTCCTGCTCTGCACAGCCAGCACGAGGAGAAAGAGAAGGCGTTCAAGGAGCAGCTGGCCCACCTTGCCTCCCTGCTGCCCACCCTGCAGGTAGGGCCGGGCCGGGTCGCTCACCCCTTGGTGTGCCAAGCCCTGGCTCTGGGCTGAGGGTCGGACAGACCCCGGGGAAGTGGCAGCAGTGACAGCGCTGTGCACAGGTCCACCTCGTGATCTGCTCAGCCTTCCTGAGCTCCGCCAACAAAGCTGAGTTCCTCGACCTGGGCTACGTGAGTAGTGCTGGCGCTGCGCAGTGTGCGGTGCCACGGTGCCAAGACCTCACACAGCCCCGACCCACCTCAACGCTGCCTTCCAGCAACTGATGGAGCGGCTGCAGAGGATCGTCAAGCTGCCGCACCGCCTGCGGCCAGCCCAGACCAGCAAGGTACCACGGGGCTGACCCCTGCCAACCCCCCATGGGCAGCCCCAGCCCCAGCCCTGCCCCAGCCCCACTGCCCATCTCATCCTGCAGATCAACACTGAGTACCGTGCAGAGTTTGCACGCTGCCTGGAGCCCCTGCTGGTGCTCACCCCTCGCCGCTCTGTGGTGGGCAGTGCTGGTGGCATCGGGTCTGGCATCAGCGGAGCAAACATGTGAGGTGCTGGGGTGGGGTGGGCAGAGGGGCTGTATGCTGTGCCACGCGTTCCCTCCTGAATCGCTGCATCGCCGTGCCCAGCTCACCCCCCTTCCCTGCCCTTGAGCCTGTCCCCATGAAGGTGGCACGGGGACAGCATAGAATGCAGCTGTGCTGATGAACGACAGGCACGGGGGCTTCAAGTGACAGTTCTAGGAACGGGGCAGGCAGTGCTGGCAGCGGCCACCGAGCAACACTGTGCAGTCTGCAGCCACACCAAGGGCCATGCCGAGCTCCAGCCAGCGCCGTGCCAGCTCCTGCTCACCGCACACCCCGCTTCACCGCGGCCCCGCAGCCTCTTGGCCCGCCACTATTTTTATCAGAATTTCAGAGAAGTGCCCGGCTGTTCCTTGCTGGGATATATTTAGGCCCATTGATGTCACAGTGGCGCGGGCCCTGCCAGGCGCTGCCGGCTGCTCGTCCCGCGGAAAGGACAAACAGGCGCTGCCACCCATGGGCACCACTCCTCGCACCCGGCCGGGCTCTGCGGCATGGGGCAGCTGAGCACCAGGACAACAGAGCTGCATAGTGGGACTGCAACCCTGCACGGTGGGATCGTGGCATTGCTTGATGGGGAAGTGGTGCTGCTTAGTGGGACTGCAGCGCTGCACGGGGCCAGCAGGGAGCCGGGGGAGGTGGTGGCAGCAGTAGGGGTGCAGGATGGGGCAGAGGTGGGCAGGGAGCTCCTGCACCAAGCTGGCTCCTGCCTCCTTTGTGCCAGAGCTGAGCTGGGCAGTGAGCACCAGTGCGGGGCTTGTTATAGAAGCCTGATTTTGGGGCAGCACAACGTGCTTCCAACCAACCTGGGTACCCGAGTGCAGGAAGACACCAGGGGGGCGCTGGAAGTTTGTATCTCAGGGGTTGGATGTCCTCAGCCCTGGACACGGTTCCAGCTGCAGGGAGCAGCAGGTCCCAGGGGCCGCCCTCTGCATCCCACCGCCGTCACCTCCATGCAGGATCCCCGGCGGCCAATGCTCCAAGACACTGATGGTGCCCGGCTGCCCCCCCGCTGGTGATAAGATGTCCAGCAGTTCCATGGTGCGGAAGCCGACGCTGCACCGATACATCAGCACCAAAGTGCTGCTGGCCGAGGGCCGCGAGACGCCGTTCGCTGAGCACTGCCGCAACTATGAGAACACCTACAGGGTATGGGGCAGGTGGGGGGGGAGAGGAGGAAGCTCCTGACCCTCACTGCCCATTGCTGTGCCTCTCCCGTGCGCGCAGATGCTCCAGGCAGAGATCCAGGGCCTGAAGGACCAGGTGCAGGAGCTGCACCGTGACCTCACCAAGCACCACTCCCTCATCCGCACGGAGATCATGAGCGAGATCCTGCAGAAGTCGCTGCAGATGGATGTGCAGATTGCGGCCCACTACTCCTCTGTGGAAATGATGCGCAGCGTGTTTGAGGAGGTGCGGGGGCAGGATCCCTTCCTCCCTCCTCCAGAGCTGCATGCCTGTGCCAGCAGCACCGGTTCCCATTGCAGGTCTGGGAGGAGACGTACCAGAGGGTGGCCAACGAGCAGGAGATCTATGAAGGTACGACTGACGGGCAGAGCCAGCCCAGCAGCAGCTCAGTGCTGCAGGGCACAGACACGGCACTCTCGTCCCCAGCCCAGCTCCACGACCTGCTGCAGCTGCGGCAGGAGAACAGCTGCCTGACCACCATCACCAAGCAGATCGCGCCCTACGTCCGCTCCATCGCCAAGGTGAAGGAGCGGCTGGAGCCCAGGTGAGCAGTGCGGGTGCTTTTGGTGCTGGGGCCCATCCCTGCTCCCCTTTCTATACCCAGCCACGTCCGGCTCATCCTGCTGCAGGTTGCAGGAGCCCCGGGAGCCCAAGGATGAGCACACGCAGATGCTGCTCAGGGTTGATGACAGCAGTGAGGCAGCACAAAGGTAGGTGACAGCCAGGGTCTCAGTGCAGACAGCTCAGGGCATGGGGACGCCTCATTCCAGCCCCTCGTGCTGGCAGCAGGAAAACATTGGTGCCATCTGCATCGCCCCACGCCTCTCTGGACGGCGAGGAGGGAAAGCAAAGTGCTTTCAGGGGGTCAGGTGCCCTTGCGTGCCCTCTGAGCACAAGGGATCGGAGGGGATTAGAGCTCTGGAAAAGAGCTGCTTAACCCAGCGGGCTCAGCTGCCTGCCCCTGCCCTAGGGACAGCTCACCCAGCGGCACGGACAGCAGGGAGCGGGCGCTGGGCAGCCGAGGGGGCTGCACACCCGCTCTCATCCCCAGGGATTCACCCCCAAAGAAGAAGGAGCACCGTGGCAGCACACAGAGCAGCGGGACCCCGAGTGCAGAGCGGCAGGAGCCCCCCGGCTCGAGCTGAGCTCCGGGAGCTGCGCTGCTCAGCATCGGCTGTGAGCGACCGCGGTTTGCGTGGGAATGGTCAGCTGTGGGAGAGCTGCCCTGCGGAGGCACAGACCTGTGTCCAGCACGCCTGGATGCTGCCTGCTTTTGTCTTTCTGTTAGCGGGGGTTGTGGTTTTCCTCATAGAATGTTCAAACACGTGGCTCGTGCCATCAGCAAGGATGGAAAAACAGACTGAATGTGGCTGAGTTTGGAGTGTATCGCATAGCAAACATCCGGCTTAGGATGACTGAAAGAAAATTCCTTTGTATTCCCCATCCTGTGTGTGAAAAGTGAAAATAAAAGTGCATAAATGGACTCCGCTCTTTGTTCTGGCTCAGGGCAAAGGGGTTTGCCAGGTCTCGTTGGTGCAGCCCTTCTCAAAAAAGGTTGAAACAACTGAAAAAAAATAAATAAATTTGAGCTCACAAATAACTACACAGAAATCATCACTACCTGGTTGTTATATTTTCATGTTTGCTCTTCTCCTCCAAGCTAAAAAACACAGTAAAAGAATCTGTCAGTGAACGTTTTAAGCTGACCCCAGTGCAGAAAGTGCTCTGTAATACAAAGCACAACCCCGAGAAGAAAGGATTCCACACAGGTTAAGCAAGTGGAGCCCAAGGATTTGCACCTATCTCACCAGCTACGAGATTCAGGTACTGGGAGTTGTAGTTACACTTCAGTGTAACACTGCAGAGCACTGAAAACCCATTGGGAGTTATAAAATGAGGAACTTGAGGTTTGATGCTCCGACCGTCACCTCGAGGTCCCCAAATAACAACCAGACAGAAGTTGGCAATTATTTTTTTTCCTCTTTTATAAAAAAAGTCACAAAAGCGATTCCCATCAGTGCCCTCTTTCCTGAGCTGAATCACAGTATCTTGCCAGGAATACTGCAAGCCCAAAGCATGTGCTGACAAGCGACTCATTTCCATTCCAGCAAGGAAGAACTACGTAAAACCCAAGAAAACAGTGAACCTCTTTGGTATATCACAACTGAATAAATTATACCACAAAGCTTGAATAGGAACCATTTCCAAAATGGCAATGTTTAAAATAGCATTAGCTAGCCAAACTTTTTTTGTTTATAGAGAATTTCCCTGGAAGCTTCTCCCATCCATACCAACATCCCAGGTTTTCCCCCAAACCAAGCACTACAGCTCTCTGGAAGCCCCCTCCCGACTCCAAACCAAAGCCCTGGGATCTCTGGGGACAGAGCTGGCCAGCGGAGACGCCTGGCAGGGCAGGAAGCAGCGTGATTTGGAAGCAGGTCTTGGACGAGCACCGTCTGCACGCGCAGAGCAGACACAGCAAGGAGGCTTGGGACAGAAGCGGCCGGATGGCTTCTGAGCTCACGGAGAGAAACGAGAGCCGCTCATCCCCGGGCACAGCATGGAGGTGCTGGCAATGCAAGAGTGCCAGGAGCTCGGAGGAGCTCCATCAGCAGCGTCAGGGGAGCCCCGCTGCATGCCGTGCCGCCAGCTGACATGCAGACGTTCCACAGACCGGTGCGTCCGACAAGACGAGAGGCGTGCTCCTGCAAGCTGCCCGAGAAGCAGCCAGGGGCTTGCAGGACCAGGCCTCCAGAGATTAAAGCTGTGCTGTCTGGCTTGTGAGGTCAAAAAGCTTTAAAAATTTATGCCATCAGAACGACGATCCAGCTGGCATCTTTTCAGTGCAGGGGTGGAAGGGCAAAACTCATTCTCCAGAGGAATCAGTCCACATGAGCTTCAGTACAATTCAGCTGTTTTAGGCAGGAGGATCATTTCTCTTTAAGATTGCTATAGGCTAAGTTATCCAGAAGATCCCTGAATGTGCAACGGAGGACTCTTATCTCGAGGAGGATGAACGAGCTGCTGATCTCCTAGTGACCTGGAAGGCCGCCCAGCCCTGCAGCCCTCAGCGAGCGGACAGCTGGGAAATGGGAGCAGGCTGCTCGGCGCCAGCACTATGCATAGTTCCTCACCCAGAGCTGGAGGTTTTCTCAACCGGTCCAGTTCCAGCCCGTGCTACAGTTCCACTTTCACTCCTTTAATAAAAGGGAGACCCGATGGCACCTTCCTTTTGTACTCCAGATATTCCTCTCCAAAGAAATGAATGAGCGTGATCTCCTCCTCTTCTATCCTCTCCCTGAAGAAGCGCCATGACGCTAACGTGTAGCCGACCACGCAGATGGGATTGCAGAGCAACACCTGCCAGCAGACAACAGCAGTTACCACCCCTTGGGCTCCACCACGGCCCCATCCCCACAGGGCACCAATGCTGACAGCCCGCGGTTCTGTCACATACAGGTTTGGGGCAGCATTAACAAGCAATCAGATCATAGGAGGAAAGGATCCGAGGGTTTTGCATACAGTACCTGTGTTCCAATACTCCAGTAAAACCATCCCACGTAAGACGGGTGCCGGAACCACCCATACACCCCACTTGTCACCAAAGTATGAGTGTCCGATTTCTCATTCTGAACAATATGGTTGAAGTTGGAGCCAGCTGTGAGCATGGCAGCTTTCCTCAGACAATCCCCAAAGATCACCATCAATAACCCTACAGTACTCAGCCAGGTGATCTGCTTCATCTCTGCAAGTGAAGAAGCACGGGTCACTACAGGTTCGAGCAGGGGGCTCCGCGCTGAGGGCAGGGGGTGCAGGCGGGACCCCAGGGAGGTCAGGCAGGGTCACAAAGGTGGCAGGGCTTCTGCCCCACCTCAGAGCAAAGCAATGAACATCGCACAGGCTGTGCTCAACACGCTGCCGCTCTGCAACAAGAAAAGCATCAGCTGCTGCACCCCTGCCCCTTAACTGAGTGAACAGCACCGTCTGCAGCACACAGCGCTGCCACTCTGAGAGACACAGCATGAAGCAGGGCCTGGCTTTGTGTTGTGAAGCAAAGCTCAGGCAGAGCAGAGCTCATCCAGCAACCCTGGGGTTCAGCAGGAGGCTCAGCAGCCTGGCATTACAGCCACCTCCACTGCAGGGGAAGGATAGCACCACCCTCCACCAAAAAGCAAACGGATTTGCAGACACACGTAATTTAAGTAAGGCTATTTCTATTAGCAGTACAGCATGACAAGCGTGGCCAGAAGCACCATCCAAGCACATGAGCGGGTGTGTTGGGGAGCACAGCACGGGGCTGAGGCTGACCTGGCAGCAGGAGCTTCTCCAGCGTGAACTCCACCCAGGACGAAAGTGCGGCCAGGTTGTACTCAAAGCTGTGGTTGAGCAGGAAGGAATCCAGCGAGAGGCTGCGCGGGTTGTTGATGGCCGTCACCAGGTACTCGGAGTAGTGGAACAGCGACAGCGAGCACATGTACCTGCGGGGGGGGGCACCGCGGGGCCCGGGGGTCGCTCGCATCTTGGCCCTGGGGCCTGGTGATCCCTCCTCTCCCGGTGCGGCCCCCCCAGCTCTGCGACACTCCTCCTCCGTTCCCGGCGCCCCCCTCGGAGCACCACCCAACCCCCCCCATAGCCTCTCCCGGCCCTCACCAGCCGAAGTGCCGCCACGCGGAACGGCCGGCGCTCAGCAGCAGCCCGCAGCCGAAGGCGAAGCCCAGGAAGCCGGCCCGGATGGCGATCTGCAAGCAGAGAACAGGCAGCGCGCTGCCGTCGGCCCCGAGGCCCAACCCGGCGCCCCCCGCACCGCCCCGCCCCACACCTTGTACAGCGGCCGCGGGTAGAGCAGCAGCAGCGCCGCGTTCACGACGGCCACGTGCAGGGCGAGCGCCAGGCGGCCCCGCAGGCCCGGCGCGGCGAGCAAGGCGGGCGGAGAGCCCAGAGCCAGCGGCAGCGCAGCCACCGAGGCACCCAGCAGGAAGGCGGCCAGACTGGCCCGCGCCTCCCGGCCCAGCCGCCCGCGCCGCCACCGCCCGGCCGCCTCCGTCGCCGCCATCTTGGCGGCACGCCCCGCCCCGCCCCGCGTCGCCCTGGAAACGACCGCGCGCGCAGCTCCACGCCCTCGCCCGAGTTCTCGCGAGACGACCCGCCCCGCGGCGGCGTTCTCGCGAGAGTGCGAAAGCCCGCACCTGCGCGGTCGCTGGGGGATGCCGCTCGGAGCGCGCGGAGGCGCCCCGCCAGCAGCTCTGTGCAGCGTTTTTTATTGAAAACTGGAAAACACGAACGGCGAAAAGGAGCGCGGCCGAGCTGCGGCCCGAGCTGCCGGCGAACGGCGCGCTGCCTCGGGCCGTGGCCCCGCGCCGCGCCCTATGAGGCCGAGCCGATGGAGTCCGACAGGAAGGTGATGTACCCCGAGGAGGCGGACGGCGAACTGAAGAAGCTGCTGGTGCTGCCCCGCCCGCCGTCCCCCAGGCCCGGCCGTGCCGCCCACGGCTCCACGCCCGGCCCCGCTCGCCGCGCCCGCCCCGCGCAGCCCCCTGCCGGCATCGGCACGGGGAGCCGCGCCGGGTCCTCTGACGGCTGCCCCGGTACCGCGAGGCCGGGCGGCCGCCGGGGCTCCCGCTGGAGATCGGCTAGGGGGAAGGCGGAGAGCAGCGCCCGGTGCTGCGCCGCCGCGGGCAGCAGTGCCATCGAGGCCGAGCGCCCCGTGCCGCCCCCCGCCCCCCGCTCGCCGCTGAACGCGTGCAGCTCGGCCAGGCGAAGGTCCTCGCGGGAGAGGTGCGGCGGCACGGCCAGGCTGTCGGCGGAGCGGCGGCGGAAGGCGAGCCGCTCGTCGGGGTGGGGGCTGAAGCCATGGTGGGGCCGGTCACGATGGGGGGCCAGAAGCCTTGCCAGCCCCGCCACCTCTCCGCCTGGCCCCCAGTGCTGCAGGTATGCCGCGACCTGGCTGCTGGTCCACAGGTCTGTCTCGTCGTGAGAGAAGCGACGCAGTGGGGGCACCTGTGAGAAAGCATTGTTAGCACTGGGGGCTGCGGCTCCGCTGCCCTGGCACCTGCTGCCCACCCTCACCTGCAGGTACTGCATGCGGTCCCCCGGCTCCGTCCTGGCAGGGCTCACTGGGGGCAGGCTCTGCTCCAGCACTGAGAAGTCACGTGTGGCAATAGGGTCCAGCACCAGGACCTCAGCCGCGCAGCCGTACTCGTAGGGGCGGTCGTACACCAGCTCTCCTGCCACGGCCACTGCACCCTCCAGGCTGCTCTCTGACAGGAATGGGTGCGCTGTCATTTTGGGCACACCCTGCCCTCAGCACGTCCCCCCCTGCCACGCACCCCACCTTCGTCCTCATCTTCGTTGGCCAGCACGGTGCGGCACTTCTCGCAGACAGCACGCGGGTTGGCACGGTAGCGGTCGCAGGCCCAAAGGAAGAGGGGCAGGAGCAGGGACTGTGCCAGCGAGCACCAGAGGAGACACAGCACCATCCACTCGGAGGAGGTGTCCGAGCGCAGGCTGGCAGCGCTCACCACCTGTAGCACCAACCCGTCACCAGCAGCCCCACACGCCCACACCCCTTCCCTGTAGCACTCACCAGTACTGGGAAGCCCATCAGGATGTCATAGATGAGGACAACGATGGTGATCAGATAGGTGATCTGCAAGGAGGTCTTGACAGACTCAGATCCGTCAATAGAGGAGCGCCGCTTGCCCTGGGCATCCTCCACCACAATGCTGGGCACATGGAAGCGGCTGTTGCTGGCATCGGGGCCGTGTCGACCCAAGACAGTGTGGAAGAGAGCAATGCCAATGCAGACGGCACCAACAGCCATACTGCCCCCAATGAGGAGCAGGAAGCAGACGCCAAAGCCCAGGCCAATCTCTGTCACGACGAAGCGGCAGTCCCTGGCGTAGAAGCGCTCGGTGGTGTCGTGCCACCCCACTGCCGGCAGAGTGGAGAGGATGAAGGAGACCATCCAGATGCCCATCACTGTGTGAACGGCTTGCTTCCGTGTGTTGCTCAGCCTGGGGAGAGGGGCAGAGCCCACGGAGTGCTAAGCACAGTGGGGTCTGCATGCCAGTGCTTGCTGCCCTCTCCCTGGTCTCCAGCACAAGCACTGAATCACGCCTGGGGGTGTGATATGGGGCAGATCAGGCCGAGGTACCTGTAGTTGACAGGCCAACGGACCATCCACATGCGATGGTAGGAAAGGGAGGTGACAGAGAAGCAGGTGACCAGTGTCAGGGTGTAGAAGGTGGAAACAAAGACCTTGCAGAGCCCCTCGTTCCACTCGTAGCCTGAGTGCCACCGCCGGAGCTGCACCACAGCGTATGTGGTGATGGGGATGGCAGTGTTGAGGATGTGGGTGCCCGCCAGGGAGCACAGCAGGAACTCCAGCGGCTTCCACTTCTTCTGCTTGGCACTGATGCTGAGGATGCCCCAGGCGTTGGTGAGCAGCGAGATGCCGGCACACGCCAGCCAGGCTACCGCATTGCCAGGCAGCCGCTGCTCATTGTGCATGGTGGAGGGATGGGGCACCATCGGCAGGGCGCTGCGGGGCTGCGGCCGGAGGCATCCTAGGGCACGCTGCGCTCCATTGGGCGGGCAGTGCTGGCTGCTGCCAAGGCCAACACCTGCAAGTGAGTGAGGCTGTCAGCAGCACCACAAGGCACCCCGCAGTGCCACCACAGCCCGGCCAGCTTTTCCCCACCAAGGAGATGCCTGAGCTCACGGTGCCCGCCGGCACTGCGGCCTCTCGGCTATAATTAGACTCCTAGGGATGAAGCGGCGAGAGGCACTGCTGGCACAACCACCTCACCCTGGGCACGGGGGGCTGCCCGTGTCCCCGCACTGTGATGTGCAGCGCAGTGCTCGGGGACCCCGCACAGGGCACAGCTCAGCACCCAGAGCTACCCGCACGGCTGCCAAACGTCAGGAGCTATTCTGGGCTTTCCATTAGAAGATTTTCTCTCTTAAAAATAACTATAGGAAAACCAGCCTCCAGAGCCTGCTGTGCCGACAAGGGAAGCCCACAGCCCACGCCGCCGGCGCCCCGGGAAGTTCCCGAACACCCCACATCCGCGGTGCCGGCCGCGTGGGTCGTGCAGGGGCTGCTCCTCCACGCGTGACAATCCCCGCACGGGGGCACCACTCGGCCGTCCCCGAGGGGCTGTGCAACGCGCTGAACAAAAAGAAGGAACAAAAAAATAAAAAGAAGAGGGGAAAAGCATCCGCTCTTATGTAACCGCGGCCCCTCCGCATCCCCCCGCGCGCGTCTCGAGGGATTTCGGGGCGCGGGTGACACCGCCTGCAAGCGCCCCGGTGCCACCCGCCTCGGCGGACCGCTGCGCGGACGGTCAGCGGACGCTCCGTCCTCCGCGGATGCTCCGGAGCCGGCAGCCCCCCTCGCTCTCCCCGCAGTCCGGCCGCGCCTCCCGCTCCCCGCCGAATCTCGGCACCCCCGCACGGCTCGGGCCCCCCGAACGGACCCGGGCGGCCCGGAGCGGGGAGGCGTCGTCGGGCAGAGCTCCGCTGCCTCCCCGCGGGCCGCACGGAGGGGCCTCCCGGCCGCAGCGCCGCTCTCCCGGTCGCTCTCCCCCACGGCCGCCGCCGCCCCCCGCCCACCCTCGGCGCCGCCGCCCCCCACCCGGCACCGGAGCCCCGCGCTCTTCGGCTGCCCGACGGCGGGTGCACCCTGCGGGCGGCGGGACGCCGCGGGTGCCGGGTTCGGTGCCGGTGCCGCCCCGCCCGTACCTGCCGCCGCGGGCGTAGCGCAACCCGGTGCCTTGCCCCGCCGCGGGGCTGCCGCCCGCACCGAGCCGAGCACCCAGCCGGGGCCGCGGCGGGCGGGCGGGAGAAGCACGGCGCATGCCTCGGCGCCGCCCGCCGCGCCGCACGGGCACGGACCCCGGCCCGGCCCCCGCCCCCCGAGCGGCCCCGGCAGCGGCCGCCCGAGACCCGAGGTGCCGCAGCTCCGCTGCTCGGCTCCCCGCTCCCACGGGCGGGACAGGGACCGCCGAGCCCCCTCCCCTGACCCGTCCCGCCCCCGGCTGCGCACCGCGACCCCCCCCCGGCGGCTGCCGGCGGGGCCCCGCCCGTAGGACCGGGGGGGGGGGGGTTTCCGACCGCCCCCAGGGGGGCGTCCGCGGCTCGGAGCACGGCCTTTGGAACAAGCTCCAAAGCAGCACCGCTGCCGTTGCTCGAGAACAAAAAAAAAGTGACACCCGTTTTATTTCAGTCAAAGATGACAGACTTTATTTATGTCACAGTATTCCTTAAATAACTCGGATGCGCAGAGAGAAACTACCTAGAGATTTCAATGGAATGGGCTGAGACATTCAATACAATACTTGGTCGCGTTTATAGCTGCGAGTATCATAAATAAGCTTTGGTGTACGTTTTTAGGACATACTGTAAGTGTAACACAGCATCACAAAGACTCGAGGCCTCGTGCATCCCTCCTGCCGCCACGTGCGCCCGCACCGCTCTGACACAGGCAGCTGAAACCACAGCGCGGGGCTCGGAACGACAGAGGGATGCAGATGCTCCCGGCAGAGCGCGCAGGAGCTCCTGAGCCGTCCAAACCACGGGGCGAGGGTGGAAGCGGCACAGCCGGCGGCACGGCCCTCCTGCAGCGCCAGATCCGCACACGAGCCCTGCTCCGGCGGCACGGCCGCGGCACGAGGCCCCGCACACACAACAACAACACGAATGGGGACGGGGAGGTTTGGCGGGGCGGCGCGGGGCCATCAGTGCTGGGCAGCCTGCTGCATCTGCGCCTGCCGCTTGGCTTTCGTCTGCAGGTATCGGCCCTTCCCTTCCTCAAAGCGCCTCTTCTCCTCCTCGCTCTCCGTCTGGCAGAATGAGAAGAAAGCAGTGCCACGAGCATTAGCTTAATTAGCAGCCGAACGGGCAGATCTGACGCGTGGGCAAATTGACACAGCCTGCTGGATCGATACATGCAGCTCCCTCCCAGCTGTCGGGCTCGGCGTCGCCCACAGCAGCGTCTGGAGGCTTGGCTGCATCCTCGTGCTCTGAGCTCCGGTGGGCACGCACCCACCACAGCCCCATATTGCAGCCCCACCGCCCCGATGTGCTCCCCTGCAAACCTCTGCTCCGTGCTGGGAGCCCCACACAGCCCCCACCCCACAGCACCGATGCCCTGAGGGTCCGCAGGCAGTGGAGAGAAAAAAGAAATGCCATCAGTGCACACAGCGCGGCTCCCTCTGAGAGCTCGTTAAAGATGCATTAGTCTGAGCTCCGCCGGGACAATGGAGATTAATAATTAAATTACTGCCAGCATGAAGATGCAACTGTGGCCTGCCTGGACTGCCTGGGCAGGCAGCGCAATCACAGCTGAGTGCTGCGCTCACCTCAACGTCAAAGCCATGCAGGAGTGACCCCGGCACGGCAGCACCGCGTGCCCATGGGCTGCCTCACTCTGGCGACCTCCATAATTTGGAACGTCACACAGAGACCCGGCAGGAGCCGCGCGGTCCAGGAGGGATGAGCAACACCCTCAGCTCATGCTTAGGCTGCAAGGCAGCGCACCAGGAGCCCCAGCAGGATGTATCTGCAGCAGCAGGTTAACAGCAAGCAGCACATTTCAGCCCAGCAGCATGCATTCCCCAAGCTTTTCAGCTGGAGCCAGGAAAGCGCAGGGCAGGGGATGGATCCTGCTGGGACAGCACTGCACCTCCTGCTGCGGGAGCTGAGGTGGGACAAAGCTCCACGGAATGCAGCTGGGATGGCTGATTTTTAATTAGCCAACAAAATACTCTGAAACACCAGAGCACAGAAGGAGACCACACAGCACAAAGCATTCATCAAGGAGCTGCTCCCAGCCGGCAGCACCCGGGGAGCAGAGGAGCATGGATGGCTGCGGGGACGAGGGAGCTGCGGAGCCCAGCGCCAGGTTTTCCTCCATCACCAGAAAGGAAAACCCATCTCTGCACTGGTGGTTTTCAACCAGAAGGAATTACGAAAACCCACCCTGCAGCCTAGCTTGGAGAGGCTTGCTCAAGCCTCTGTTTTTCTACTGAATAATTCAAGGAAGAGGTTCTATTGGACAGCGAAGCCCTGAGGGCATCACATGAAAAGCCCAAGTATGGAAAATATTTGGCGTTTAATAAACAAGCAGCCTGAAAGCTCCCATGCTCGCAGCAGAGCAGAGCGATAGCGCTGAGCCACGAGAAAGCAGCGAGCTCCCAGCTCCATCCCTGTGAGCTTACCAGCAGCTGCGGCACCGGCAGCGGCTTCCCCTCCTTGCTCAGCGACACGTAGGTGAAGAAGGCGCTGACGGCTCGGTACCGCTCCTGCGGCTCGTCCACAAACGGGTCGGCATCCACAAAGACTTCGATTTCCATGGACTTATTGCTTGTGAAGGTCATGCGCCCGGAGATGGTGATGACGCTGCCTGTGGGGCGCAGAGCGGCGGCGGTTCCACAGCATGGCCCTCGTGTGCAGAGCACTGGGAGCCGCCGATCGATGCGACGCCCAGCGCCATCTCCCAGGCATCGGATGCCACCCGCCCCAGGGCTGCTTTCTGCTTTGCCGACCCACCGCACGCCCCGGGGCCCAGCGAGGCTCATGGCTGCAGAGGTGCCCAAGCCATGCCCAGCCCTCACCTTTCTTGATCTTCTCGTGGAAATTGATGGCGTCCACGGAGGCGGTGACGATGTTGGTTTTGCAGTGACGGGCGGCCACGATCCCGGCGACCTCATCCATCAGCTTCATGGTGACCCCTGCGGGGGGAGGAGAGCGGCTGTGACCCAGCTCAAACCGAGCTTCCGAAGCCTACAGACTATGGAGCGCAAAGGCTTCCCCCTGAAAACAGCCCCCAGACCCACAGAGCCGCACAGCCACGTGCCCCAGATCTGCGCACACTGCATGCCCCTACTGCTGCTGCAGTGGGGGATCCCCCCTGCCCATCCCTGCAGAGCTGCCGGCCCAGAAGAATTCACTCTGGCAAATTACAGTCATTTCACACGCAGTATTTATAATCCAGGATTTGCAATTTAAAAGATGGCTCCAAAACTGTAGGATTTACAGTTTGACTGTGTCAGTTTCCTGGGCTATTTTATTAAACAGGGAAAAAAAAAATCCCTATCTGGCTCCCAACATCTCCAAACATCTGGTGCTGCAGATCTTTCCAAATGCAATATTTAACTGCCCATGGATCTCAAAAGCAGCGACAGCACATCGACAGTCTTTGAAGGATCTATTCTTAACAGCCTTTCTTTTCACATATATACAACAAGCCCTTCTCAGGGCAGGGTGCTGCCTGGCACGCAGCAGCCGTGTGCCGCGCCGGGTGCTGAGCCTCACCGCACCGACCTGGATGGCAGCATTAGCGCAGGGAATGCAGAGTTGCCATGGCAACTGCCCATTTTTATTACTGCCAGGATGGCGCCGACCCCCGGGGAGGAGCGGTGCTGCCCAGCCCTCCCCAGGCCGTGTCACTGCTGGTTAAGTCATCGCCGTCTGCACACTTCGTTTCCTTGCTGAGGAGCAGGACGGAGCTCTGTGCAGCCCCAGCACTGCATCTTCACGTGGCGGGATGTTGCCCAGACCCTGCGACTCGCCCGGCTGCTATTCTTACCCAATCTGCCACCTGGTGCTAATTAGACCTCACGGTTCCTAATTAGACCTTGAAGTTTGGTGGCATCTCAGCTCTACTCTTCAGAAGTGAGCCTCAGAGCTCTCACCGCACGCTGCAGATCACCGCCCCGCTGCCCTGCCCAGACACAGCAGGAACCCGGCACCGCTGCGCTCACAGCTCGGCTGGCTGTGCAGACAGCACTTTGTAGGTAGATGAGAAAATTGCACGCCTCAATTATCCTCACCCTGTCAGCCCATTTGCTGGCTCCGGGCTCCCGGGGGCTCATTCCGGCTCTCTGTGAGCCGATTACCGCACGCGGTGCCATTAGGCAGCGCTCAGGGACGGCGAGCGCGACGCAGGAGAAATGAAGTAAATGGTGCATTATAATTGTCACCAAACAAGGGCTGCAGACACCAGCTGCAAAGTGCCCACGTGCCAGAATAGCTTTTCTTCCCCTCCACCAAAGCAATGCTGAATCCCACAGTGTGCCCAGGGACCAACCCGGTGCCAAGCCCCGGACGGAGCCATGCTGCTAACTCACCTCCATGCACGAAGCCCAGCAGCGTGCAGTCCGACGGGCCCACCAGGTGGATCAGGCTGGACTGGCTGTAGCCCACCGTGTGCGGCTCTGCTCAGGGGGAAACACAGCAGGGTCAGCACAGCCCAGCCGTGCACCCTGAACCCTACGGGCGATGCGGCGCTGGGTTTTGCAAACCGCCGTGCTTCCATTTCAGGACCCCCCAGCCATGCACACACTGCTGTCCACTGACACGCGAGTGCCATTAAACCTAAGTGACAGAAACCGTGCCACTGGTCCCAGCGCCTCACAACCGACCTCAAAGGCATTGCCCACTGCGCGCTGTGCCACAGCCTTACCTTTCGTCTGCCTATCTGTGAGCATGAGGAGCAAGGGAGAAAAGGCATTTAAGCAACCTGCATTATTAATTACTGCCAAGGTGACCCAGTTCCATCCTTGCAAATCCATTTGCAGCCTGGGTTGCACTCTGGGATTGGTTCCTCTGGCCATGCTGGAGCTGTGAGCACCTGCATGCCCCCACCTGGCCCTGCAGCTCCGAGCACACAGCAGCACAGCAGCACTGCTCGCATGCAGTGAGCTGCAGAAGCCTGGCTCTGTGCCCCCAGCTCAGCCCCCCACCTGTCTGCTGGACCCCAGAGCCTACAGTCACCATGTGCTCCGAATGGCAATCACTGACACCAGCCTCGTTACCTGGGTTGATCACTGGGAGGATCACATCACCATTCCTCTGCTTGGTTTCCAGCCGCTCCAGCTTCTGCTCCTCGTAGCGCTTCCTGCCCTCATCCTCCTGCTCCTTGTGCACGTACTGCAGTGAAAGGCACACGGCGTTGCACTCCCTGATGGCAGGGACAGAGACCCCCGTCTGCCATCCGAGCTCCCACTGAGCCTGGGGCCACCAGCAACCCTACCTGGATGGGGGGCACCTCCACCACCTTGTTCACGTTCTTTAGGGACAGTGGCACATACCACAGCGTCGCTTTGTTCGTCACCTTCTTGGCCCCTGGAAGAAGGAGGGCAGTGTGAGCGAGGCAGGGAGCAGTGCCACGCAGCCACGTGGCTGCAACGCCACGGTGTTTGGAATGCAGTGCATCTTCACACCACAGGCATCCCAACAAGCCCAGCTGGTTACCATGGCAACTGCAGGGAAGGGCTTTTGTCAGGACAAAACTGGAAATGTGTGCTAAATGATCCGATCCTTTCACCAAAAGCAGCAGCCACACAATCAGGGGCCACAGAGCTGTGCCCCACTTGCCGCTATCCCTCCAGCCCAGCCCAGCCTGGTGCTGCAAGGAGCAAAGCCCAGGTTTCAGCACGTGGTCCCGGCTCACAGCAGTCATTTCCCCAATGCTCTGAGGACTGGGAGGCATTCTCAGACCCTGCCTGGAGTTCATGCTGCACCAAAAACTTTGGAGCAGAGCTTAACCCGGGAGGTGGCACAGAAAGCTCTGCATGTCACCAGGCAGCTGCTGCAGGGTGCCCACGGTGTCCTGCGTGCCACAGCACGGCATGCTGGGACCCAGCAGCAGGGATGCTGGCAGTGAATGCAGCCCTCTAGTGTCCAGACTGCCATCCTGGCATGCAGCAGCAGCAGCGCCCTGCCCGCCCGTGAACCATTTACCTGTTAAGATGTTTTCAGACATCACGTTGACCTGGACTTCCACGGAATGCTTGGAGGTGTAGGTGATCTCGGCGCTGACGTTGGCCACCTCTCCGATGCACATGGGTGAGAGGAAGTCCGTCCGCTCCACGCGTGCCAACGCAGCCACGCAGGGCTCCTGGGGGCACAGCACCACAAGGTCAGGATGCAGTAAGGGGGGGAGCACCCAGCACCGGGCACTTGATGAGAAGGAAGAAGAGGAGGGCGCAGAGCCACCACAGCCCAGGGAGCCCTGAGAACCGTGGCTCAGCACCCGCTGTGCCCCCAGCGCTGGGGGGTCCTCCCTTATGGGGAGGCACAGGAAGCAAAAAGCTTTCCAGCAGCGGGAATTGAGCGCACAGCAGCAGGGTGGCTGCACAGCTGCGTGCCCCCAACCGGCAGCAGAGCAGTACAGGGCGGGCAGGCGCAGAGCACCTCGTGGAGCCACCGCTTTCCTGCCCTGCCGGCACCTCCAGGCTTCTCTGCGCGTCTCGAACCGAAGCGGCACGGCAAGGCAGAGCTGCCCACGTAGCACAGAACGGAGAAAGGGGCGAACGCGGCGGACCCCCCCGGCCCCGCTCACCCCCTGCCCGGAGTTGCAGTGCCGGGTGCTGATGATGGCTCCTGCCTCCTCGATCATCTTCAGCACGGTGCCGCCGTGCACGTTGCCCGCGATGTTGGCGTCGTCGGGGCGCATGATCCTGCGGAGGGAGCGCTCAGCGGCGGGGGGGTCCCGCCCCGCCATGCCGCGCCGTGCCGCTCCGGATGCCGGAGACGTCAGCACGTGGCGAGCGCTTCCTGCCCGTCTCCGTGGTAACCGCCCGGTACCCGCCGCGCTCGGGCCGCCCCCCTCACGGTGCCGCGCCCCGGCCCCATCCCGGTGGCAGCGCGGTTCACCCCGGGAGCAGCTTCATCCCGGCCCCGTCCGGCCACACCGCTCCGCCCCGCCCCGCCCGGCGCCTGCGGCGCACCCCGAGGGCGGCTCAAGGGCACCGACACCGGGCGGGCGGCGGCACCGGACCCCCAGCGGGGCGGTACGTCGTTACCTGGACACCTGGATGGTGGCCGGGCCCGGGCCCGCCGCGCCCCGCTCCGACATGGCGGCACCGGCGCCCGCCACCAACGGCGCTGCGGCGGCGGCGGCGGCACCGAACCGAGAGCGCCCGCCCCGCCCCGCGCCCTCCCCGCCCGTGCGCAGGGGGCGGAGCGGCCGCCGTGCCCGCGGGTGCCGCGCGGGGGCGCTGCGGGGAGCGGCGCTGTGCGGCGGCCCGGAGGGCGAGGAGCTGCGCGCGTCCGTCGCGGCGCAGCGCTCGGGCTGCGCTCCTCGGAGCGAGAGGGCGCGGGACCGGCCGGTGGCCCTGGGCCGCCCGTCCCGGAGCAGCAGCGCGTCCCGGCGGCGCCGGAGCCGCTGCTCTGGGTTTTCGCACACCTCGGCCGCGGCGGACCTCGCCCTGCCGCGCCCACCCGCTGCCCGCGAGGCCCCACGCCGGGCTCCGGCGCTGCCCCGGTTGCGACAGCTCCCGCGGACCGAAAAACCCCTCCCCGGGCGCAGCCGGCACCGAGGTCGTTCCCCCGCCCCGCCCCGCCCCGTGCTTCCCTGTCCCTGGGCCGCTCCCTCGGCGCTCCTCCCGTGCCCCGGGCGGGCTCTCACCGCCACGTTGAGGTCGAGACGCTCCTACGGTGCTCCCGATCCCAGAGGCGCGCGGATCTCCCACCCTGTCCTGTGGCCAGGGTTCTCATTGCCTCCACCCGTCCCTCGGTGCACAGCCCAGCCACAAAGTTGGCTGCGTGACCCCCGCGTGCCCAGGAGCGCGGCGTCTTCACCGGCCCCCCCTGCTCCACACGGGACAGAGCACGGCCGTCGGCTCCCGCGCCCACCCGCGGTGCGGTGTGGCACACCCGAGGCCCACGAGTGAGCCCTGCAGCATTGCAGACACTCGTGCATGGCCTGGGCACACTGCCCTGCTCTGTTCCCACGCTCACGCAGGGCTCTGCTTCAGCCCTTGGATGCCGCCGGCAGCACTCAGCTACTGGAAATGCTGAGCAAAACTGCTTACGCACCAACAGCCCCTGTGGGTGGCAGGGCTGCGGCGTGCCCAGGCAGCAGCCCTGCATGGGGCTCCCCCCCATTGCCAGCTCCCCAAGCTCCACATCCCAACCGAGCAAAGAGCTGCTGCTGTGCCACTGTGCGTGGCAGAAGGGGGCTCAGGGAGCCTGCGGCCTTCGTGTCAGTGCAGCACCTGCCCAAGCAGCTCAGTTCTTGTTCCCTTTTTCCCAGCACCCGTAGGTCCAACTGAGAGCTTTATGGAATGCTGGGGTTTTAGGCAACAGGTGGCAGAGATGGGCAGGTCAGCCAGTGAGAAATATGGGTAGCAGGGATGCAATGTGTGCCCCACTCAGCTCCTCGGAGCCCTGGGCTGCCAGAGTGCACCCACCACGGGCGTCACCTCCACAGCCAGGACCTGCCTGGGCCTCCGTGTGCCCACATAGGGGCAGGGACAAGCCCAGGCCTGGCACAGAAGCGGGGTGCAAGCGCTGCCAGGCCATTGCATCAAGGGGCCCATGCCACAGCTTGCCTGGTAATTAGCCATGGCTGTGGCAGCAGATTGACAACACTGGCTGCCAGGGCCGCTGCTGACACCTCACAGCTCCCAGGCGGTGCCACCAGGGGTGGGAGTGGGAGGCAGTGCCGGCGCTGCTGGGGCAACCGCTGCTCAGCTTTGGCCAAAGGTTTATTTGTACGAAGGGTTGGGGATCCCCCGGCCGGCGGCGGGGTCTGTACAAATAAATAGGGTTATGTACAGCTGTGTGCGGGGGGCTACCAGGGCCGCCAGAGTGGGGTGGTGGGGGCGCGGAGCGGGACGGCGGAAGGCGGCGGGGCCGCCTTGGGGCGGGCAGGCGGTGGAGGCTCCGGGAAGCAGTGGCGAGGGGGGAGCGGCGGAGCGGGGGCCAGCAGAGCGCCCAGGCGGGCCAGGCAGGCGCGGTACCCGGCACGAAAACTCTCAGAGGGCTCTGCGGAGAGACAGCCGTGAGCAACGGGCCGGGCCTCGGCGGGCGAGGGGCGGGCTGGGGGGCTCACCTGGGGCCGAGGACGCGGCCGGCACCTCCCTCAGGAACTGCACGGTCATCTCCAGGATGTCCGCCTTCTCCAGCTTGGAGTACAGGGAGCTCTGTGGGGGACGACGGTGGGCACCGGGCACCGGGAAGGACGGGTGGGCATGGGGAGGGGGGGAAGTGTCAGACGGGGACAGAGCGACGTGAGGGGGACGGGGCGAGGAGCGGGGGGTGCAGGGCCGGGCCGCGGCACTCACGTCCTTACAGACGAGCGGCAGGATGAGCGTTTTGAGCTGATTGAGGCTCTCGTTGATGCGGGCACGGCGGCGTTTCTCCAGGAGGGGCTTGAGTGTCTGCGGGGAGAAGAGGCTGTGAGGGCGGCCCGGCATCGCCGGAGGCGGTTCTCCTGCAGACCGGAGCTCACCTTGCGCAGCTCGGCGGGGCTGCGCGGGGGCTGCGGGACGACGCCCGGCGGGGACATCGCGCTCCGGCGCTCCGGCACCGCCAACGCCTTTATGAGCCGCCGGGCCGCCCCGCCTCCCGGCCCCGTGCGGATGGCAGAGCGGAGACAGTGGGGCAGGGAGGCAGGACGGGCGGTGGGCAGGTAGGGAGGGCAGAGCGTGCAGGTAAGGGGGCAGGCAGGCAGGCAGGGGGCGGGCGGAGGGCGGAGGGCGGCCCGGCCTCGCCTCTGTCAGCCGTGCTGGAGCCGGCGCCGCTGTCCGCGGTGCTGACGGAGCGGGGCCGGGCGGGGCGGGGGTCTCGGCCCGACCCCGGTGAGCGCCGTCGGTGCCAGCGGCGCCCGCCCCGCGGTGCCGGGAGGGAGGAGCGCTGTAGACCACGTGGGGACCTCTGGGAGCGGTGGCAGACCGGGGTCCTCACCCTGCGGACACCCGAGGAGGCACCCCGGGCCTTGACCGGCAGCTCCCTGTTCCCTCGCCGCCTCTTTCATTCAGCAGGAGCGCGGACCCGGGCGCGACTCCCGTTACAGCCACA
This sequence comes from Lagopus leucura, assembly GCF_019238085.1. Taxonomy (NCBI): domain Eukaryota; kingdom Metazoa; phylum Chordata; class Aves; order Galliformes; family Phasianidae; genus Lagopus; species Lagopus leucura. Next base: position 5,820,660 of record NW_024962286.1, read on the forward strand.
AATCTGAAAGTAACTTTCTGGTCTCGAGGGCTTCAAATCGGGGCTGAAACGCATCTGCTGCAGCTGCGGCACCACAGGCTGCTGAGGGGCACGGCGGCTCCAGCAGGCCGCCCAAAATCCGCAGCACCCCGCACAGAAGCGCTGCGCCCCGCAGCCACGCTCCGGGAACTCGGAGCAGCTCAGCCCGTGCCATCCGCCCGGACGGTTCTCATCCCAGGAGGTTGCGAGGTGTCAGGGGTACCGGCGGACCCCGAGCACCCTGCAAGGCGGCTCTGCGGCCCGGGGAACGGGCAGGGGGCAGCGGGCAGCGGGCGGGTGGGTCGCCGTGCCCGACGGCCGGGCTCCGGCAGGGGCCGCGCGGCGCGGGGCGGCGTGAGAGGGGGTGGGGGGGCCACGGGGCGGGCCGGACCCGGGGGAGGAGGAGGAGCCGGCGGGGCCGGGCCGCCGCGCCGTGGGAGCGGCGCGCAGTGCCAAGCGGCGGCCGGACGGCCCGGCGCGGCCGGTCCGGGGCCGGGATCATGGCGCTAGAGCGGGCGCTGCAGGCGGCGCGGCAGGGCGACGTGGAGGCTCTGCGGGGGCTGCGGGCGGCGGGGCTGCTCCGGCCGGGGCTGCGGGACGCGCTCGGAGCCTCTCCCGCTCACCACGCCGCCCGCGCCGGCCGCCTCGCCTGTCTTCGGTACCTGGCGGCCGAGGCCGCTCTCCGCGGCGACGCGCGGGCGCGCAACGGGGCCACGCCGGCCCACGACGCCGCCGCCACCGGCAACCTCGCCTGTCTCCAGTGGCTGCTCACGCAGGGAGGCTGCGGCGTGCAGGTGCGAGCTGCGAGCGGCCGCGGGCCGGGGAGGGGGCGCGGGGCTCGACGGGGCGGGCTCGGCGGGAGCGCGGGACGGGCGGCGGGGCCCCGGGGGGCGGGACGGCTGCCCCCGCCCCTGCGGCACCTCCGGCCCCGGGGAGGATCCCGGCGGGGCACCGGAGAGCCCAGAGGCGTCTCGACGCACCCCAAAGACCGCCACGGTGCGCTGCTAAGCTCAGGCGGAGCGGAGCCTCCCGCTCAGCTACCGCAGCCCCCAGAGTGGGAGAAGCCCGCGCCGAGAAGCAGTAGAGGCCCCAGAGCCGCTGCGCTGCGGGGCAGAGCAGAGATCGGCGCCCCGAAGGGCGTGCGCGGAGCCGGAGCTCCACAGCCGCGGTCCGGCGGGGGAAGCAACGTTTCCGGCCGCGTGGGTCTGCGTGAAGGGCTCTGCCCACGGCGTCAAGGTCACGCACAGACTGCCGAGAGCGGACAGCCACGCACAGCCTCTGTGCTGCTCGACGGCGGAGGGCCTCGTCCTGCGTGCGGGTGGGAGCTGCCTGCGCGGCACTCGGGGCGGCGGATCCGCCACACGCAGGACAAAGCCACGCAGCCCCGAGGAGGGGACGGTGGCTGGGGTGGGTGTCCGGGCGCTGTGACCCGGGGGCACCGGTACCTTCTCGGGCTTATACAACCGGAGCGAGCCCCGGGGCAGATAAGCAGCTTGCCCCGGCCTGGCTGAGAGGTAACAACATGTGACGAGGAGGAGGAGTGGGAGAGGTGATTAAGCAGGAAGGAAGGACGGGTTCAGCACGGTTCGGCGCCGTTCTGGCCCGAGGCCAGCTCAGCTCTGTGCCCCGTGGAGCGAGGAGGGCAGCGGGGCCGGGGCAGCAGCGAGCCCCGCGGCAAAGCAAGCGGGGCTTTGTGCAGCGCCGGGCTGCTAAACCGCTGCTGAGGCCCCCGGGGAACCGGCACGCTTACGGCCCCGGGATCCTCTGCCGTCCTTTCCAGGGCCATCCTCTCGTGATCTGCAGGGCTGCATATGAAGCCTCTCAGCCCCCCAGCTCCACACGCTCTCCCTCGCTGGAGGTGCAGAGCTGTCCCGAATGCCAACGGCCTCTCCCCTTCCTCCCGCAGGACACAGACAACTCCGGTGCCACTATCCTACATCTCGCAGCCCGATTCGGTCACCACGAGGTGATCGAGTGGCTCCTCCGCTTCGGAGGCAGCGATCCTACGGCAGCCACAGACACAGGAGCGCTGCCGGTCCATTATGCTGCGGCCAAAGGGGATTTCCCTTCCCTGCGACTTCTCTTAGGACACTGCCCAAGGTAACGGCCCCTGCTGCCCTTGGGAGGCTGGGGGGCAGAGCTGAGAGCTCGGCAGCGCAGGGAGGATTCAGGCTTTGGGGCGGCCCCGCTGCCACCCCCCCACCTCGGCTGCTGGGCAGGGCGCCAGCGTTGGGAGCCGGCCACATCCACCCCCTGCTGCACAGCTCCAAGGGCAACGCGGCAGCATTATCACCTGGGCACACAGCTGCGCTTCCTTTATCACCCGCAGAAAAAGGGCGAGGAGGAGCGCAGCGAGCGCTGACAGAAATATTGCCCGCGGCCGCGGGCGGCACGGAGCGCGGTTTGTTCCCTGCGCTCGTGGCGCGGGGCGATAACACAGCCGCCTTTGTCCACCTCCGTTATGTAAATGGATTAAGCTGCCCGCGGAGGAGAGGCGACCTTTCCCGCTGCCTCCAGGAGCGCAGGGCCGGGCACCGCTGGACGCCGCGGCTGCACGATGCCCGGCACCGCCGCGGCCCCGCATGCTGCCCTCACCCCCTGCGCAGCCCTCCCCGAGGCCGTGCCTGGGGATGCAGCGCAGCGCTCCGTGCTGAGCCACCCCGGGCTCACGATGCGATTACGCGGCCCTAATCTCATTTCCCACGGTGGGCAGAGGCTCTATAAATAACCTGGGCCCCGGCTGAGGGGGGGGGGGCGTGGGGACGTGCAGCCCTGCCACACCGCGCTGGGCTCAGGGGCACGAGCGACCCAGCCCCGCTCCCGCCTTCCTCTCGCGCAGGACCCCAGCCCACAGAGCACCGCCCCCAGCAGCGCTCTCCTGACCTGTAGGCAGCTCCTCCAGCAAGGCTGCCCTGCCCTTTGTCTCCTTGCCCCAAGGTGTGCTGGCGCAGTGGAGGCACCTGTGCCGTCCCGTGCCCAGATGAGTCAACCCTCCCCACCCCAGGCCCTGTTCCCTCACAGCTCCGTGCTGCTCTCTTGCAGAGCGCTCTTAGCAGCAGCCCTTTTGCACTGAGTTTCACGTTCCTGCTGGGGTTAATCTGCTGCCAGCTGCCTTCCCCTGCCGAGGTGGCCCCTGAATTATTTACTGCTCGCCCTGTGCCTCGGAGCAGGCTCTGTTACAGCTGTGAAATTCAATCCTGGGGTGCCGTGGGATGTGGATGCTGTTCGGGTGGGCGCGTGCCGGGCTCTGCAGCACCAGTGTGGAGGCTGTGTGGCATTCCCAGCACTGCCGTGGGCAGCTTGTGGTTCCCATCCCACTGCAGCTTGGCCACCTGTGGGTTCCCAGCAGCTGGTCCCAAAGCAGGCAGCAATGCAGGGTGGTGGCCATCTGGCACAGCACTCCCTGCTGCCAGCCGGCACTCACCAGAATGGATTAACCTCCCCTCGTAACTGGGAAATGGCGATTAGAGATTGGGAACGTAACCAGTGCACCAACACCACGTGGCTACACCACCTCCCAGGGGTTCTGCTGAACCCCCAGGCCTGTCCCCAGTGCAGTGCTCAGTGGGACAGCATGGCACGGCATGGCACAGCATGGGGCCAGTGCCAGCTGGGACCGTCTCACGGTTACAGGGATCAATTATTAAAGGCCCGCGATCTGTGTGATAACAGAGTGGAGTATTTGTTGCTCTTCCTTTTTTAAATATTCAACAGGTTTTGTGGAGCACTCAAAAAATCCAGCTTCCTGCACAGCAGGGCTGCAGGATTTGGGATGCGGGGTGGGGAATGTGGGATGGGGGATTCAGGCCATGGAGTGTCAAGGGCCACCCAACGGGAAGGGGATGTGATGCCCAGCAGTGGGGCTGGGCAGTGCCATCGCACAGTTCCACCCTTCCCCACTGGCTGCAGGTGCCTAAGCTGCTTACTTAAAAATACTGCTAGATTGCAGTGTCCAAAAACAGCCAAAGGAATGCGATTAGCCCGAGCTTATTGACTTAGTGACCTCCCGCAGCAGCCGCCGTGTCTGTGTGGGGCTGCGGGGTGGAGGGTCCCAGCACTGCCCTGCCTGCTCTGTGCCGTGCGTGTCCCCAGGCGCGTGACTTCATGTCCCCGCACATCCACATGTCCCTCGTGTCCTACACATCCTCTGTGACCACGCGTCCTCGTACAGAACCCCTGTGCCCCATAACTGTGAATCCCACACTCCTGTGCTCTGCGGCCACACGACCCCAGTGCCCCACGTGTCCTGGTGCCCGCTGTGCTCCCATCGGAGGGGCTGCAGGCACCCGGCACTGTGCTCTGCTTGCAGCACGCTCAGTGCCCAGACCAAGACCGGTGCCACCCCTCTGTACCTCGCCTGCCAGGAGGGCCACCTCGAGATCATCCAATACTTGGTGAAGGACTGCGGGGCCGACCCCCATGTACGCGCCAACGACGGCATGACCCCACTGCATGCTGCAGCCCAGATGGGCCACAACACCGTCATCGTCTGGCTGGTAAGTGCTGCCTGGACACGGCACGGTGGCGCAGTGCGGTATGGCACGGCATGGCACGGCACCCCTGCACTCCACAGATGAGCTTCACGACAGTGAGCCTGTCAGAGCGGGATGACGACGGAGCCACAGCCATGCACTTTGCTGCCAGCCGCGGCCACGCTAAGGTGCTGAGCTGGCTGCTGCTGCACGGTGGTGAGATCACGGCAGACGGATGGGGCGGCACGCCGCTGCACGACGCTGCTGAGAATGGCGAGCTGGAGGTGGGTGCTGGCAACTGGGGGGGCACAGGGGTAGGAGGCACTGCGCCAGCCCTGTCTTGTGCCCCCTCTTCCAGTGCTGCCAGATCCTGGTGGTGAACGGCGCTGACCTCAGCATCCGTGACCAGGATGGCTACACGGCGGCCGACCTCGCCGATTACAATGGCCACATCCACTGCGCCAAGTACCTGCGCACCGTGGAGAACATGGTACCATGGCGTGCTAGGGTGTGGGACAAGAGCACAGGGGTGTGGGGGCCGTGCGGGACCTGGGTGCGGCTGTCTGACCACTCTCTGTGCCGCAGAGCATGGAGCACCGTGTGCTGTCACGAGACCCCTCGGCAGATGGGGAGTGCCGTCAGCCTGACTCGGGCATGTCGTCACCCAACACCACGGCATCGGTGCCCCAGGCGCGCTTCGAGGTTGGCTCCCCCGCCAGCACCCTCTCCAACTACGACTCCTGCAACTCCAGCCAGTCCAGCACCGGGGAGAAAAGGGGTGGCCCCCACACGGCCCCTGCAGCCCGTGAGTGCCTGGGGCAGGGTTCAGGGGGGACATGGGCTGAGCTGTGCTGTGACACCCCCTCCCCCCCCGCAGGGGTCCCGGAGCCGGCACTCACAGACATGCAGGCTTACATGGACATGCTGAACCCCGAGACGCGGCCACGGGGCAGAGGACTGGCGAGCGAGGGTCCCCCACCCCCACCCCCCAGTTTCCCTCCACCGCCACCCCCCCCTGCAACCCGGCCCCCTCCCCCACCCCCCGGCTACCCTGCGCCTGCACCGCCCGTTGCCCCCGACATCGCTGACATCTACGTGCGGGCCAAGAACAACCTGAGGCACGTGGAGAGCCAGGCGCTGCGCAGAGAGGTACGGCCCCCATAGCTCAGGGGGGATGAGCCACTGATGGGCTGTGAGAACCACTAACTGCAGGGAGTGTGGCAAGCTGGGGCCAATGGTGCCCCAACATCGCTGTGGCAGCGGGTGGCTCTGATGCCCTGGCTGTGCCAGCTCAGCATGCCGCACCGTGTGGGCAGCATGTGCCGAGCCCACGTGGTGCCAGTGGTGCCACCGACGCAGCGTCCCTGGGTGAGCTGGGCGTGGGTGGCTGTGCGGAAGCGTGGGGTGCAGCAGCAGCTGTAACCTGAGTGCCCGGCTCCGGTGTCACCTGCGCCGCAGGTGTCGGGTGGCATTGCTGGTGCTGCCAGGAGCTGAGAGGGCTCAGCGGGACGCACAGGTAAGAGGGGTGCAGCCGCCCAGGGCGGGGGGGTGCAGGGTGCGGGGGGCTCAGGGTCCTCTGGCCTTGGACAGCAGCACCAGGCTGGGGGCGGGGGCCCAGAGCACGGCCACAGGTCCTGGTGCACAGCGGCAGGCAGATTGGGGGCTCGGTATCACAGTGCGTACCAGCTCTGCTCTGGGCTCAGCTCCCTATCGTGCTCCCCACAGGATTCATTAGAAGAACTGGGGCTAATGAGCAGCCCTACCTGGGGCTAATAATTGGGGCTGCCCATGGGGTGTAGGTGAGCCCGGGTACAGCCGGTGCCGGGTGTGTGAGTGCTGCTCGGTCCTGCAGCACCAACCCTTGTACCTTCCCATGGGGCTGGGGCCGTGGCTGCTGGGGCCAGAGCCAGGCTTGGCTCAGCGCCCGGTGGAGCAGGAAGCACCGAGCTGGCACTTGTTGAGTTAGTTGAGGCTGCAGGCTGCGCGGAGCAGCCGGGCTTGCCATGCAAACGCCTTGGGTGGAGGTGGCACGCAGGGAAATGTAAATAGTGGGGCCCTGAGAGCAGAGCGTGGGGCGTGGGATGCAGGACACAGGGGGACCCTTCGCCCAGCAGCAGACACAGCACTGTGCCACACGGCACGGCCTGCAAAGTCCCGGAGGTATGCAGAGGGGTGAGCTGAGGCCGTGCTGCCTTAATAGTGACATTGACTGCCAGGTTTGCAGCGGGGCTCCAGGCCACAGGGATAAGCTCCAGCTCCTGGCTAATCCGCGGGGCCAGGACACGGCACTCTGTTCCCAGGGGGTTATCCCAGGGGAAGCTCAGCCGGGCCGTTGGGCACAGGGTCACGGTGCCAGGCACCCACAGGGCCCACCGCCGGCCCGTGGCGCACACCCGGCCTCTGCCCCACGGCCATTCCGGGGTCTCGCCTTGTGCACCGCTCAGCTGCGCTCCCTTTGCAGCTGGTGTTGCGTGAGGGCAGCCCCGAGGGCCTGCGCCGGGCCGACTCCACGCGGCGGTCACGGAACTTCAGCAAGCAGCCGAGCACAGGTGACTACTACAAGCACCTGGGGCCCAGCGCGGCAGAGCTGCCCGGCCCGCGCAGGATGGCGCACAGCGAGGAGGTGAGCGCGGCCCCGGAGCTGCGTGCGTCGCGGCGCCCCAACCCTACGTCATCCCTGCCTGTGCTCTTCCAGAGCTCTCTGTTGCCTGCGGACGCCATGCACAATGGGGGCCCGGTGGAGAGCAAGCCTGGCACCGAGCTGCCGCCTCCACCACCGCCTCCGCCGCTGCCCGACGCCGCCTGCCCACCGCCCCCTCCGCCTCCGCCGCCCGCTGGCCCCCGCCGCTCGTCCTCCTCCACTGGAAGTAAGTCGGGGCTCTGGGCACCGCGATGCCGGGATCGTGGCTCTGCCTCCCGGCCGCCCTCACGCTTCTCCTCACACCACGTTGCGCTCCACGCGGCGCGGCTCCTGACGGTCTCTCTGTCCTTCTCTCCTCCGGTCTCGGCGCGGGGGCTCCCACGCCTGCCCGCCCCCACTTGTTCTCACTGCTGGCTGCTTCTCTTCTCTCTTGTCTTGTGGTGGCCAAATCCTTCCTCTGCTACACGCGCTGTGCCGCCTCTCTTCTTCTCCCCCTAGAAGGAAAAGCTTTGAGACAGATGAAGAGTAAGTACTGCAGCTTGTTGCTCTTTGCTGGGAGCAGGGCACCTCAATGGGGCAGCCTGGCATCACGGCAACGCTAACACGTGGTGCTGTGGGCACGCGACCTCTCCCAGCACCGATGGCCACCAGGGCGAGTTCCCTGCAGCCCAACATGGAGCAACCCAGCCAACGTGTCCCAGGCCACAAGGGCGACGTGCTGCGCAATGCCAAGCCGGGGCCCTGCGCTGACACGGCTCCGGCTGGGGCAGGCACGGAGTGTGGGGCCGGCAGGGTTGGCAGGGCCCCGTGCCCCCTGCGGCCCCCACGGCCCTGTGCACAGAAAGCCTTTGTTTGCGCTCAGCCGGCCGGCATTACCTCGCCACGTGAGCGCACCGGCCGCTCCCCCGCCGCTGATTGCAGCGCGCTGGTTGGCAGCAGCTCAGCGCCTGCTTTATTAGCGCTGGCTCCCGGGGGCTGGGGGGCTCAGCGGCGCTGGATGGCATTGCGAGCGCCCGGCTGTGCCCGCAGCACCAACAGGCGTCCGGGCCCCGGCGCTACGCAGCCGAGCGGGCGAGCAGGGGGCGGTGGGGAAGGGGCTCTGCCTTGGTGCGGCACCATGGGCCGTTAGGGACGCACGCATGGCTGGCACGGACGGTGGGTGCTCACAGGGCACGGTGCTGGCCCCCGGCTGCTGGGGCACTGCAGGGGGTTGCAGGGTAGCACAGGGCTGTCCTACCGTGCTGCTGCCGGCAGCCGTACTGTTTGTGCGGTTACAGCGCTGCAGCACGGTGCCACGGGGCTGTGCTTGCAGGCAGTGCTCAGGGCTGGGAATGCTCCGGGGAGTTGGATGCTGGGTGCTGGCCTGATGGGGTCCTACAGGCTTCTGGCTGACACAGCCACGGGCAGGGGCTGGCAGCAGCAGGGCCCGCGCTGCCCACTGCCTTCCTTCACCAGGCACCAAGTCGTTCAACATGATGTCCCCCACCGGCGACAACTCGGAGCTCCTGGCTGAAATCAAGGCCGGGAAGAGCCTGAAGCCAACGCCACAGAGCAAAGGCTTCACCACCGTATTCTCTGGCAGCGGGCAGGCAGGGGCCAACGTAGGTGGCAGGGGGCAGAGGGATGTGTTGTGGGTGCCCCAAAACCTGTGGGGTCGGGTGGGGGCACAGCAAGCACTCATTTCCTCCTTCCCTTCACAGGCTGACTCACCAGCATCCTCCCCATCGCCCACCAGGACTCCCACCCCACCAGCCACCCCTGAGGCCGGGGGGCCACCACGCTGCATGGTGGGGGGCTCGCCAGAGCCAGTGCTTAATGGGAGCTCACCAGTGCCAGGGCCGGGGGCCGTGGCCCCACCAGATGTGGAAGCTCTGGTGCCAAGCCACGATGAGCAGGGCCGGCCCATCCCTGAGTGGAAGCGGCAGGTGATGGTGCGCAAGCTGCAGCTCCGCATGCAGGAGGAAGAGGAGCAGCGGCGTAAGGTAGGGGGGCCTTGCTGTGGGGTCCCGCGAGCTGTGTGCAGTGAGAACAGCCCAGGACCTGGCTCATGGACATGGTGTGGAACCACATCGCTCTGGCTCCTGTGCTGGGATGGCCTCAGCCCTGCTGCATGCAGGAGATGGCCTCACCATGTATGCCGTGGGTGCCATGCACCCTGCCTGGCTACAAACCCATTCCGGAGCACTCATCCCGTGTGGTTATTGCTGGTGCGTGGTCCTGGCTCCCTGCTGGACCCTGGCACTGGGGGGTTGGCATGTGCAGGGCTGTGGGGTGCATCCTCAGGAGCTGTTTTGCCCTTTTTCCTGCCCTAGCTGGAGCCTGGGAACATCTCGCCCCCCCCATGCTGGCGCTACTCCGCTGCCCACGGGGGCATGCTGGGACCCTTTGGGCAGCTCATGACGGAGGAGGACATTCTCCGCATTGAGAGGCAAATTGAAAACCTACAGGTGATGCATAAGGTGCAGACAGTGGAGACAGAGCTGGAGCAGCTGGAGGAAGAGCTGCAGCAGCTCTTGCCGCTCTCGGCCGCTCTGGCCCCCGAGCGCTTTTCCCTCGATCCCCGACGCCTGCAGGGCCGTGCTGAGGACCTGCCCGCCTGGTGCAGCAAGACTTCCGCGCTGCTGAGGAGCATGGCCATGCTGCTGGCTGCCCTAGGAGGCCGCGAGAGCTCGGGGGCAGGGGGAGCAGCGAGCAGCACCGTGCCGCAGAGGCCCCCCCCTGCTGCTGCCAGCACCCAGCAGGATGCCCGGCATGAGATCCTGCGCTGCGGTGTCTCAGTGCGCAGCCTGAAGGCCAACTACGAGGGGCTGGTGGGAGCCCCTGTGCCCCACACCAGGGTCACCAAGAGAAAGCGATCGCTGCCCACCGGTGTGCTGATGGATGGCTGCACCCGTGAGCCCGTCCTGGAGGAGGACTATGGGGATGAGGATGTGGATGGCATGCTGCGACGGAGCCGCCCGGTGCAGACAGAGCTGAGCTGCCTGCAGGAGCGCATCGATGCGCACAAGGAGCGTGCTGTCTCCCTCTTCCTGGAGCACTGGAAAAAATGGGCGCTGGCAGAGGCACCAGGCTCACAAACCCACGGGGACGAGCGGCTGCGGCGGCTCTGGAAGCAGCGGCAGGCAGTGGCAAGGCTGCTGGCGCGCTGGAGGAGTGTGGCCCACTGTGTGCCGGGGCGGCAGATCCGGCGGCTGAGCCGTGCTGAAGTGCTCTACTGGCCTGAGCACTTCTTGCCCCACGTGCGAGGCTCGCCCATGCCCTACGACAGCCTCTCACTGGACCTCTTCATGCTGGGCTACTTCCAGCTGCTGGAGATGAACCTCAGTCCCGAGGAGCGGCGCTTCCGGCACCTGCTGTGCTATGAGATGTTTGACCGCCTGAGCACCCACAGCTGGGAGTGCATCCGGCGCTTCCACCGTGCCGCACTGGAGCGGGTTGAGGCTGGCCACCGCTGCTGGCTCGATGGCTTTGAGGACCTCAAGCAGGAGTTCTTTGGGGACAGCCCCACCAACACAGTGGCAGCAGTGGGATCGAGCCCTGTGCCTCCCTGTCCAGCAGCCACAGCCCGGGGCACGCAGGAGCCAGCCCAGCTGGTCTCAGAGCTGGGAGAGTTCAGCGATGAGGACATCTGCCGCTACATCGACCGCAGCTTCTCCTTTTGGAAGGAGAAGGAAGCAGAGATGTTTGATATCTGAGCCGAACAGGGTGCTGCGGCGGCAGGGCTGTGGTGAAGGCGTGGGGCTGCTGAGCACAGAGCTGGGCGTGCAGCTGGGTGCAGGCAGCAGCAGGACCAGTGCACTGCACGGCTCGGCTGCCCTGCTGCTCTCGTGGCGGCAGGGTTGCGGGTCGGCTCTGAGGACTGCCGGGTTTGGCCTTGTGCCGTGAAGTCCCAGGTGCCCAGACCTCTCGAGGGTCCCGTGGCCGGCTGTGTGTTGAGGTTGCTGTGTGCCACTTGATGTGGCTGTGTGTTGTGCTTGGAGCGCTGCTCCCCTATGGTGTGGTTTGCAGTGCCGGGGCAGCGTGGGCCCCTACGTGTCCGTGCAATAAAGCTGTGTGTGCTGTGAAGGGCTCAGCGCTCTGCACGGTCCTTGGTCACGCATGCTCCCCGTGCCGGGGTAACATAGACAGCAGAGGGGACCAGGACAGCAGGACCCACCTGGTGCCGTGCCCATAGCGCCATAGAGCTGCGTCCCACCAGTGCCGTGCTGCCTCGTGCCTGTGCTCCCTGTGCTCCCTGGAGCTGCGTGCCCGGGGGTGATGTCCGTGGGAGGGCTGCTGCCCAGAAGCCGGCACATCCCTGCTTCCCTTGTGGAGCCCGGCTGTGCTCCTGGGGCTGGCTGTAACGCGCCTGTTTGTTGCAGGAGAAGGAGGAGGAGGCACGCCTGGCCAGCATGCCGGCCTGGAGGAGGGACATCCTGCGCAAGAAGCTGGAGGAGGAGAGGTGAGCGGGGCAGGTGGTGGCTGTTTGTGCCGGGTAGCTGCCCCCAGCCCTACACTAATGGTGTCTCATCCCTTTGCCTTTGCAGAGAGCAGAAGCGGTGAGTGCCATGCGTCCCCTCTCCTGGCGGGTGGGTGGGTGTGCTTGGGGGGCTCAGTGACCCGCGGCGCCCTGATCCCTCTGCTGCTGAGCAGGAAAGAGCAAGAGAAGCAGAAGCGAGAGGAGGAGGAGAAGGAAAAGGAGCAGTCAGAAAAGCTAAGGACTCTTGGGTACGATGAGACAAAGCTGGCGCCCTGGCAGCGGCAGATCATCCTCAAGAAAGGGGACATAGCGAAGCACTAGCCCTGCTCCCTGCAGCAGCGTCACGCCCCGCGCTGCCCCCGGCTCTTAGCGGTGGGACGAGGCTCCGCTCCGCGCCCGGTGCCCGCCGGGACGCACGCGCCCTCCTCCCGCCGCCAACGGCCCCCGGCGCTCCCACCTCACCCGCCCCGCAGGAGCGCCCGCTGCCACCGCCCAGGTTCTCGTAGCCCCATCCCGCTGCCCCCGCCTGCTGCCCCCGACGCTGCCGTTCACAGAACGGGGCCCTGGAGCCGCGCTGCACGGAGGCTGCCGTGCAATCGGCGCGCGCTGCGTGCTCCCCGCGCTCCTTCCTTCCGCCTCCGGAGCCGCTAGAGGGAGGCTTCCGGCCCGCGTCTGACCCAGACCCTCCGCGTTTCGGCAATTAAAACAATAAATCCCCTCCTGCGGTGCCCCGCGCCTTCCTGGGGCTGCCCGCAATGCCCCTCCTGCCCTCCTGTGGTGCCTGTGCTGTGCTGTGCCACCCGAGTGCCATCCCCGATGGTGCTTCCATCCGTGGTGCTCCCATCCAGGAGCCCAGTTGGTCCCACTTCTGTGCTGTGGGGCCAGCAGCAGCCCCAGAAGAAGGGCCAGGTGCGAAGGGGTGGAGAACACAGTGCTTTATTGGGGCAGGGGCAGGCCCACCCATGTGCACCAGCTGGGCGGCCTCGAGAACTATCCCATGGGTTTGCAGCGGGCTCGGTGCCTGCTCGTCCTGCGAGCAGCACGGGATCCCGGGAGCAGGAGGACATAAATAGGGGGGGGGGGGTGAGTGGCCCAGAAGGGGAGTTCTGCTCTGCTCCTGCAGCCTGAGCCAGCAGTCCAGATAACTGACATAAAATGTCTACACAGCATAAGTAACAATACTTAGGGGTAGGGCACTCTGTGTGCCGGATCCGCTCGCTTTGCTGAGGGGGCACAGTGCAGCCAGGATGGCTGTGGGGCAGCCGCTGGGGCTGTGTCACCACACTGCAGACATGAAATCAGGGTCCCAATGCCAGGCTCTGGCGCAGTGTCTCAGCGCAGCCCGACAGGTCCATGTGCTCCAGGGCGGCGAAGATGCGGTCAAGTGTGGCACTGGTCTGCTGGCACCAGCGCTTCAGCATCTCGTACTGCCGGTCGCGGAACGGGGCCACCTCCATCTCCACCAGCTCAATCTCCGTGTCCCGCAGCTCCAGCACACGCATGAACTCCTTCCAGCGCCGCACCGGCACCGCGTTGATGACAGCGTAGAGCTGGCTGCCCTGCAGCAGGGCACAGCGCTGGGGGCTGCTGAGTGGTGGGGCTGGGCTGTGCGCTGTGCTGGGCACCGAGGGCTCTGTGGTGCCGTTGGGCAGTGCTGCTCTGCTGGGTTGTTGGTGCAGCAAGGCCGAGGACTCGGAGCTCCTCCTCGCCATGCTGGAGCCAGGCTCCCACACCTGTCCGGAGAGTTTGGCCAGGTCCAGTGCAGACCGCCTGACTGTGGCTGGTAGCCACCCACCCCACCGCAGGCACTCACCTGGCACTGCATCACTTCTGTTGCTGCAGCCCTCTGGGTGACAGGGTGCATACAGGCTGTGGGGCCAGAGCAGTCCCAGGGTGTGACAGTAGGTAGAGAGCTGACTGCTGGGGTCTCCATCTGGAGCCGCTTCCGCTTGTGATAGATGGCAAGGGCACCCAGGAAGAGGGGCCCGGTCAGACCCAGCAGGATGTACTCCAGCCCCGAGCCTGCAAGGAAGTAGTGCTGTCCCCTGGTTGCTCCCCACCCCACTGCCCTCACCCCGAGCCTCACCACCTCACACACCTGGGGCACGGTGGCCGCACACCCGCTGGCACTCCTCACCGCATGTCTCTGGGGTGCTCCTGCAAGGAGAGGGATGGTGGGCACTGTGCCTGTTGCCAGCACACCCCCCCCCCCGGGAGCTGCTTACATGTGGCACGGGCGGCACTCGCTGCCCTCGGCATAGAAGTCGGGCTTGCAGCTCCCACACTGTGCGTCTTGCCTGTCTGAGCCTGGGGAGAGGGTGCATGTCAGGCCAGTGGAGGCCCTGCAGGTGGTATCCCATGGGCTGGGTGGAAACACTCACAGGGCTGCAGAAGCAGCTTCCCAGGGCAGGTCTTGCACTTCTTGCAGGAGAAGTCACTGCAGGAATCATCCTTGTTTTGGCACTCACGGAAGTGGCCAGACTCACAGCCACAGGCGATATTGCTGGTGGCTGAGCAGTTGCTCACCACAGTCTGGAAAGCTGCAGAGGCAGGCGGTGAGCAGGGCAGCACAAGCACAGCGTGGCACAGTGTGGCACAATATAGTACAGTGTGGCACAGCACACTGCCGACTCACTTTGATGGTCACACGTGTAGCAAGCATCGCACTTGGGGCGGGTGTTGGGGTGGGAGAGAAAGGTGCCGGCGGGACAGGCTACACAGACGTTGTCGTTTCCATGGCTCGTGCAGGGGGTTTGCAGGAATGTCCCTGTGGGCAGCAGAGGCACAATGAGCACGGCCACTGCTGCATGCCCAGGCAGTGCCATGCCACCATGCCCATGGCAAGCGACACACCTGGTGCATGGTGCCTTGCCAGCCGGGCACTTCTCACCTGGGGGACACTGGGTACAGCACCGACCAACTGAACGGATCCAGCTCATCCCGGAGGGGCAGGAGGACTTTATGGTGGACCTCCGAGTGCGGTTGGATGGGAGCACCAGGCCCTGCTGGCTGCGTAGCATGGAACAGTCCTGGCAGCCCGGGGGCTGTGACCCGCTGGCCAGCAGCCACAGCACTGCCAGGAGCACCTGTGGGCAGGGAGAGGGCAGGCTGCAGAGAGCCTGGGTGCAGAGCGGGCATCCCAGGGCAGCAGGGCTGGGCCATTGCACTCACTGGGCTTCCAGCCATGGACAACAGGCACCTGAGCCCCAGCCAAGCCCAATCTGCAGGGTGTTAGGCCAAGCAGATGCCGGTGCCCTGCAGGGCTGGCAGCAGGGCAGGACAGCCAGGGGCAGCCCCGAGCCCACAGCCCCACGGCTGGGAATGCCCCAGGGCAGCCCCTGTGCTGGGCTTTCCCCTTGGTCCCTGAGTAATTGCTTTCCTGACCTCAGCATAGGGCACACACTGTGTGGGCACACGGGTCGACCTGCTGGGCTCAGGCAGACCAGCATTGCCCACAGGAGCTCAGACCTCCAGATGCCACCAGCCAGCCCAGTGCTCAGCCCCACACAGTGCAGTTCAGGGCACGGGAGGGTTAAAGCCTCCCTCCACTTTCCTCCGTTTTTATCTGCCTCGCAGATGAGGCGATTTCCTCCTTGAGAGGAAACCATGCCCAGCTCACGCTGTCCCCGATGCTATCACACTTCATGCGTGCGTCCCAAAGTAGGTCACTGCTCCCCCGCCACCCCGCAGGGCGCTGGCTGCTGAGTGCAGGGGAGCTCTGGGGGGAGCACAGGGGGTGCCTGCCTCACTCCACCACCCGCAGCCCGGCTGGGGTCCCGGAGCCGCACACGGTGCTGTGATGCGAGCAGCGTTTGCTCGGCCACAGCAGGCAGGGAGCCAGGGGATTCCTTGCCGGGGGCTGGATTTCCCAGCCGAGATCACCCCGATTACAAGGACTGAATCATTTTCTATTAAACCCGCCGCCGCCGGACTGGAAACCATGCCCAGGCTGCACCATTTGCATAACGCTGCGATCGCATCAGGGCGGCCGCACCACAACAAGGAGCCCAGCAGCCAGCGGCACGTCTGAGTCAGCGCACAGCCCTGCCGGGCACGAGCACCCCGCGGCGCGGCCCGACCTGCACGCGTGTGCCGCCCCGTCCCCGCGCCCGGTGGGCAGCTACTGCGCGGCACCGGTTACGCAGCGGGGCCTCCGCTTCCTGTGCCGCTCAAGCGCCGCCCCTACCCGTAACGCGGTTCCGTCTGCAGCCTCTGCTCCTGGCCCCGCAAGGCTGGGGCACCACCTACTCAGCCAGCCCGCTGTCACCGTCTGCCACCGTGCTTGGGTCTGCAACGGCATCCCTGACCCGCGCTCGCAGGCTCTCAGCGCAGCCTGGCCACGGTCCTGTGGCCGTGCTCTGCCCACCATCCCTGTGGCTGCGCTCACGCTGCCGGTGACTGCGTTGTGCCCTCAGCACCCGTGGCCATGCCTAGCCCTGGGGCTGTGCCATACCCGTGCTTCCCATAAGCGCGCTGTGCCTGTGGTCCCCACGGCCGTACCATACCTATCACCCCTGTGACCATATCCCACCCACAGCCCCACTGCTGTGCCCTGGCTCAGGCTGAGGGAGGGCAGATTGCAGCCTCCAGGTGTTCAGCACAGCTCAGACAGTGAGCGCTTTCTTGGGACGTGGACCCCTCAGCAAGTTGCCGAGTGCATCTCTCACCCCTTCCACTGAAACCACCCACAGCCACCACCTGCTCTGGGCACCCAGGGCCACACCAGCCTAGCCAGCAGGCCCCCAGCCCCCCCACACTCACCGAGGCCACCCCTGGGCAGCGGTGCTTCATCCTTGCAGCCGGCACAGCTGGGTCATGCCGTGTGGCAATGGTGGGCACAACTGAGCATGGGGTTCCCGGTGCTGGGGAGATTCAGTATAGGGTTCCCCCACACCCCATTGCTGCTGCACGACGTGTGATGAATGAGCACCAGCCCTCCCCAAGCAGGCTTTTATATGTGACCACAGCAGGAGGAAATGCTTTTTTGGAAATGAGACCAGAGGGTTTGAAAGCACATGACAGGAACACTGCGCAGGAGAGACCTGTGCCAGCCCAACATGTCCCTCCCATTCCCCCCAGCAGCACAGACACAGCCTGGAGGGGGGACACAGCATCCTCTGCTTTGCTAGGCAGAGCTGCACCCTGACCCAAACCCCCGAGCTGGGGTACAGAGCTGGGGCTGGCTCCATGAGCGTTGCATGGCATCTGCTCCACATCCACTCCTCCTCACCCCACGGTGCCTGGCTGTTGCCCGAAGGAGAGGCGAGGCAGGCGCAGCATGCACACAGCAAGGTTTATTGCTTGGCTGGACCGCACCGCAGCCAGCACAGGTGCCACGGCCAGTACATGCCCACAGTGCAGCCACCGCCACCTCCCAGTGCCAGCAGGCAGCACTGCTACAGGGACAGCCTGAAGCTCAATAAATACGCACTCTGCAGTGGCATCCCACTCCGGTGTGGGCTGTGTCAACAGGCAGTAGCTCCCCACCAGCCCAGCACAGGACGGCACCCAGCTCTCGGCCACCGCAGCTCCCACGCTCCTACTCCCTGGCCACCAAACCATGCCCTGGCCAGACCCTGTGGCCACTGCTAGCCCCAGCTCAGCCCTGTCCCCTCGTCTCACCACCCCCCGCCTCCCGCCCCACATGCCAGCAGCCCTGTGCTGCCCACCCCGCGGCCATCTCACACCTTCCCCACTCCCCGCTGCCGACGTCGCCATCCCTCCTCCTTGCATGGAGCTGCGGAGCCCATGGCCTCCCCAGGCGCAGCCCCATGACCACACAGTGCGCCATGTCCAGCCCCACATGGACACCCCTGGGTAGCAATGGGCAGCCCGGTGCTGCCCTGCAGGAATGCATCCTCCCAGATGGGACTGCTCTGTGTCCCCCACGTGTGACATCCTGGCACAAGCTGGTGGGTGCCCTCTCTGCCCAGCCCCGACGTTACGCTACGGTTAGAAGCAGGAAGAGCTCTTGGAGCAGCCGCACGTCCATCCTCATCCTCGCTGCCCCGGCAGCTCTCAGACCTCCCTGCAGGGCACAACAAAGAAAGAGGCTTTGTCAGCGTGGGGCCTGGCACATGGCATGTAGAGGGGATGGGCTGCACATACGAGGCTGTCAGCGTGGAGTTGAGGAGCAGTGTGGTCCGTATTCGGTAGAGCTGTGCCAGCGTCAGCTTGCGGTGCTGCGCTGAGGAGGAGTCTGAGAGCGTGCGGTGGGCAGGGGGCTGAGGGCTGTGGCTGGGCTGGCCCACGGTGGGTACATGGGGCTCCATGGGCTCCTCCGGCTCTGAGAGCTCTGAAGTGGAGTCACCACTACTGCTGCTGCTGGCACCGGGGGCCAGGAGCTCCGGGGAATGGCTAGTCCGCTGGAGCAGTGGGGGAGCAGGAGGGGCCATGCATAGGTCAGAGAGGCTCCGGCTCTGGTTGAGTGGGGTAGGGGGTCCGGCCAGCAGTTGAAGCAGGCTGGCCTCTGACTTGGACTTGAGCACTCGGGCCTTGCAGGGCAGGAGCTGCACAGGCGTCCGACGGCGCAGCCGGGGCGAGGGGGGCTGTGGGGCCAGGGCTTCTGGCCCCTCCTCAGCCCCTACATCCTGCTGCCGGGGAAAGTCCCGTGGTGAGGCGGGTGAGAGTGTGCCGTAGGCACTGTCGATGGACGCCGAGCAGAAGCTGCCAGGCTGTGCAGTGGCGCTGGGGGGCAGGGGCAGGCTGCCAGAGGGCAGCTCGTGGGTTGGGGTGCTGCCAGAGGTGCCGGTGGCGGTGCTGACGGAGGTACCAGTGCTGACAGAGGTGCTGTCTGACGGTGAACCAAACGGCCCCACGTCTGAGTCTGGGGAGGAGAGCTCATCGCCGCCGTCCACCACCACCACTGAGATGGTCTCGGTGGAGCCGTCCGAGGGGCTGCGAAAGAGGGGAAGGTGAGGAGGAGGCTGCGCCGCAGACGTGGTCACAGTGCCCCTGTCCCACTCATACCACTGCTGGGAGTCCAGGCTGGTGCTGCTGCGGCGCAGCACCGTGGGCGAGCTGGCGGTTGAGGTGCTGCTCTCACCATCCTCCTCATCTTCCTCCTCCTCCTGCAGGCGCCGGCACTGCCCACGCTGCTGCTCCTGCAGCCGCAGCCGCTGCAGCAGGTTCTGGGAATGGCAGGTGTCAGGGATCTGTGGGCACGAGACCCCCACGCCCCCCCCACGCGGTGTCTTCACCTGTGCATTGTGCAGCGCCTCGACCCAGCTGCGGCACAGCGACTGCCCACTGGCCTGGAAGGTGTAGGCAGCCACGGCGCTGCCAAACTCATTCAGGTAGATGAGGAGGAAGGAGCCTGTGGATGAGGAGCTGTGAGGCTTGGACTTCCAATGTTTTCCTAGTGTGCAACCCCTCCCCCCTGGTGCCACTCACCCGGGTCCTTCAGCTCCCGGCAGATGACTTTGTCCACCAGCAAGGGCTGTCGGATCACCTTGGTGCGCTCAGCCTTCTTGACGGGCTTGGTGATGAGGAAGAGGTCGGTGAAGAGGAAGCAGTAGACGTCCATCTGTGGAGGTGAGAGCAGGGCCATGGGTGCCAGCCCACACACGAGGGATGAGCTCCCCATGCCCCCCATCCTCACCTTGCTGTCTTTACCTTCCCGCATCTTCAGGCTGCCTTCGAGCAGAAGCTGCCGGGTGTCATCTGGGGAGGTGCCAGGCATGGGGGCCGTCAGGTCCAGCCGCAGGAACTCCTTCAGCAGCTGCAGGGAGCCAGGGAGGTCAGCACAGGTCAGGACACAGCACAGCACTGCAGCCGCGCTGTGCCCAGCCTACCTTGTCCACCTCGTCCGTGCTGCCCTCCACCACCTCATAGGCATCGATGCGGCTGAGGATGGCGGCCAGGCGCTGCTGCTCCTGCCGCTGCCGCATCCGCGAGTTGACGTGGTTGATGAAGTGCTCCACAGAGCCGATCTGCAGCACAGGCACAGGGGTGAGAGGCTGGGCTGCCCACCTCCCCGCGTCCCCACGCTGTGCCCCTTACCATGGTGAGGATGGCATCACGGGTGCGTGCATCGTCCGTCTTCTTCAGCACGGACTTGAGGAGCAGTGGGTACTTGGTGAGGCGCTGGTGCGGCTTCACCAGCATGTCGCTGAGCTTCAGGCGGCTGCACTGCTTGTGCTTCTCGGCCCACTGCAACACGTGGATGTCAGCTCCAGCCCCAGCCCCGGCCCCAGCCCCGCTGCACCCCCCTCACCGTCACATAGGCACGGAAGAGCTCGCTGTCGCGCAGCAGATTGCGCATGTACTCCATGCAGCCCTCCTCCTCCATGCAGTACTGGATATAGGGCTTGAAGAGCGTTCCAAACTGCGGGCAATGCAGAGGTGTCACTGCAGGGCACAGCCTGGCACAGTCCATGGTGCAGCACAGGGTTGGCACTCACCGTCTTGAAGCCCTTGAGGAAGTCCATGGGGTCAAGCAGCACCTTGGTCCGGCGGGCCTTGTCCAGCACCGGGGCCATGACGCTGCTCCACAGGCTGCGGTGCAGCTGGATGATCTCCCCAATATTGCCAAACAGACGCTCAGCATCCACCTACGGGGGGAGGCGGGGAGTCGCTGTGGGTCACATCCCCATGCACCCACCATGCTGGGGGACCCCTGCTATGCACTACACTGCTGTTCCCCCAGACCCCACAGCACAGCCCCAAATACACAGCGCACTCACCTCACACAGCAGCCCTGACTCCTGAAGGTTCAGCAGGCAACAGAGGAAGAGCTGTGGAGACAGAGCAGGAGCTCGTGGGGCAGGAGCCATGGTATGGGGGACACCTGTGGCTGAGGAACATGGGCCATGGGCACTCACATCAGTGATGACCTTTAGCTTTCGGATGTAGGTGGCCTCAGTGTGCAGCAGCTCCCAGATGGCTTCCTGCTGGTGGCACTGCCGGCGCGTCAGGGCCTGCAGGGCCAAGCGTCAGTGTTTCACCATCCAAGGAGTGCGACCAGCACCGCAATCAACCCCAGCCCTACCTCCGTGCCCTCAATGATTTGCTGCCAGCTGTCCTCTAGCACCAGGCTGCTGTCGTCCCCATCCTCCTCCCAGGAGTCCTGGTCGAAGCGGAGCTGCGGTGGTAGTTTGGGCAGCCCAAAGCTGCTGTAGGTGTGCAGCTTGCTTTCCAGCTGCTCCATCTTGTCCACCTCCTGCTGGAAGGCATGAGCAGATGGGCTGGGGACAGTGGCAGAATGCCACAGTTCTGTTGGCCCTGCGCACGGATCCGGGGCACAGCCATGCAGGACCTCATCCCACCACCACCCCAGCACAGCACCATGACTCCCACACCCCTCCCCTGCCCACCTACCCGCCCAAAGGGGCCAGTGCTGGTGCTGGAGCTGAAGAAGCCACTGAAGCGGCTGGCAGCACGGTTCTTCCAGGTGTCGGTGCCATTGGTGGGCAGAGAGCCACTGCCATGCAGGGATGGCTCAGGGCTGGGGATGCTGGCGTCCCCCAGGAACTCCGTCATGTTCTTCCGCCGCCTGCCCGGAGCCTGCATGGGTACAATGAGTGCCACAGGTCAGCACCAGCCCTGCTCACTTCACAGCGCAGGGACAGCCCCCGAAGCCATGCTCTGCCCCTGCTGATGTGTCCCCCACACCCCATAGCCGATCCCTTTCTAGGGTGTGCAGAGCCAGGCCCCCACGGGACATGAGCTCGCTGCGCCCGCACCCGCACTGACCTGCGTACCTGCATCCTGCATACAGGGGGCCAAGTGCCCCGGTCCTGTGCCCACACCCCGCGGCAGAGGGGCTCTGCGGCTCAGCGCATCCCACAGGGTGCAGCACCCCGAGCCCCTCACCGCCCAGCCGTGCTCTGAACTTGAACCGCAGAGCCAGGCAGCTCTGGCTGTGCTCCTCCGAACAAAAGGAGGTGGGGCCAGCGCAGAAAACCTAATTTCCCTCCTCGCCAGATAAGCTAAACAGACCCGAACAATTCGCTGGCAAAGATCAAAGCCCACCATCCCGCAGCGGAGCTGGGTCCCGGCCACACAGCACCCGCCTGCCCAGGCACTCGGCTCACGCCATACTCATGCATCCCCACAGCCCCTTGCCAAGGCCACACCACAACGTGGCTGCTGCCCTCTTCTCACCTGGTACAAAGTGCAGCATGGCCGTTGCATGGCACAGAGACCTACTGTCCCCGAGCCGTGACAGCCCAGTGAGCCCTGCAGAATCTCTACTTTGCCCCAGCACAGCCCCACAGCTCACCATGCCACAGTGTCTCCAGGCGCCCTGGCCCACGCTGGCCCTGCTGCCCTGGTTCGGCTCTGCTCCCACCTGCCCTCGGGGACCCGGCTGTGGAGGTGGCCCTGTGACCGCCATCCCTTCTGCCCCACCAGTGCAGTGCCGGTCCCACTGCCAGGCATCGTACTGCTGGATGCGGGCAGCCACCAGCCCCGGCCACACAGCCAGCTTGGTGCACTCGGGGGCTTCTGGCTCAGAGAGCTAAGAGCTGCTGTCCCCACGCTGGGATCCCCAGAGCCAAATTCTGGGGAGCGGGAGCTGTGTGGCCACACGAGCGTGGCATCTGCTCCCACGGGGAGTGGCAGCAGATCCGGCCCCACAGCTTATCTGGGTCCACAGGGCAGGACTGAGGCTGCACACAGCAGCTGACAGGTGCCAAGGCGAGGAGGGACAGTGGCCACATCCTAGCCAGAAGTGCCAGCCTCACCGCCATGGGGCCCTGGGGCGTGGAGCTTTGCTTTGCTCAGGTACCAGCCCATACGTGGCACAGCTGCAGGGCTGCCAGCTGAGCTGCCACGCCTGGTGCAGGGCACTGCCCACGCTGCAATGTGGCACCGCTGGCACAGCACAGCACTGCTGGGAGCTGAGCCTGTTCTCAAGGCTTCCAGGGGCTTTGCACCCCCATTGCATGAGGCCAACCAGGAGATGCCCTCCTGCTCTGGTGTGCCCCCACCCTTCCAGATACACGAGGCGCAGAGTGCTGCGGGTACTCACCAGGATGTCAGCGCCCTCCCTACGGCCTGGCCCTGGATCCAGCCCTGTCCCAAGGAGTGCAGCGGTGCTGGCGGGGCGCAGGATGGGCAGGCTGGCTGAGCGTGCATCCCGTGCCGCCTGCTCCACCTTCAGCTCGTCCCCAGGCTTGGCTACGGGAGCACAGAGCTGTCAGAGCCCCCAGCCCCGTGGTGCCTGTTTTGGCCTTATATTTGCCCCCCTCCACACCTTTCACCCGCAGGTAGTGTCCCCCGAAGCGGTACGCCTCAAACTGGAGGGAGAGTGGTGTGTTGGACTGGTCCAGGTAGATGTCCACCTTGCTGTGCTCAATTGCCCTCCTCTCAAAGACCGGCAGCAGCACGTCCCTGTGGGATACCATCCCTATGGGTCCTGTGGGGTCTGTGTGCCCATCAGGGCTGTGCCTGGCACAGGCAGCTCACCCCAGGGACTTCTTCTTCATGGCCGGCACGATCTCTGCCTCGATATCAACATTCAGGTCGAATTTGAGGGTGAAGCACTCCTTGCTGGGGTCCTGCAGGAGACACAAAGCTCACAAAGCGCTCCCACCCATCTTGGATATGGCCACAGCATAACCCCACAGCAGAGCCCCACAGAGGGGATGGTGTCTTACATCCGTGTGCCTGCGCCGAGCCTTCTTCTTGGGCAGCTTCAGTGCCGAGCTTCTCCTGTCCCTGCAGGCATGGGCAGAGTGAGCCAGGTGTCCTGCAGGGTCTGCTGGCAACACGGACACCCACTCTGTCCCACCAACTGCAGAAAGGGCTGGGACGTGCACTCACCCCCTCCCGTCCGCTGGTCCCTCGTCGTCATCCTCCATGTCGGAGGCAGGGCTGGTGCGTGGCGGGCACGAGCGAGTGGACACGTTGCGAGCCAGGATGGAGCCTGTCAATGAGCATTGGGGCCGGGCTGTGCTGAACCCACTGGCCCTGCTGTGTCCCACCAAGGGCCCAGGGTGCAGCCAGCCTGGCTTACCTGGTGGGGACAGGTCGAAGCGGATGTGCCCATCGAAGTGCATGGTGTCGTGCAGGTGCCCGTCGCAGGCCTCACACAGGCTGAGCGGGCTGCTGCGGTTCAGCTGCTGGCACTCGGCATGGTGGCATACCTGTGGGGTGCAGCTGTGGGCTGGGACAGAGCAGCACCGAGACCCCCTCACCCCCATGGGCTGTGCTGAGCCCCCTCCCCATCACCACTGCACTGCACAGAGACCCTGAGAGCCTTGGGACTGCAGCAGAAGGGCTGCACACAGCTGGGCATGGAGGGAGAAAGGGCACTGGAGGCACTGGGGGCACCTGGCCCCCACGCACCCATTCATGATGTCCCATGCTGGGCTGAGGGTGCACCAGGACCTGCTGTGCTTTCAGGGGTCTGCAGGGCCACTCCAGAGCCCTTTTGTGTTTGCAAGATCAGTGTCCCCACGGCAGGACGGAGGAAGCAAGTGTCTGCAGCAAAACAATGCTCGCAAGCCGATGCATTTCCTCCGATTGTGCGCCCAGCCTCAGCCTCGGCCGGGCATTCATAGGCATTTATTTTTAAACCCCTGGCCAGCCCCAGTGCGGTGCACAGCCCGTGACCCCCTGCTGGGGGCTGCGCCAGGGGTTGGGGTGCTGCTGGGGGCTGTCAGCCCACACCCGAGGTACGTCCCCATCTGGCAGTGCCCCACAGCCACCCCACGAGCAGAAAGGATGCGGTGCGGCATCCCGGGAGTGCGGCCCCACTGTGCGGCAGAGGAAGCGCCGGTGCACCCCGAGCCGCCCCCGCTTCCTGCCCTCCTTCCTCCCGGCGCTGCTGAGGTCAATGCTGACGCGGCCCGCCGCCCGCGCTCCCCGATGGGGCCACTTGCCCCCAGCACCACACTGCTTTCACTGCGCCTCGGCTGCCCCCACCGCAGGGATGCCAAGGGAAACCCAAACCCATAGGCATAGCCCAGGGCTGCAGGGTCGAAGCACCGCAGCCGTACTGCTCACCAACCTGCCCGCCTGCTTGTCCCCATCCAACCGTCCAACACTGGCGATGGCTCCCGGCCGCTTGCTCCCGGTGGTGCTGGCACGAGGCCGCAGCCTGGTGCCACGTGTGTCCTGCACTGTGTTTACCCAGCAGCTCCACCCGTGCAAACACGGCACGCCATGCCTGCGCCCGCGCTGCACACCTGCCTGCCCGCCTCGCCTCCCCTGATCCCCGCTCTGCCCACACCGCGCTCCCTCCCCAGGCAGGTGCCCGCATCACTGCCTGCACTGCAGGGTCTGAGGCGCTGGGGGGCTGAGGAAACAGCCAGGCTCGGGAAGGAGCAGGAGAGCAGAGCGTTCCTGAAACCCGCACTGTTTGAAAGGCCACCGCTTCGTTATTTCCTCCCTGATGCTCTCAAAAGGCAGCGGGCGCCTCATTCCAAAAAACAGAGCTCATATGCTCACCATAAAAGCCTGCGGTGGTGCTGTCAGGCCTCCAGGGCCCAACTACCATCGCTCTTGTTGCTGGAGCAATCGCCCTGCGCTTCCCTTCCCACCGAGGCCGGGAGCATCGCACCGCACGGCTGAGCACTGCACGCCCTCCCCACCAGCACGGCCTTGGCGCACTGAGCAGGAACCCAGCACTCACCAGGAGCAGAGCAGCAGCACGGCACCGGCAGCGAGGACAGCCAGGAGCGAGCCAGCAGGTCGAGCAGCCAGAGATAAGGGGCCCTAAATCCACTCCGGCTTTACATTAGCGATCAACAAGATTAGGAGAGGTGGCATGGGGCGCTTCCAGCCGCGGGCTCTGCTTAATTCCAGAGCCCTGCACTTCCCAGCCTGATCACGGCGCTCCCGTCCCTCCACATGCCTCAATGGACGTGGGTATGAACGCAGCTGCTCCTGGAGGGGCCCTGTGTAGCTCTGCTGCCAAGCCCCGGTGCGCAGCAGAGCTGCAGCAGAGGTTCCCTCCCTCCTGGGCACAGCCGTGCTGCCTGTGCTGGCTTGCCGAGCGATGCTCCCACCGGGAACAGGACAGACGGGCTCAATGAGATTAGCCTGAATTACGGCAGGTGGGGAAACAGGGAAGCTGCTGCCACGCAGTTAAATCCCAGCCACGCACGAGCCTGCAGGCACACACGGGCAGCAGGACCGCGATGCTGCCGAGGGATGCGTGCCACACGCAGCTCCCACCATGTGGGAAGTGGCTGCAGCCTTTCCCTGCTACCTAGCCGCATCCTACCGGCACAGGGCTTTCTGCCCCATGGCTGCCTGCCAGCCAGCTGCACCAACCGGTTCCTCCAGCACCAGAGGCACTGGGAGCCAGGGCGAGCCCATGGGAGCCTCCACCTGCCCAGATCTGCACCAAGACAGCATGCCTGCTGCCTTCCTGATGGCACAGCCCGAGCTGCCAGCACTGCCGGCACCCCATGACCTACCTTGGCTGCCCTCCTCTTGTCGGTACAGTCGGGATTCTGGCAACGCAGCCCCTGCTCCTCTGCTGGGCACTGCTCATCTGCAGGAGAGAGCTGGGGTTAGCGCTGGGTGCACACATGGGGCCCTGCAACCCCACGCAAAACCCTGCCCCACTGCTCTTGCCCCATGGCCCCTGCAGGAAGACAGGTCCCTGACAGTGAGCGACCAGCTTTTGGACAGAAAGCAGAGAGCAGAAGCTGCCAACCTCGTGCCCCAGTGAGCGGCGGCAGCACCCGGCGATGCACCAAACCTCATGTCCCCATGCCCAGAACCCAGCGCTGTGGCTCCAGCTTCTCCAGCAGAAAAGAGCAGCATGCACCTGCAGCACTGGGACCAGCTGCCTCCTGCTCCCTGTCACAAAGTGCCAGGGCCACTCTGGGCACATGCTGCCCACAGAAGGGGTCCCACAGCTGCCCCAGACACAGGGCTGAGCAAGGCCAGGACTGCCCATGGCTGGGAGGGGGGCTGGGAGCTGCCCCTGGATGGGAATGGCAGCCCTGAGAGCTGCTAGTGATGATGCACAGAGCGCTCCCCAAACTCCCATTGCTGCAAACACAGGAACAGGTCCAAAGCCCCAAACCTGTCGTAATATGGAAATTTATTTCCCGACAGGTAGCAGAGCTGGGATGGCCACAGCAGAGAGCAGGGCCTGGGGGCATCATCCTGCACCCGCTGCCAGGAGAGGCACGGGCCGAGGGCAGTGCCAGGAGTGCTAAATCTGCTCCTCGCCAGTCCCCAAAGGGGCTTACGGTCTGCTTTAAGCTCTAACAGTTAAATCGGCCTTGAGGACAAATCCTATTTTGAAAGCTTTTGTTATGTGTCGTGCCTAATAGTTTAAAAATAACAGACTCCAGGCAGCTCACGGCACACCGGCGGGCACCAGGGCTGAAGTGAGAGGTCTCCTGTGGGGCAGTGTGGGGGCTGTGCTCACACTGACCCAGGGCACCTCCGTGAGGACCCCCCTGGGCAACCCTGGGTGCAGTGCCCCTGGGAGAGAGCCAGGAGTGCGGCTGCCAGGGGGCTCCGCTGCCCACACGCCGGCCCCACGCCGCAGCAGCACAATGGGCACTCTGTCCCCACCGCCACCCCACAGCGCCCGCCAGGCTGCTTGGCCCCTCCACCACCATCATTTCACTTGACCTATTATGAATAATAACAGAAACAAATCAGAAATTCTTTCAGGCTGGCGAAGGGAAGTTTTCCCAACTCACCAAAACCACGAGGACGGTGACAGCAGCCCCCTGCCCCGCCGCCCCACACCAGGTCACGCTGCAAACTGCCATGGCCCTTCCCAAACACCACCACCGGCAGCAGGGGCTCACACACACACACCGGGACCTCACAACCTGCGTGCCAGCTGCGGTGCACCGGGCAGGCAACTTTCTGGGTGCTCCCCAGCTGCATCGCGGCATCCCTGCTCTCAGCCCTGCCGCAGCCTCCCTGCGCACAGCAGTCCCTCTGTCTCTGTGCAGGGTTTTCGCCACGCCACCGCCCTCCAGCCCCATGACGTACCCGCCAGCTGCTCGCTGATGTCCAGGCTGGAGCTCCAGGAGAAGCGCTCCACTGCCCCGTACTCCATGCCCGCCAGCGCGGGGGGCAGAGCCCCCAGCTCGTACGCACCCCGCTTCTTCCAGTACAGGAACATCGTGTGGCCGCAACGCGGCACCTGCCCTCACCATGGGGCACCCAGGGGGCTGCCTCGGCCGAGCCGTGCCCACACCGGTGGGACTGGCCAGGGGGCCCGGCTCCGGCTTTAAGAGCAGGTCCCGCTCTCCGGACAAGCGCAGCATTCATCCCGTGAGCCGGGAGCGCTGGGGTGGCGGAGGGTGCTGCTGGAGGCTGCCCAATGCCCCGCGCACAGGGCGCACAAAGGGCCTTTCTTCAGCCTCCTACAGACATTGCACAAATTTCACTTTCCGCCGTCTATGAAAGAAATTTCGGCCGGGGAGACAAGACACACTTGTGATTGAAATAATCGGCATGAAGAGCGCGGCTGTTCGGCAGCTCCGGCAGCACAGGGCCGGGGGGGGAACGCTGCGGGCATTGGGGGCTGAGCACTGCGGGGAGGACGGGCACAGCAGTGAGGACAGCTCTGGGGGTGGGCACATTGCCCCACGGCACCAGCACAGCTCTGGCTCCGGACCCCCGCCCTGCGCTCAGCACTCGGCTGCAATTCATGCATTGAGATCGTGGCACAACTTTACAGCGGTTCTCCCTGGCTCACACAACGGAATTTTCTCCCTACATCTGAGCTCCTAGCAGGATCCCGGGTTTGGAACCTGCACACCATTCCGCCCCACGCCCCGCACAGGAGTGCTGAGCTGGGACAGCCAGCAGCCGCGTGCCCCGGCTCCCCGGCGAGGCACAGAAGGTGACAGGCAGGAGCCGGGCCGAGGCTGAGCCCCCCCACCTGACTGCCTTTGGGACGGCCCTGCATGAGCGGCACAGCCCTCCAGGCCTCACTACCACAGCTTTGTCTACGTGAAGCCACGTTTTCCATACGTCAACTCGGCCACCAAAGAGAGCCGAACCCCCATCAGTGAAACCATCTACACTTGCTGGCAGCGGCCACTGCTGACGGGTCAGCAGCACCCCGGGATGTGCTCAGCCAGGATCGGGTGTTTGCGGTGCTGAGCCCAACAGGAGGGGACCTCATCAGCACCGAAACGGCTCTGCCCGCCCGTCCCGAGGAACGAGCTCCAGCCTCATCGTCTCCTCGCTGGCAAGCTCTCCCTAGCGCCGCTGGCGGTGACGCAGCACACGTGCGTGGAGACCGAGAGTTTCATTTTTCTCCTTTCCAACACCAGGCAGCTGAGATCCGCACAGGGCAAAACTCCCTAAAACGGGACAACCTGCGCAGAAAAATCAGGCGAAGGCAATTCCTGCCCAGCTTCATCAGCACCGCACGCTGCGCGCAGCTCCGCCGCCTCCGGGACCCTTCGCCAGCAGCGGACGAAAGCAAAAGCCGCTCCCGAGCTTTCGCGGCCGGGAAAGCAGACGGCGGCCACGGCGCGGCAGGCGGGCACAGCTCCTCCGGCCCCAACCCCCGCTCACGTGCTGGGAGGCGGAGGAGGGGCAGCGCGTGCCCGAACCCGGCAGACGATCGGCGAACCGCAGGGCGGGACCCGGGGGGGGGGCCGGGCCCTTCCGGCGGGCGCCCCGCAGCCGCCCCTCCCTCCGCACCCCCGGAACGGCGGCGGCCGGACGTCGCCCCGCACCCCCCGCGCACTCACGCGTCCCCAGGCGAAGGATGAGGCGGCTGCGGGGACGGACCCGCGCCCGGGCGCAGCGCTCATCGCTCCGCGCGGTGCCGATGCCGCGCTCCGCACCGCCGCCCCCCGCCCGCAGCAGCCCCGCAGCGGGAGGCTCCGCCCCGGCCCGGCCCCGTCTCACCTTTCCCGGTGCTCCCCCCCCCCCCCGCCGCACAGATGGCCCCGTATTTATTTTCGTCGCCGCGCCGGCCGAGCCTTCCCCGCGCCGCCGGAGCCAGCCATATGGGCGGAATTAGAGCCGGATTAAGTTAAAGCTTTAACTCTTCGCCGCGCGGAGCTCCGTTCGGACCTCCCGGTGCCGTCGGTGCGTTGGTTTCCATTTTTTCGTTGAGGTTCAGACTGCTGCCCCACGCAGTACGCAGGTAACGCATCCCTCTCCACATCCGTGCCTCTGCCCGCCCCACAGAGCTTTCTACATAACGATACGTGCACTTACACTCGAGGCTTTCAAGCCCAAGCAATCCATCCCCCCCATCCTCTCCAAAGCATCGCTGCTTCCGCTGCACCACCACCCCACCTGCAGTCTGAGCGAAGAGGCATCGAGCTCACCAAAAACTCAGCAGAAAACGGGCAAGAGGAAAATCAGCACACGCTCCTAAAACCACAAGTAAAGCAGTATTAAGGTGCTGTGAAGTTAGGCTCACACTCCTCTGAGCTCCAGCTTCAGCCAGGAGGAGCACAACTGCTTTAAGAGCTTCTGCCAATCACCCATGTGTTGTATGAGCCACATCCACATCACTGCAGGCTTTGGAAGGAATTCAAACCATTTTTCAACTCATTTATTACAAAACACCAAAATACATACTGAAAATATAAAATACTGTTAAAAATGATGTTTTCGTATCTACAGATCAGCTGCTTGGGGTCTCCTGCAGCTGTGGACCCCAGGCCTCCTGCTGTACAAAACAAATCCTGCAGTCCAAAGGCTTCAAGTGTAATCACACTGGAACGTGCATTCCCTCTTCTTGAAATGCTTCTTCTTTCTCAGCTTCCCAGACCCCAAAATGCTGTAGTTATACTCAGAGGTGACATAAGGGATCTCTCCCTCAATTCCTTCCTGAAAAAAACAAAACCAGAAAGTAGAACAGCTTCACAGATCTGTGCCTTCAATTGAAGGCACCTCCCTTTAAAAACAGAGCAGCGTTTAGTGATGAATACAAGAAAGCTACCAGTGAACCAACCCTACGTTGGTATCTGAAAACTATGAACGTTCTCTTGGTTGCTTCTGTGCATTAAGGGCTATTTCCCAGGGGTAACGACCATGTTAGTGTCCAGACAGCTCTGGACACGTGCAAGCCTCAAAGAAAGCAAGAATTTGCCAGCAAGATTAACCCTACAACAGTTTTTCCACCTTCCTCCCAGGCAGCTCCTACCTGGCTCACAAAAATGCAGTTTGGAATAGCAATGTTTCCCAGCAGAAGGCAGTTCACTACTCTCAGGTTCTCAGGAGGCACCGGGGTCAGGATGTGATAGAGATGCTTCTCCATGTCGACCCCTCGGACAATTCCTGAGAAACACAGCGTTCAGCCAAACCTGGCGCACACATTTTGTGCAACACACTTAGAATCTGCTTTGGGAAACGTGAACCTAATCCTACTTTTCCAGTTGTTTTTGGAAAGATAATTCCACCATTCTGCAACACGGCTCAAAATGCAACACGTGAGAACACGGCTTAAGGTTTCCCAGCGTCACTCACCGAAGCCAAGGCAATCACAGATGGGTGTCTGTGTCAGCAGCACTGGCCCGGCAGTTTGGCATCTGATTTCATCTGGTATCCTGCAGAGCCCAACCCAGCTGGCGTTCACTGCATACATGATGTTGGTAGGAGCAACATCGGTGTGAATAACCCTGAGTGCAACAGCATTAAAAGGTACCTGAGGGGGAGGAAAGGAACGAAAAGAAACACGCTGTGTCAACATCTCAGCATCAGCTTTGTGTGCTAAACTTACCCTGAACTTGAACCCAACTAGAAAGCCACCAACCGCATCTACGAATAGACCTTACAGCAAGCACAACAGTTTCAGCACTAACAACAGAACGCACAGATGTGCCACAGTGACACTGTAACAAAAACCTCGTCTTTTAATTAAAAACACCCATCAGCTGATTACCTTGGATTGCAAAGCACTTTTTCCCCCACCTTCCAAAACACGTCCCAGTACAACTTTCAATTCCCAACAGCCAGACCCCCTGCAGCACCTGCCGCCCCTCCAGAAGGCCCTCATACCTGATATGGCACGAGGCTGTGCAGCGGCAGGACGGACGCCACATCTGGGGGCTGCAGCTGCCCCAAGTAACCCAGTATGGACATGTCACGTAAGATGCTGCTGTGCACTCGCCTAGAAAAAAATAAACACAGCAAATGAAGAAGTGCAAGTTCTAATTGGAAGCTGCACTTGGTGAAAAGTCTGCACAGTTAGCAGTAATTACTGGGAGTGGGGTAGGAAGGAACAAATAATCCCCGTTCTGGTCCTCACACCTTCCCCTACTCAAAAATAAAATGAAAAAGCTCTCAACAATCTCCTCCAAAAACTTCAATCAAAGCCCAAAGCAAATCTGTCAAGAGAATGAACAGCCTCACGGGCTCTGACCAAATTAATGGGCTCTGAAGGCCAACATGACAGTTCTCTCCTATGCATTTACTATCAAGACGAAGCATACTTTTGCCGAGCCAATGAAGAACCACACAACGCTCATTTTCCACTTACGCTTCACCTGCAGCCCCAGCTCGAGGGAATTCAGGGTGGACGTAGAGCAGCTTATACTCAGGAGCTGACGCATCTTCCTCCCCCTCAGAGCACTTCCAGCTCTCTGCTGCACTCAGGTCCATCCGCTCGCCCTTGGCTCGCTGCTTGCCCTTGGTGTACAGCCCGGGCGCCAGATGGACGCTCTCAGGGGTGAGCGGAGCCATGGCCTTCCAGTCGTACACATCCATCTGCACCACGTGAGTGGGCGACAGCAGCCGGATCATATCAGTCAGAAGCAGCAACCCCTCACCTTCAGGGAGCACAGAATACACAGCTACTGTCACCAGGCTAAGGAGTCCGAACGCTGTTACAGGAGGCCGACAACAGCTTGTGTGGAGTGAGCTCTATTTCCACGCTCCCGACTCCGCAGAGCGAGGCGATACACCGCCAGGTTGTTAGGCTCCCTCTGCACCACCCCTCCAGAATGGGTTCATTGTTTACCTTTCACCCAGCCCATAGTGTTGATGACTAAAGGTACTTCTTTCCTGTAGGAGCTGAACACGTACTTCACCACATCGATGTATCTCTCTGTGTCCTGCTCACAGCTGGTCTGCCCGTAGTACACCATCTTATGCGGCGTCCGTTGGTGCGTGAATGGTGGGCCTGGAAATGAAAGCACATCTCTGGCACTCCCACTTATCTTCTCTCTGCTAACACACAGAGGAAAGACCAAGGGAGGAGAACAGCTCCACATTACTTATCAAGATTTGCACGTGGAGCTCAGATGCCCTCAGCAAGAGAACTTTTATGGCCTTTTACTCTCTATATGCACTTTTGCCACATGTAGCGACTTCCCCAAAGTACACACAGCCCATACCCAAAAAGCACCTTCTGGGAACGTCAGATGTTTCTGCCAACTACAGGAAGCACAAGGCACGTACCGAGAAACGGCTCCGTTACGTTACTTAAAGACACGCATCCGGGCGGCGTGAATTCAGTCTGCCCTATGTCACATTCCATGTACTCAACAGAGGGGAGGCTGCAGTGAAAGAAGCCCATGCATTAGCACCCACTGAGAAGAAAAAGAACACCGCTTTGAACACAGCAGAAGCAAAATATGATTTTGTTCCGGGTCATCAGAATTAAACTGGACACAGTCAAACCACGCTTGTGCAACGTTCCCTCAAGTAAGGGAAGGGCAGAGACAAGGACTCAAAGGGCACTCCTACACCACACTGGAGATCTTGTGCTTATACTGTAATAGCTCTGCACCCATCCAGTCCTCAGGAAAACAGTCAGAATGATAAACCAGAGGCGGTACCAATCAGTTTGTCCTCTCTCCATGTTAACTGGGCACTCTAAGAGCACTGACTGCACGTTTATAAACCCTAACCTCTACGCTAAGCAGGCAGCGGCCAAGACGAAAGGCACACCTTGCTCTGCCATGAATCTGCAGCGACAAAACCATTTTTGGCAGCAAGCTTTCCCTCTCCCACAGCTCGCACGCAGCATTTAAGGAGCTGCAGAGCGCGGGAGCACTCACTGGTTCAGCAGCAGGTTGATCAGGTATCTGTTAAATGTGGACTTGCCGATGCTCTTAGGGCCGCACACCATGATGACCGGAACGCCTTCATCTTCCACTAGCACAGAACACAACAAACGCTCTGCAGGGCCGCCACGGCGTGCTCGGCTCGCAGTAGCATGCAGCCGGCCGGCACTCACCGCAGCAGACCCGCACCAGCTCCTGCAGGGCACACAGCGTGCTGTCGGACAGCAGCAGCCCCCGCTCGGGGCTGCAGGGCACGATGCCCACCGCCGCCAGCACCGCCGCCTCGGCCGTCACGTCGGGCTCGTCCTCGCGCCGCGCAGCGCGGCCGTCGGGGCGGCGCGGGGTCGGGCCGCGGCTCACCTGGGGCTCGAAGAGGCGGCAGAGCGGCGGCAGGCTGAGCAGGAAGCGCGTTACGGCCGTGTCCAGGTGCTCCAGCAGCACCACGGCGCAGTCGGGAGAGAACCGCGCCATCAGCTTCAGCCGCGCCTCTACGGGAAGGGGGGAGGAGAGCGCGAAATGGCGGCGGCGGCCCGCGAAATGGCGGCGGCGGCCCCGCGCCCCCCCGGCGCCCCCAACTCACGGCGGCGGACGCGGTGGGCGCGCAGGGCGCTGCGGGCGGCGGTGCGGAGCTGCCGGGGGTCGGCGTGAGCAGCGCGGGCGGCGGGCAGCGCCTCCAGGGACAGCGCGCAGTGCGTGGGCGGCGACAGCAGCGGCAGCGGCGGCTGGTGAGGAGCCACGGCGAAGCCCAGCACCCGTACGGCGCCATACAGACACGTGAGGCGGCACTTCCCGCTGAACGTCAGCGCCTGCGGAACGGCAGGGACGCGGCTGGGTCAGGCGGAGGCGGCGCGGCGGCGGCGGCGGGGTCGGGTCGGGTCGGCGCACCTGCTGTGGGCCCAGGAGCAGCACGGCCGCACCCTCCGCCGCCTCCGCGGCCGCGAGCCCCGCCCCGCCCGGCGGCACCATGCCGGCCTGCGCGAAGGAGGCGGCGAACTCCCGCCACGCGGCCTCGGCGCGGCCCTCCCCGGCAGCGCCGCGGTTCGGAGCCCGGCGGGGACGGCCGCGCCGCGCCGGCATGGCGGCCTCGCCCGCGCCGCTCTCGCGAGATCCGCGTGCCCCGCCCCGCCCCGCGCCCTCAAGAGGCGCCGCCCGCGCCGCCCCCCCTACCCGCGCCATGCTGCTCCTGGTGCTGTTGTGCGCCCGGCTTTGCGCCGCCGCCCTCAGCGGCCGCGGCGAGTTCCGCCTGGCCGGGCTCTTCCAGATCCACGGGCTACGGCCCGGCCGGCCGCTGGCGCGCGGCTGCTGCGTGTGAGTGAGCGAGGGGCCGTGGGAGTTCCGCCGTTCCCTGCCGCAGCTCGCGCCGTTTGTGCTCGCAGGGCCGCCGCCTTCAAGAGTCACGGCTACCACCTCGCGCAAACCATGCGCTTCGCCGTGGAGGAGATCAACAACTCCAGCGCGCTGCTCCCCAACGTCACGCTGCGCTGTGAGATCCACGACACCTGCACGGAGGCCGCCAACCTGCACGCCACGCTGCGCGCCCTCGGCCGGGAGGGGCGGCACCGCATCGAGCTGCCGAGCGCCCTGCAGCGCTACGAGCCGCGGGCCGTGGCCGTCATCGGGCCCGACAGCACCCAGCTGGCGCTCACCGCGGCCGCTATCCTGGGCGTCTTCCTCGTGCCGGAGGTCGGTCCCCCTCCCCGGCGGCAATACGCGCTCTAGCGTTGCTTGGGTTCTCGCTCCAAAACGTCCCTGCCTCCCCGGCCCCGCTTTCGAGCTCTGCTCCCTGTGCCGCTGCTCCCTCCTGCCCGGGCAGCAGATTTCCCCCCCCCCCCTTCATGTGCCACCCCCTCTCCTGGCCTCCTTTGCAGATCAGCTACGAAGCCTCTCTGGAGACGCTGAGCCTGAAGCGTTTCTACCCGTCCTTCCTGCGCACCATCCCCAGCGATGGGCAGCAAGTGAAGGCCATTGCACTGCTGCTGCAGCACTTCGGCTGGACTTGGGTTGCTCTGGTGGGCAGCGACAACAGCTATGGTAGGGATGGGCTAAATGCCCTCTACGAGCTGCTGGCCGCAAGTGATGTGTGCATTGCCTACCGAGGTATCATCCCCGCGACCAAGGATGCCAGCAGCCCAGAGTTCCACAAGCTGATCCAAATCCTTGTGGACATCAGGGTCAATGTCACTGTTGTCTTCTCCAACAGGAGGAATGCCCAGCCCTTCTTTGAGGCGGTGGTGCTGAAGAACATCACGGGAATGGTGTGGGTGGGCTCTGAAGACTGGTCTTTAGCCCAAACCATCTGGCAGGTGCCCAGCATCCGAAATATCGGCTCTGTGATTGGCATTTCAGTTGAGCAGGCAGAGCCCACAATGCTGAAACGCCTTCAATCTTGGGAAAATGCAAAGGAACGTGGGGTGTCTGGAAGTGCTGGCAGCACAGGGCTGGTGGGGGAAAATGGACTGAGCAGCAGTGAAGGAGTCCACCTGAACTGCACCCAGCACTGCCCAGGAGGCCACTTGCTTGCTGATACCCCAGATGTATACGACATTCAGGCCTCTTACAACGTGTACTCTGCTGTGTATGCGGTGGCCCACGGCCTCCATGACCTGCTGGGTTGTACCTCAGGGGTGTGCAGCAAAGGCAGAGTCTATCCCTGGCAGGTAAGAGCAAGGTGAGGAAGGCCCCTCTTCCCTCTCCAGAGGGAGATCTTCCCCTTGTGCTCAGGGGTTTTCCATCTCTGAAAGTCCTTTCTGCGCCAAAGAGAACAGGGCTGCACTGCTCAGAGTTCGAAGTCTCTTGGCCTCTGGCTGTGGGATCGGCACAAAAAAGGCTCTCCCTTAACTGGTGCCAACAGCCTTGTGAGACTGCCTTCAGCCTTCCCTCTGGTCACTGCACAGCAGCTTCCCTGTAGGCTCCAGCTGTCACAGGTAGAGCAGCCTGGATCCAAATCCACACTCTCAGCTCACTCTCATTCTTCTGTCTGTAGTCCCTTGCAGAAACCTGGAAGAGATCTGCTGCTGCTGGACATGTACTACTTACAACAGAATCCCAGAGGAAGGCAGAGAGGGGGCTGCTAGCACCTTCCTCTCTGAAAACAAGACTTCCCCTGTCATCAGGAAGGGCTCTACTCTTACTTTTCTTTCTTACAGCTCCTACAAAAGATCAAGCAAGTGAACTTCAGCCTGCACAAGAGCCAGATCTCATTTGATGCCAACGGGAACATTCGTAAAGGTTATAACATCATTGCCTGGAATTGGAGAGGCCAGAGTTGGGCTTTTGATGTGGTTGGAGCTTTCACTGTGAACCCTGACCAGCTGCACATTGACCAGAGCAAAATCTTGTGGCACACAAAAGATCACCAGGTACAGTTCTGCATTCAAATCTTATTTATTGTCAAGCCAACTACCTCCCCAGCATTACTTCTTGAGTATTTCCCCAGAGCAGAAGAAATGTGAAGACAGATGGGAGGGGGGGGGTACAGATGGTTACCTAC
This sequence comes from Lagopus leucura, assembly GCF_019238085.1. Lineage (NCBI taxonomy): Eukaryota > Metazoa > Chordata > Aves > Galliformes > Phasianidae > Lagopus > Lagopus leucura. The sequence continues at coordinate 5,857,654 of NW_024962286.1, forward strand.
ATTCTGAGTAATAATATTCATTTGTCAAAAAAAAAAAAACAAAAAAAAAAAAAACAAGCAGGGAACGTGAACCTAAGGGCTCCCACCAACTATTTCTACCTTCAAACAACCTGATTTTCCCAATATATCTAGAAAATGGACAGCATGATGAGCTCCCAGCTGCCCAGGATCCATCCTGATGGCCAGCTGCCAGCTGTCCAGTGCTCACTAACCTTGGGCTGCAGTCTGTCCTCTCAGTCTGTGCTGCCCCACAGGCCCTGCCTCTGCCTGATGGCTGCCGTGCTCCCAGCAGGCTCCTGTCTCACTCTGCTCCTGGCCCTGTGCAGCTGGGGAGATGAGGCTGCAGCAGAATCGCCACAGGTGCTGCTTCAGCTGTGTGGCCTGTCCAGCAGGGACCTTCCTGAACAGAACAGGTCAGTAAACCCTTGGCAGCCTCTCCCTCCCCTTATTGCTCAGTTTCTCTATCTGCACCCTTCCTTTCCATCTCAGCAGTTCCTTGCTTTTGCCTTACCCTCTCCCTGCACCTAGCCTTTACAGTTACCACTTCTTTTTCTTTTAACTTCCTGTGAGCAGTAAAAAATCTCAGAGCTCACCTAAATGCGGTCAGTCTGGCTTCCCTGTTTGCTTACTTGTGGGTATGCAAAGCTCATGCCCTGCACTCAGCCCTGAGGGATACTGTCAGCAGATGTTTCCGTGCAGTCAAATTACCAGCAGAGATGCTGCCAGCAGAGCCCCCTTCTCCTGTGGCCAGGGGACACGGGATGTCTGGTTTGACAGCTGCTTCCTGAGCCACATCCTCAGGGAGGGAAATTCAGCCTAGTGTTGCCTATGTGTTGTAGATGGTACTCAGTGCTTCCGCACTGTGTGGTCACGGGCAGCTCCACAGTCCTCGGGGCATATGGAAATGTCCCTTTCCTGGGGCTGATGGCAGGGTTTCCCTGGCACAGACTCACTAGCCAGCATGACAAATGCCTTGCCAACATGTGCTCATGGTCCCTGACAGCCTTGGTGTGTCTGCACTGAGGGTGGCAGAAATGCCAGCTCTGGGTAATGGTGGGAGTGAGGAGCCCCAAAAGACACCATTCCTCTGACCTGCAAGAGAACTGCCAGTGCAAACTACTGCTGTGTACACAAACCCCTTTCTGTCTCCCAGCCCATGCTCCCTGCAGCCCTGTCCCACTCACCTGAGTCCCTCTGGGCCAGCAGGCACGATGCAGCCCATGGCTCTCCTTTATGTGCTGCTCCAGCCACAGGATGCTACGCCCTATAATTCCCAAGTCACTGTGTCTCTCCCAAGCAATGGAGTTTTGGAAAAAGAACACTCCTTGCTGCTGAAGGCTTAGAAGCACTGAGGGAAAGGCAAACAATCAGAGGCAGCTCTATGGAGGTGCTTGAGGATGCAGAAGGGTGAGGTCAGGGTGCCCCACCAGGACAAATCACTTACCTGGGCTGTGGCTCCCACCTGGGTGCTGTTCTCTCCAGCCCCGTACGCCTGCCAGGCCTGCGGGAGAGATGAGTGGGCACCCGCAGGGAGCGAGAGCTGCTTCAACAGGACCGTGGAGTTCCTGTCCTGGGCTGATCCCCTCTGCTGGGTGCTGCTGATCCCCACTGTGCTCCTGCTGCTGCTCACAGCGGGGCTGGCTGCCCTCTTTGCCCGGAATGTCTCCACACCAGTGGTCAGGTCAGCGGGCGGCAAGATGTGCTTCCTCATGCTGGGTGCTCTGGCCTGCGCCTGCAGCAGCATCTTCTTCAACTTCGGGGAGCCCACCCGGCTCTCGTGCCTGGTGCACTTCCCGCTCTTCACCATCAGCTTCACCGTGTTCCTCTCGTGTGTGGCAACGCGCTGCTTCCAGATCGTTTGCATCTTCAAACTGAGCGCGCGGTGGCGGGCACTGCACGAGGCCTGGCAGCGGCGCGGCGGCCCGGCGCTGTTCATCGCGGCCAGCACAACGGCGCAGGCGGCACTGTGCGCGGCGGCGGCGGCGGCTTCGGGCCCCGCGGTGCCGCGGAGGCGTTACAGCGTGGCGGCCGAGCGCGTGGTGCTGGAGTGCGGCGCGGGCAGCGCGCCCGGAGAGACGGCCGCCATGCTGTACAACGTGCTGCTCAGCCTGGGCTGCTTCGCGCTCAGCTACGCGGGGAAGGACCTCCCCGCGGACTACAACGAGGCCAAGTGCCTGACCTGCAGCCTGCTGCTGCACCTCGTCTGCTCCGCCGCCGTCCTTTGCACGCGGAGCGCCTTCCGCGGGCGGAGCGCGGCGGTGACGGCGGCGCTGGGCGCGCTGGGCACGCTGGCAGCGCTGCTGGGCGGTTACTTCCTGCCGAAGGGCTTCGTGGTGCTGCTGCGGCCGCACCTCAATACGGCCGAGCACTTCCAGCGGGCGATCCGCAGCTACACGCGGCGCCGCGACGACTGACGGCCGGAGCACGGCCGCCGCGGGCAAGGCGCCATAGCACGGCACGTCTCTTCCGGGAGCGGTAGCGGCATTTTTTTTTTTGTAGCGTCATATCCGGCGCGCCGCTCCATACTCATTACATTCGGCTTCTACTTCCTCGTTCGTCACATTCTGTGCGCCATTTCCGCTTTCGTCACATCCGGCGTTATACTGTCCTGCTATTTACATCGATACTCTACTTCCTGGTTCGTCACATCCTGTTCGTCACTTCCGCTTTCGTCACATCCGACGGTATACTGAGCTATTTACATCGGTATTTTACTTCCGTGTTCGTCACATCCTGTTCGTCACTTCCGCTTTCGTCACATCCGACGTTCCACTTCCTTATTTACATCGGTATTCTACTTCCGTGTTCGTCACATCCTG
>NW_024962286.1:5860482-5913154 GCF_019238085.1 Lagopus leucura
GTTCGTCATATCCGGAACGTCACTTCCTTTTTCGTCACATCCGGCGTAGTATTTCCCTGTTCTTTACATCCGGCGCCCCAGTTCCGCCTGCGTCACATCCGGCGCGCGGCCGCAATGGCGCCGTGGCGACGCTGGTCCCGGTAGCGTTGCGGCCATGGCGGGCGCGGCGGCGGCAGCGCACAGTGTGCGCGTGCTGCGGGAGCTGAACCGGCAGCGCGCGGCCGGGCAGTTCTGCGACGCGACGCTGGGCGTGGGCGGGCGCGAGTTCCGCGCGCATTGGCCGGTGCTCGCCAGCTGCTCCCGCTTCTTCCGCGCTCGCGGCGGCGGCGGCGCCGGGCCGGTGGCGCTGCCCGAGGGCCTGGCCGACACCTTCCAGCTGCTGCTCGACTTCTTTTACACCGGGCGCCTGGCGCTGACGGCGCACAACCGCGCTCGCCTGCTCGCCGCCGCTGAGCTGCTGGGCGTGCCGGACGCCGTAGCGCTTTGCCGCGCCTTCCGCCCCGCCGCCGCCCGGCAGCGGCCGCGCCGCGCCCCCGGCCCCGCGTTGCGCCCCGCAGAACCGCCCGTCGTCCTCAGCCCGGCGGTGCCGGAGGGGGAGCGCCCGGCGGGGTTGCCCGGCCCGGAAACCGCGGTGACCCTGCCCGTTCCTCCGCCCGTCAGCTCTCTCCCGGTGGCGGCGGCGGGCGGCGGCGGGACCGGGGACAGCGACGCGGAGCTCCTCCCCGAGAAGAAGGCGCTGCGCAGTAAAGGGAAGCCCGGCGCGGGGGCGGCAGGGAGCAGGAAAGGCGCAGCGGTGCCGGTGGAGTGCCCTACGTGCCATAAAAGCTTCCTCAGCAAATATTACCTCAAAGTGCACAACAGGTAACGCTCCGAGCTTCATCCTTGTGAGCAGGGGATCCTGGCGGGGTGCGGGCTGAGTAGAGGCTCACCCCAAGTGCAGGGGTTCTGCTTGGTGCTGCTGAGGGGTGGCTGGGCGTCCCCACGGCACCTCGGGTCCTCAGCTCTCCAAGCAGTGTGGGAGGCGTTGCCCGAGGTGCTGCTGGGAGCTGTGGCTCTGTGAGCATCAGCCGGCGCAGCTCACAAAGAAGGGTGAAGGTGCTCAGGAGCCCTTTTGGGGGACATAAGTCTGCAGGTGGATGGCAGGGAAGGCAGAAGGAGCTGCCAACTCCTTTGGCTTTGGTGAGAGCAATGCATGGAGCTGCTAGCTCCTAGGCTTCCGGAACAGGCAGGAGCTGCATAGCTGTTACAGTCAGAAAGATTAACATGGTAGAAGGGCGATACAAGAATGTAACAACAAAGGGACCAGCACAGATAGGATGATATTTCACAGGAAAAGTAAAGGTAGTCACCCATCTCTGAGGATCTCAGCTTGCAGAAAGGACTCCTCAGGCGAGGGATCTCCACCCAGAGATTCTTCCCCAGAAGCAGTCAACCCTGAATGAGGTCTAGGAGAGGTGCAGCCAGGCTCCACCTCTTCTGATCACACAGCTGAATTGCCTTCACCTGTGCTCCCAGGGCTGACTGGTCCTTTCCCCAGGTGCTCAATCAGAGATTCAGGCTGTGGCTCACAGTTCCCATACTTGCAACGAGCATGGTGATGGAGCGTGCTCTGGGAACATGGAGGTGCTTGTGGACACCCTGGGATCAGCAGAAGTGTGTGAAAAGGAGGCTGCAAATGGTTCATCAGCAGCTGTTCCACACACCAGAGCAGAGGCAGCTGGTGAGGCCTCAGGCTGTGGGCAGCAGAGACAGCGAGTGGGGTTCTTGCATCCTCTCTTCAAAGCGCGAGTGCTGGAGTGCGCAGGCCAGCGGCTGTTCTTTCATGTGGGCTCAGGAGCTCAGTGCTGCTGTTACTCTGTCAGTAATGGATGCTCTGAATTTGTGTCTCCCCAGGAAACACACTGGAGAGAAGCCATTTGAATGCTCTAAGTGTGGTAAATGTTATTTTAGAAAGGAGAATCTCCTGGAGCACGAAGCCAGAAATTGCATGAGCCGAACTGAGCAGGTACACGTGTGAAGTCACCACCAGTCTCCTCAGGGGGTGGGAGAAAGCTGCAGATGCAGGTGCTGTTTTACAGAAGCAGAATTCAGCCTCTTTCCAGCTGCTGGCAAAACCCTCCTTATTGGAGCACGCTTTCTGGCTCCCCCAGAGCGTGATGGAAGTCCAAGAGGTTAGCAGCTCTTCTGTTCATGACATGCTAGCACATGGTTTCTCACAGGTGTCGTTGTTTTTTTTCCCCAAGCACATGAGAGCACTCTTTGTCCTGGAAGAGATAGGAGTTTTTGCAGTGCAGGTGAAGCACATTATCTAGGCATGGTGCCCAAATGGCAAGTGCTGCTCTCAGTTGCTGGGATGGCTGCTGGCTTCATTCCAACTCCTGGCATCTTCCTTTCCTGTCTCACACAGAAGCTGATGCCTTCCTTCTCTTGCAGGTTTTCACGTGCTCTGTCTGCCAGGAGGTGTTCAAGAGGCGGATGGAACTGCGACTCCACGTGGTGTCGCACACGGGGGAGATGCCCTATAAGGTCAGCAGTGCACGTAGCTGTGCAGCCTGGTGCTGGGCCCAGCAGGGCGGGCGAGCCTTTCTCTTCTGGGGAGCCTGGCCTTGCCTGGCAGGTGCTGTACGGGGGGCTGTGTCACCACCTGGTGGCAGGGACACTCTGGTGCTTGCAGTGCATCATGTCTGACTGCAAGCGTGGCTTTTCTCCCCAGTATCTGCCTTTCTCCTTGTCCTTAATATTGCCTTCACTGGTTCCCTTCCCTGGGAGCTGTCAAGTGCCTCGAGCGGCAGCAGAGGCATTTCCCACCTCTGAGCTGGAACAGGCTCTTGAGACACACCTGAGCCAGACAGTTCTTTGTGGCTCTGCAGCATGGGCACCTACTGCCTTGCTGGAGGTCTTTGTGTCGGAGCGACTCCCGTGCCAGTCATGCAGGCATGTCACCGATCCTCTCCTCGTGTTGCAGTCACTGTCTGTGAGGTGGCTGGGAGCTGACTCTCCTGTATTTCAGTGCTCCTCCTGCGCACAGCAGTTCATGCAGAAGAAGGACCTGCAGAGCCACATGATAAAGTTGCACGGCGCACCGAAGCCCCATGCGGTAAGGGGAGCACGCTGGCACAAGGTGGGGTGAGTGGAGGTGGCATTTTGTAATGCTTTCCCTGCGGTACTGTAGAGATCCTGAGAGAGAATGATCCTGCTCTGACCTAAGAGTAGTTCCCATTATCCTTTCTGGTTCTGCTAAGCAAGGCAGGGAGTTATGGAATGCTGAAAAGCTCCTGGAAACAGATTTTATTTTGGATAAATGAGCAGCCCTCGTGGCTCTTCTTAACTGATAGATCCATATCTACTGACCAGCTTCTCAGTTCCAGCTGGCTGTCTCATCCCATTCAGCATTTTGAAGCTTGCTATTGCTGCAGGGCGCAGCAGGGTGCATCTTGCATGGCACAGCTGTGCTGCAAGGGGAGCAGGTCTGTTCTGGGTGCACACTGCGAGCTGCGTGTGGGTGAGCTGCCTAACCCTGAGCTCTCCTATGGCCTTGCAGTGCTCAACTTGCTCCAAGTGCTTTCTGTCTCGGACAGAGCTGCGCCTGCATGAGGCATTCAAGCACCGGGGAGAGAAACTGTTTGTCTGCGAGGAGTGTGGACACAGAGCCTCAAGTCGCAATGGCTTGCAGATGCACATCAAGGCCAAGCACAGGTGTGACGTGAGCTCCTCCCCAGGGGGTGGGTGCTGGGGAGCCTCCTGAAGTGTGTGGGGTGACTGAGTGGTGACAAATGCAGGTTGCTGGTACTGACAGCTGTTGGTGGGTGGCCAAACCTTAGTTCTGCTTGCCTCTCTACCAAAGGAAATTTGTACTGTTTGTACTTCCTCTAAGGATAATAATGCAGGTGATGGCTGAAGCTCATCAGCTGTCCTGCCTGGCTAATTCCTGTCCGTGAAGTGGTGAGTTTGTGTTAGCTTTCCACACTTCCCTCAGAGCTCTGGTTCCTGGGCTGGTTGTATGGTGCCTGAGGGGCAGGAAGCACCAGCTCTGCACTTCAGAAGCATACGGGTGCAGAGGAGCATTTGTGTCCCTGCAAAATACTTTAGTTGGAGATAAGTTGAAGTAGGATTTAATTGCAGTGCTTTGAGAGTTGCGACAGCTAGTGTCAGACAGACAGAGAGGCAGGTGGCAGTTCTCCAACTGGGGCTGCCTGAGGCTCAGCTGCCTTTCCCCTGCTCTCAGGAACGAGCGTCCCTACGTCTGTGAGTTCTGCCATCACGCCTTCACACAGAAAGCAAACCTCAACATGCACCTGCGTACCCACACCGGTGAGAAGCCCTTCCAGTGCCACCTCTGCGGCAAGACCTTCAGGACACAAGGTAGCCCCAGGGCACACAGCTCTGTGTACCTGCAGCCCCCCTCTCCTGTCCCAAGTGGCCACCTGGGAGCTGGTAGTGCTGAGCGCCCTGCTCCCCCCATGGGTATCTGCCACCTCTGAAACAGCCGTGCTGAGAAACCTGTTTTCCTTCTAGAGCAAGGCATGCTCTGGTGTATGTAGGATAACACCTCACGAGGGAATATTGCTTTTTTTTTTTTTTTTTTTACTTCCATAGCACAAAAAGAGGAAAACAGTGGTGAATTTTTCACATCTATGGTTAGCTCAGCGCAACAAGCTCCTGCTTTTGCCCCACTCTAAGCATTCCTAACCTGCCTGGCACAGAGCACATGGTCTCACCATCGTAGCACAGTGTGCCTGTGCCCAAACTGGGGCACCCAGCGGGCTGCTGACCTGCAGCTCTCTCTCCCTTTGCTCCCGGCAGCGAGTCTGGACAAACACAACCGGACCCACACCGGGGAGCGCCCCTTCAGCTGTGAGTTCTGCGACCAGAGATTCACAGAGAAGGGGCCCCTCCTGAGGCACATCGCCAGTCGGCACCAGGAGGGGAGGCCCCACTTCTGCCAGATCTGTGGGAAAACATTCAAAGGTACCTTCTGCCTACCGCTGTGGCTTTGGGCCACCGTTCCAGGCTGCGCTCCTTTCCATGCCTCGACGGCCCTTCTGCCGTAGTGCTTCACACAGCGTGGGCCTGCAGCTGTTCTGCCTGCAGGGCTGCTCTGAACTCCTTCCTTTCCTTCTCAGCTGTCGAGCAGCTGCGTGTCCACGTCCGCAGGCACAAGGGAGTGAGGAAGTTTGAGTGCACCGAGTGTGGGTACAAGTTCACACGGCAGGTAGGACGCAGCTCGGTGCTGGGCCGTGAGTGACTCACACCCCCTACCTGCTCTGGGCAGGAGAACCCAGGGTTGCTCTGCTGCAGTGAGTGACACCAGCAGACTCCCAGGCTGTGAATGGGTTTCTTTGCACTGGGGGTTCTGAGGGCTGTAGGCAGTACAGGCAGCAGGGGGGCTGTGCTCACTGCTGGGCAGCCTGCCCTTACAACCTGGTGCTCTGTGGGTCAGGGGAGCCTTGCTGTGCTTTTGCCGGCCCTCCCTTTCGGAGAAGCACGGCACACCAGGCAAAAACCCTTCCTGCTCCTTTCTCCCTCTCGCAGGCACACTTGAGGCGCCACATGGAGATTCACGACCGGGTGGAGAACTACAACCCCCGGCAGCGGAAGCTTCGAAATCTGATCATTGAGGATGAGAAGGCGGTGGTGGTGGCCCTGCAGCCACCCCAGGAGCTGGAGGTGGGCTCAGCTGAGGTCATTGTGGAGTCCCTGTCCCACGGCCCCCTGCCTGAGGAGATCCCTGTGCAGAGACTCTGTTCAAACGACAGCTTCCCCACGGCAGACGTGATGGAGCAGTCGCTGATCATCGCAACAATTCCCGATGACTGTGAGGCCACGTGACTGCAGTCATACCTCCCTACCAAACAAAGCATCGGGCCTGAGTCACTGCTGCATTTGTTCTCTTCAGCCTCCGGGAGCTCTAAGTTGTATATCCAGCCCTCCTCCCTCAAGGTAATGATCCCAGCCCTGGATTGCAAAGAACGTTTCTAATGAAGTGATAATCAGGAATCAAATTAAGAAATATGAAGCCACTCAGAACAACTACTTAAGTAAATGTGCATACAATGTATGAGACGAGATGTGATTGATGACTCCATACGTGTAATACTGTGGATTGTTTTTAACAAGCTCTCAGCTGTGGCTGGAAGGGAAGGCTAGCTCACCTGTAGCTCCAGTGCTAGCTCCTACCTTGCTCCATTAGTTTTATGCTGATGATTCAAGCTCTTCCAGAAGAGTGTGACACTGTCCCTTTCCTTAAACACGTGCTGAAACGACCCTTTCCTCAATTAAATCTATGCCTTGTGGTTTCGTTAAGCTTCTGCTGCCCATTACTGTTTCTTTACTACATTAAAGGCATGGTGTGTCTTCTTACCTTCTCCCCCACTGAACTCATTTAGCTGTTACTCAGCTTGAAAGACAGGAGCACAGCCATCCCCTAAGCTCCTGTTGTCAGATGTGGGGAGTTGAAGTTGAAATATTTGAAATAACAGGATCCAGGGAGGCATCACACATCAGACTGGGTGCACACATCACACCCACGACCCTTTTCCTTCTAGCACTCACCTGGAAGGCAGCCCTCTGGGTTAAATGCAGCTCAGGCCTGGAATGAGAAACGTCAGTGAAAGCTTAATTGTGGTGATTTTCGCATCAAAAGGAATGCAGACGTAATGTAACATCTTTTATTTAACTTGACCGTTGCAAGTAAACTTAAAAACAAACTATGAGAATAAAAATACATCATCTGTAAATGTAAAATGCCTTTGTTTCAAAGGATGGTATTCAAACAGGACGCAAAGATTTGGACACAATGGATTTTACAAAAAATAAATACAGCTCCCTAACAGTCGGACCGGTTGGGGAATTTACGGGTGGCAGATGCAGCAGTGAGCGCTACAGAGTGAGGTGTGGTGTATGCAGGATGCTTGGAGCTCAGCACTGCCACATCCGTGTGCAGCATGCACAGCTCTGGCCGTGCTCAGCTCAGCACAGCGGGGCGCAGGGCTGCAGGGCTGCTCCTGGCAGCAGCAGCTTGCACTGCGTGCACCGATGGCAGCAGGGCGCTGAGCCACGAGGTCCCGCTGCGTCCCAGCTGCGCTTCCTCTGTGCACGGCGGCTTCAAGGCACGGTCCAAGCTTCCAACCTCGAGCACAGCCCAGCCTAAAGAACAGCTTTCTCGAGTCTCACGGCCCAGCATAAAACAGCATCCAAGGCAAAATGGGTATTTTAAAGCTGTGAACGTGTCGATTTTATGGAGATAGTTCTGATGCACTCAATGTGGTGGCAAGCCAGAGGGCACAGAGGAGCTTTCCATTTCTGAATCAAGCTCAAATTCACTTTTTACCCCTTGGTTAAAAATCAGAATTAAAAAGAAAACCAATCCAGCCACCATTTCAGCCACTGTTACAGTTCACTTTTCCTGAAGGCGTAGTGCTCATTTTCAGATGAGCCATTGTAACTGTTTGCTTGTTTAAGAAACATTCCACAAGTCAACTGCAAGCAGCTTTTCTTCAGCTGAAGGTATACAGAGGAAATACAATTCAAGCTAGCTAGGTCACTTGAGCAAGTATAAAGGCATATCTTACACAGACCAAAACAACAACAAAAGAAAACCCTAAATAACTACCTTGCACTCTGCAGCACTCTCACTACCTCCTACAACTCAGCCAAATGATGCCAGCAGCATTTTGCAATTACTCCAAGTCCAAGAGCCTCTGCAAACTGAAGATGAGACAGGCACAAGGACTCTCCAGAGGTTCAGTAGGTTCCTTCACACCAGTTAATGCATTTCTGCATCATGGTGTCTAAACACCACTAGCTTATTTTTTCCACAAGTCTGCAGCAAATCTAAGGAAGCTGTGCTTACCTTTCCAGATAAGCCTTCTAAAACAGTACAACTTCCACCCAGTTCCTTTTCAGCGACGGACAAGAGTGTGCCCTTGCTGCATAGGGCCTATCTGCCTGACCCTGCACACGTGCCAAGAGCTTGATGTAAAAGGATTGTCAGCAAAGAGCCCTGGTCAGAAGAACGAGCTGCCCAGGCGTGTTCTACAAGCTGAGCAGCCTGATACCAGCAAGCTCTGTCAAAATGGGAAAGCAGAAAGGCTCCTCCCTGAGGGCCCTGGCGCTCCACAAGCCAGCCAAGGCAGGCACTTTTCTCTTTCCCTTTAAGGAACGGTGCAGGTGATCACAAACGAAGGCAACCTAGTTGTGAGAATGTGATTAAAAAATAAATAAAGGTGTTTCTTATTAGGAAAAACAAAAGTGCCATTCTAAGAAGGGTAGGAAAACAAATACCTGCAAAAGTTTAAATGCCACAACTTAAAAAACAGCAAAACACACAAAGAACTGAAGTTCAGACAACAGGAAAGGTCAAGCTTCACAACCCAGCCCCTCGGAGATCCCTGCTGCGCAGACATGTGTTCTTCCAGAAGGCATTGAACAAAGCCAGGGACTGCGGTGACACGACGGACGAAGGGCTGCAGCCTCACAGCAGCCTCTCATTCAGCTTCTTGTAGAGACATCTCTTCCCCTCTAACTGCACAGAGGAAGAGATCCAAGAGGCCTGCCTTCCTCTAAAGCATACAGCAGACGAGGGGAGTCCAGACCGCAGTCCTACTGAGCAGAACCCTCCTCCTGAGGGTTTTGGTCCTGCCTGTTTTCCTTCTGCTCCTTTTTTTTTCCCCATCAGAAGAGACTGAAGAAAGGAATTACGTGACAAACAAAGCGTTGCAAAGTGAAGGAGCTCCAGGTGAAGGGCGTCTGCCCGAAAGCTGTAAGCTGTGGTGCTTAAGTGGTGCTTCACACAGCCATTTTCTGCAGAGTTCACTTCTCAGACCTTCTCTGTGAGTAGCACTGCACCTTCGGCCTCCAAAGAAAAGGGCTGAGGAACGCTGCACCCAAAGGCCTCGTGTTCTGCCAGCTAGGTTTCTACAACAGCATTTCAAACACTCCATTTTTACTCCCTGTACTAATCAGTACATTTTTGCTTCCAGGCTCCAGTTTGCCTCTGCCTTCTCTCAGAGCAACACCGGTTGTGGGCAACGAACTCGCACTGAGGCAGGGATGGCACGCTGCCCTGCTAACGCAGCTCATTCAGGTTCTGGTGGTGAAGGTTCGGGCGCTGCCTGTTCAGGTTGATGGTGTTGTCCAGCGTGATGCTGTCATCCTCCTGTGTGGTTTCTGGCATGAACTGTCGGAATATGCTGACGCTGCCGTGCCAGAAGATGGGCTCAGGGAGCCGCCCTGCTACGCTCCATGTTCGTGTCTCGGGGTCGTAAGCTTCCAGGACATCCGAGAGCTCAAAGGTGTTGTCGTAGCCGCCAGAGACGTAGAGCTTCCCTCCCAGCACAGCCACACTGCCCCCAACGTGGACCTACAAAGTAAGATTAAATAAGCAGCACAGTTAGAAGGGCAGGTATTGCCCAACCAGGGAGGTCTTCTGCCCACTCGGACACATCGGCAGCTGCTGCTCCCTGCGTGGCACTGAAGCTGCTGCTGCCCCCGCAGCCACGCGTGCCCTGCTGCACTGCCAGCACCTCTCATCAGAAACTTTTCCATCCAGGTAACCGTGATACATCTGAATGCATTCTGTGCTCAAGGGCTATCATCTAACCAGAACACTGCTTTCCAAAGGTAATTTAACGCCATTATGAGCACAGATAAGCATCCAGCAGGGTGGTGAGCATCTTACCTGAAGCATGGCAGGGATTTTATCCCATTCGTTCTTCACTGGATTGTAAACATCCACTTCAGCTGAGTCATCCCTGCAGGAGATAACACAAAATTATTTTTCTGTGTTGTCAAAACCTTCTGCCTTGTGAAGCCCACATCTGAACAGCCTGAGCCATGGCCTGCAACGCACCTTTCCTGGAGCACCTTTCCTCCAGCCCTGCCACATAAATTGAAGACCAGAGGGCTGCTCTATGAAGGCTCCGCTCTCAAAGCAAAGCCCAGTCTCCAGCATGGACTTCTCAGATAGCAGCAGGAAACCCCTAGAACTCCGTGCTGCACCTCTACACATAAAACATGCCAGCAGAGACAACACTCAAGTAGCACTGCCCTAATTCTCAGTGCTAGTAACCTACATTGAAAGAGCCCGAATGGCCCTTCTCAGCTTCTCCCTGGGCAAAGCAACGCTTTATGCACTTCCTGATGTACACTGAGCTTTAGGACACCACCTAGGAGGTACAAAAGACAACATGGAGGCAATCCTGAGGGCTTTCTCAAACCCAGACTGTTTTCAGTTTGCATATATGGTAGGCATGTTCACAGACTAACATTTGTCAGCCTGTATTTTATTGGCTTCGGTGCCAAACACTTAAGAGTCTCAAAGAAAAATCAGCACTGTTCTGAAGAGACTTAAACCTCTATGCATTTAGAAGCAATGAGATCCCTACTGCTGGAGTTTTTTGCCACGCCAAATTTAGATAGGCCAGAGAACTGTAACAGAAGAGCTGACAGGCAGCACAATCCCCCAAGGCTTCTTACAGCCACTCACCACTGTGAGACGCGACAGCAACAGGTGAGAGATGTTTGTAAGGCAGAAATGCTCATTGCTGACACAAGAATGCAAGAAGGACAAGGTCAGGGCAGACAGAAAAGCAGTGCCAGTCAGCCCAAGACAGTTCAGTTACAGCAGACTTCACAGGCTATGGCAAAGAAGAAAATCTCCTTTTATTCTTCAATGGCTGATCAATCTGAATTTCCTTTTACATGCATTCAGCCTCTGAAATTGTGCTCTTTCAATTTCATGCACCCAATTCTTTATTTAACAGAACTGACTTCAGGATTTGCATGCCTCCCTTCTTGAGCCTACTGGCCTATAGTTGCAAATTCTTTATAGGAAGTATGCAAGATCTGATGTACAGCAGAAAACAAGACCCAAACATCCTTTACATGGGCGTATTTTAAATCCTGAGGATGCTTTTCCAAAAACCTTTCCTCCTCAAAATGGTTCAGAACAAAGAGCTGCTGCCTCTGCCGGGATGGCTTCAGAAAGGTAATTACATCCCAAATTGGGAAGGTGCTTAAAAATAGTGACCAATCAGCTCGTCTTCATTCCTCCTACCTCTGCTGAGACAGAGGGTGTCCTCTGCTATGCCACAGTTCAACGTTTTCTTGGAGCTTACTCACTTATTTATAGCAACAAGGGGGACTGAACCAGAAGCCAAGAAAACTGAGAAGTCTATTCCAAGCACAACTGCCAACGTCAGCCTGATTTGTAACCCTGGCTATTTCCCAGCCCTAGCTTTAAAATTCAGATATTTTTACAGGACTTCAAACATATGTCCTTGAGGTTTAGTTGTGACAGAGCTAAAAGGAAGAAGCGTGGTAGTTTGCAGAGCAGAGGAAGCACTGCCTTGCCTTCGTGACACAGTGCTCCCACGTGGCCACTCCTAAGACCCAAAGGCTTTCCCAGGGAAAACCCTTGGCTCACCTCGCGCAGAAGCAGGGAGACGGGGAGAAACTGCTGCCACTGCTCACCTTATGAAGTACATGAGCCCGTTCAGAGTCACGGTCTTTGGGGCGAAGGACCAGGGAGGCAGGTGGCCGCAGTTCACCAGGGACCAGAGGTCGCTGTCAGGGTCGTAGCACTGCATCACCATGGTCTCCTTGCCAGACAGAGAGCCGATGGCGAACAGCTTGCCACGGCACGAGGTGGTGGAGCAGTTGTCCATGGGGTACAGCATGGGCTGCAGGGCCTCCCAGCTGTCCACCGAGTGGTCGTAGCGCTCTGTGCTGTCGGAGGCGATAACGTACAGCAGGCCGTCCAGCACCGTAGAGCTGTGGTATTCTCTGGCTCTCAGCATTGGGGACACCTCTGTCCACTCGTTCACGCTGGAGTTGTATCTCCAGACACAGTCGTACAGCCTCGATCCATCCGATCCCCCTGCAGCACAACACAAAGCATTTAAGAGTGCTGATTCACAAAAAACATTCCCTGGAAGGAAAGCGCTCTGTGGTGACAGAGGAGAGGGCACGGCTCTGAACTGGACTCTATCGTGGCTTCCAGCTACGCCTCCTCAATATCCACACACATTTCTGCCCCGCAGAGCCACGCACTGTGCACACAGATAGATCCTAGGAGACCAGAAGTGAGAAGATGCTACCAAACTTTCTGCGCTATTTCTGACCCAGATTCCCAGTAAGCCAAGGAGGAATTCTCCCATGGCATTCCCAGCGCGTATTCAGCAATGATTCAAAACAATATCCTCCTTTGTTCCAAACAACCACTGTCTTTTCTATTTCGCAGTTCCTCTGCTGCTCTCCAGAAGCTGCTGTGACACAGCAGAGATTAACATTCACCAGCACCCAGGCGCCAAGGCGCTGCTGCTGTTAGCAGCATGGAGCCCTCCCAGCCCTCCCTGCCGCCCGAGCAGTGACACTGATGTTACACAGAACCACCTCCAGCGGCAGCAGCCTGGCTGAAGCGCAGGGTTCTCAGCAGAGAGCACCCCCAGATCTGCCTGCAATTGCTCCGGAAGGGATGTAAAGGCATTAATACAAACTAATCTTCCTTTTCACACTGCTGCCTTGAAAATCTAAGCTTTGTTTCCTGCTAAAAGCAGAGAACGAGCCGTTCTCTGTTCAACTCCACTCCACCTGCACTTCAAATCTTTAACAGCACGTCCCACACTCCTGCGACAAACACAGGACTGCCACTCTGAGCACAGGGATTTAGCTCAAAAAGGTACCTGTATGTGGATTAGGCACCAAGTTACACATCTGTGTCACCTCTGAAGAGGTAATGACGGCCCAGCAGACCGTCAGGAGGCAGGGTGTGTGCCGAGGGAGACACTGACTCACACACACTGCTGCCACTCCTCAGTGCCTCATCTGCACAGAGGCCCACTGCTCCCAGAGCCTTCCAACATGCTTCTGTCTCTGCCAGGCTTGTAATTCGCAGGCTCTGAACCCAAACACTTGTTTTGCAGCCAGAAATCCAAAACCCCTCTCAAGTCACTCATATCGTCCAGAGCAAACAGTTAGAAAGTTTCCCCAGCGCGAGTTCTGTGACTTGTCTGCATACTCAGAAGTATTAGTCACAACCAAATACCTCCCAGATTGAGATCAGCTGCTAAATCCTCACCCAGCACCACCTCCAGGAGTCTCTGCTCCTCTGCAGGCTCCAGCCGTGCTGTGCTGGAGCAGAGTTTCAGATTCTTCGCTCCTCTACTGAAAGCCAATTCTCACAGCAATCACCCCAGTATTTTCAATGGGAGTCTCAACACTGAGGTTTTCATACA
Organism: Lagopus leucura; assembly: GCF_019238085.1. Classification (NCBI taxonomy): domain Eukaryota; kingdom Metazoa; phylum Chordata; class Aves; order Galliformes; family Phasianidae; genus Lagopus; species Lagopus leucura. The sequence continues at coordinate 5,873,718 of NW_024962286.1, forward strand.
AACTCTCCCAATTCACACTTTTGCCTGCCCTTGTTAAGCCCTACTCAAAGATGCAGCTGCCTTTCCTACCAGCCTCCTACCTGAACATCTGTTTATGACCCAGAACAAACGTTAAGACAGAGATGCACAGGCTGCTCTCGATCACGTGCTGCTCCTGCCCTGCGTGCAGCATCAGCCAGCCAGCCCGGCTGCTTCTCCACCTACAGGAGCAGAAACGTTCTCAAGAGAGGAATGAAAGCAGCACAAGAGGTGGCGCCATGTGGGAAGTGGGCTCCCATGGCTGAGTTACTTATTTCCTGGAAAAGGCCCGCATGATGCCCCATGGGGGACTCAGAACGCCTGCCAGCACCCGGCCTGCTGCAGGAGCAGAGCTGCTCCCCGCCCGCCCCCAGCGCGCCGTGCGCCTTACCGGTGACGTAGATGTCATTGCCCAGGGCAGCGACGCTGTAGCCCCCACCCAGGTGCTCGGGGAACTCAGCCAGGTAGCGCCAGTGCCCAGTGCGCGGGTTGTAGCAGTCCACAGTGACGAGCTCATCGCAGTCGCGGTCGCAGCCACCGACGAGGACGAGGATCTCGGCGAGGCCGGTGGAAGGCCGGGGCCGCATGCGGGCGCAGGGCCCACGGTCGTGGCGGTCGAGGCGGGCAGCCTGGAAGTCGCGGGCCTCCTGGAGGAGGCGCAGGCAAGGCGGGCAGCGGGCCACCAGCGGCTCGCCCTCCACGTGGGCCAACAGGTAGAAGCGACGCACGAAGGGCAGGCGGACGTGCGCCAGGAGCTGGGGCAGCAGTGGGGCGCGGGCGGCGGGGTCGGCGTGCACCCAGCGCAGCGCCAGCTGGAAAGCGGCCTCTTCTTTGGGGACGCAGAGCCCGTCGTCACGCAGGTAGGAGAGGAGGCGCGGCAGCGGCAGGCGCTCCAGCTGGGCGCCCAACTCGCTCACGTGCCGCAGGATGAAGCGGTGCGCGGCGGCCGCCAGCGCGGGGCAGGCGAAGGCCTCGGCGAAGTCCTGCATGTCCAGCGCGTTGGCGGGCTCCAGCTGGCGCGCCAGCCAGGCGCCGCACGCCTCCTTGACGGCGGGGAACTGCAGCAGGTCGGCGGCACGCAGCAGGCGCTCGGCGATGTCGGGGCCCAGCCCGCCCACGCGGCCGGTGTAGGCGAAGTCGAGGAGGCGCGACAGGCACTCGGGCTCCACGCCGTGCAGCCGCACCCGCTCCGCCCGCGCCTCCCGCAGCGCCCCGCCGAACATGGCGCGAAAATAGCCGGAGGCCGCGGCCAGGACGGCGCGGTGAGCCCCGAATTCCCGCCCGCCCGCCACCACCGTCACGTCCAGCAGGCTCCGCTCCGCCCGCAGTGCGCTCAGCCCCCGCAGCAGCGACACCGCGTGTGCCGGTTCTCCCGCTGCCGCCGCCGCCGTCCCGCCGCCGCCCGCGCTGGTTGCCATGCCGTATCTGGACGAGGGCGCACGCCGAGTCGCAGCCCGAAGGGACACCGGGGTTCAGCACTGCGAGCAGCTGGCGGGAGGGGGAGAAAAGAAACGAGCAGGTAGGTCAGCACAAGGAGAAACGTCCTACGGCCAGGAAACGGATGAACTAAACAGGGCTCGGAAACATCCTCCTGCCCTGACACAGAGGAGCTGCAGTTGCATAACGCGTTGGCGCTGCCAGCAGTCTTCCCAGCTTAGGCTAATTATATTTTAAGAAGCCCGTGTTTAAGTTTCACGGGATTAAGGGATCCCACGAGCTCTGCACGAAGGCTGAGCTGGTAACTTCGCACACCGGATCGCTCCGGGAGCGCCGCACCTCAGCCCGGCCGTCGCCTGCAGGTCTGCGCCCAGCGGGGAGCTTCGTCCGCTCCTCGGGGCTGCCGGGTCCACAGCAGCAAATCGCCCACGTGGGCGCTCCGGGGCCCCGCCGGCAGCGCCGAGCGCTGACACGACAACCGGGCAACGCGGGGACTGCCGGAGCACCGGGAACGGCGCTGCGCTCCCGTCGGATAACGGCCGTCCGTCACACGCGCGGGCCGCGCGCAGAGCGAGTTCCCGCAAAGCTTCTGCTGCGGGCGGTCATCGCAGAGCCGAAGCCCCGACCCGCACGGCGCTCGGCAAAGCGCTGCCGGCCACCAAACAGAACCGTGCTACACAAGAAAGCACGGCCGGGGCACGGCGACGGCTCCCGGAGCGATGGGAGGCGGCGGAGCTCCGAGCCCCTCGGGACGGCCTCACCGAAACGGGAGCCGCGCGGCCCCGAACCGCCCCGCAGCAGCGTAACGGCACCGGGCGGGAGGAGCGGGCGGCCCGGGGAACCGCGCGGATCGGCACCGCCGGGCCGGAGCTCCGCACGGCGCTTCTCGGGGCTCGGAGAGCCGCACACGGCGGCGTCACCCGCCGAGCCCGGCCCCGGAGCCGAGCCGAGAGAGGCGGATCCCGAACCCCGCGGCCCCGGCCCGGCCGCCCCGCAAAGAATCGAAGGGCGCGGGCGGCCCGTTCCGAGCGCCGGCAGCGCCGCCCCAGCGCCGCCGAAACCCCCGCGCCTCCCGGAGCCCCGCAGCACCCGCGCTCACCTCGCGCCCCCGCGCTTCTCGGCGCCGCTCCGCCCCGCGGCGCCGCCCCTCTCGCACATTCCCGCAGCTCCGCTCCCGGCGCTCCCCGCGGCCCGCACTGCGCACGCTCTCCCCGCGCCTCCCGGCGCTCCCCGCGCGGTCGGACTACTGTTCCCGGCGGTCCTCGCGCGAGCGCCCGCCCCTTCGCCGCCTCCCGCCGGTACCGAGCGGTTCGCGGGTGTCGGTGCCGCCCGGCCGCCCCTGCCGCTCCGCGCCCGCCGCTCGCCCTCCCGCCGCGCCGCGCCGGGCTATGGACTCCGACTCCTGCGCCTCCCCGTTCGCCCCGGAGGTGAGCCGCGTTCCCGGGGGGCGTCTCCCGCCGCCGGTGCCCGCCGCTGCCCGCTTCCCTTTGCCGGCCTGGGGCCATCTTGTGCCGCTCGAGCGCGGAGCGTCCTCGGACCGGGAGCCGGAGTGGGGGCGATAGGGGGGAAGAGAATGGCGGCGGCGGCCGGCGGTGCTTTCCCCCCCCCCCCCGCTCGCACCCCCCCCCGCCGCGACGGCGGCCCTGGGGCGGGGGGTGGCGGTCAGGCTGCGGGACCGGGGCCGGGGGTCGCGGGGGGGCGGTGCGGCAGTGCCCGGTGCCGCCGCGGGCGGTGGGGGTGGGGCTTCGCGCGGGGAGCGGCGGCGGCGGGCGGGGCTCCGGGCGGGAGCGGCTCCGGCAACCGCGCTGGGGCGATGGGGGGGGGCTGGGGGGACATGTGGGGCGGCATCGGTACCGGGAGGAAAAGGGGCGCAGGGGGGGCGGCTCCCGGCAGCGCGAGGTCGGCGGGTTCCGGGGAGCGGCTCCGGGGAGAAGCGGTTGCGAGGGGGGGGCGGCGGGTACCGGGAGCGGTACCGGGGAGAAGGGGGGGGGGGGAGGCGGGGCGGCTCCCGGCAGCGTGGAGCGGGGCCTCCCGGCTCTGCGCCTGGCCCGGCCCCGCGGCGGAGGCGGCCGCGCTGACCCCTCCCTCCCTCCCTCCCGCTTCATCCCTTCCTCCCTCCCCCGCAGGACTTCTCCCCCACCTCCCGGAGGCACCGCACCGTGGAAGACTTCAACAAGTTCTGCACCTTTGTCCTGGCCTACGCCGGATACATCCCCTACCCGCAGGAGGTGAGAGCGGCAGCGGGTGGGCGCCTCGGTCCCTGTGCTCCCAGCACTGCCTCGTGCCCTCCTCTGGGCCCGATCCCGGCTGCTCGCCGGGGCTGGGCTGGGCTGGGAGTTGCAGCTCGGGATGCGGGAAGGGATCGGGGCTGAACCCGGGTGTGAAGCACAACCCCGAAGGGGGAGGGGTGCGATACCAGCACTGCAGCACCTCCTGTAAGTCAGCTTGGAAATAACGCTGCTGTCTGATTGCTGTGTGTTTTTCTAGGAAACGCCGCTGAGGAACAGCCCCAGCCCTCCCAACAGCACCGGTGGCACCATTGACAGCGATAGCTGGGACCCCCGCTTCAATGACATCCCCTCCTCGGTTTCCCTTCCTGCCAAGAACAGAAAAAACTTCAGCCAGCTGAAGCGAGCAAAGCCTTACAGTTCCCTGTTCCAGCGGGCAAAGCCCGGCAACTTCCTGCCGGAGCGAAAGCAGATCGATAAAATCAGAAAGAAGAAAAAGCTGAAGAGAAGGGAAACGGAGGTGTCTGCAGGGGAAGACTATGAGGAGAAGCTGCTGGAGCTGGAGGCGGAGGACTCTTACACAGAGACACCGATGAGCCCCTCGTCTGAGGGTGACCCTCAGTCTGTGGCTGAGCACTGCTCAGTCTGGGACTCTGACACAGCCTCCAGCGTCACCTACCCCACAGGGACGGGTGAGCAGGCGGTGGAGATCCAGAGTGTGGGCAAACGAACGGTCATTCGGCAGGGCAAGCAGGTCGTCTTCCGGGACGAGGACGGCACTGGCGATGATGAGGACATCATGGTGGATTCGGGTAGGTGGTTTGGCTGCCGGGGTGGCTTGAGAGATGCCGTGTGGAAGCAACGGTGCTGCCACTGATTTCTAGTACTTGTAGTGCGAGGAGAATTCAAAACCAATTAGTAGGTGTTCTTTGGGGGAGGGGCGAGGTTCTGAACTACTGGGACCTTAAGAGGCAGCTTGGTGTTCTCTCCCAGAATACAGCCTCTTTTGTGCCGTTGAGAGTTGTATAATCAATGGATATCAAGATGTTACAATCACAATATAATCAAGAGAGTTAGGCAAAGTGGATAATGATAACAAAAGAGAATAAATGGAAGGCGCTTACCCTTAGGCTGGGCTCACCACAAAACACCAATAGAGGGGATCTCCAGCAGAGATCCTTCCCCACTGGCAGCCAGCTCTTCAATAGGTCTAGGAGGGGTGCAGCCTTGCTCCACCCCTTCCGGCAGCACAGCTGAATTGCCTTCACCTGTGCTCCTCTGGCTGGCTCATGGCTCGCCTCAGGTGATCAATCAGAGGTTCAGGCCGTGACTCAGTAGTTCCCATACAAGAGTATTTTCCCGACAAGAGCTTGCATATTGGTTCCTTGTAGGACCTGGAAAAATCAGCAAAGCATCTGTCTTTGGGAGGCAGGGAGTTAATTTAGATCAGAAGGAAAAGAGTTCCCAGTGCAGCCAAAAGACGCTGGAGAGCCATCAGGAGATAAAAACGCAACTTGCCGCTTTTCCTTCCAGATGACGACTCCTGGGACCTGGTCACTTGCTTCTGCATGAAGCCTTTTGCCGGGCGGCCGATGATCGAGTGCAACGAGTGCCACACCTGGATCCACCTCTCCTGCGCCAAGATCCGCAAGTCCAACGTCCCAGAGGTCTACATATGCCAGAAGTGCCGGGACTCCAAGTTTGACATTCGCCGCTCGAACCGCTCCCGGACGGGCTCGCGCAGGCGCTTTCTGGACTAAGCGAGGAGGCGCGTGCTGCTGCGCTGCTCGGGCGCCAGGTGAGCCGTGCGAAGCACAGACACCGGCTGGGGGCCGGGCAGAGTCCCCTGAACTGCTGCTCCCAGGCCAAGGGCTGCCCAGCCTGCCTGCGGTACAGGGATGAGGTACCGCCGAGTCGTGGATGGCCGGGGTGGAAGAAGCAGACTGGTCAAAACTGCCGCTAGATACCAATTAGCTCAAGAGACAAATTAAGCTCTCTGGGTTCGGTGGGGTTTTGTCCAGTTACAACTATGAGTTGGACGATGTTTTGGGAATGTATAATATCTTTGCCACGAGTTTTTTCTCATCCCCTTGGGAAACTGCAAACCTTCTCTGTGCTAGAAAACTCATCCTCTGAGGAGGGAGGAGGAGGAGGGAATCTGTGTGAAGAGTCTGAAAAGTAAATGGCCCCATGTTTTAATTTTAATGTATTATTATACCTGCCCATTTGTCCGTGTATATCAATCTTAGATATTCTAAGGCTCTGTAGGAGTGAGTGTGAATGCATACCAACCTCTGCGTGATCTGCCTCCTCTTCCACGGGCCGGGCAGGAGGTGAGTGCAGTGATTTGGCGCTGTGTAATGACAGGACTTCACCCTGCTCTGGGGGAGCGGTGCGTTTAGAGAAAGAAGGCTCCTTTCTTTGGACAGGCAGCACTGGCAATTAGTTGACATCAGATTTCTTAGAAGTCTCTTAACGGTGATTTTTTGTGACTTTGTTCTGCATGATTGGCTCAAATGTGTTTGGGGGGAAAACCATTTGCTCTGTGTCCTGGCCCTTTGTTAAACTCTAAGGTGCTGTTTTAAGATGACGATTCTCTCTTTTCTCAGCCCAGAATTCAAGCGTGGACTGTAAAAGAGGCTGTAGTAAATGTAGAACCTGGCCAGTCTGGTTCGAGATTTGATCATTTCCATCAGTACTACAGCTGAGTTGACTTTGTTTCTGCAGTTTATTTTTTGAGACCAGACTTGTAATCAGAAAACCAAATTCTTTAACCTGTTGGCTGCTAATTACACATAAAAAAAACCCCACAAGTGCAGGCTATGCAGCTAGCGAGGTGAAGTGTAACAAAGATTCATCTGGTGCTGGGAAGGACAAGAGAGTGCAGGGAGTCCAGGCTTGTTTGCGAGGCCACCAAGATGGAGGCGTTGTCCCTCAGTGACCGAACAGAGCAAGCTGTATGCACTGTGCAACTTAGGTTTATGATTTGGAGACATTTCTCCGAAGTTACACCTGATGAATGTGTTCTCTGTCCCGTGAGATGAGGAGTCATTGGCTGGCACTGGAGCTTATGTGAGACCCGCTGTGCTGCTACGGACGCGTGGCGTCGCTGCAGACAGGGCCGTCAGACCACTGCCTTACCTGAGCGCGGCGCCCTGGTGAGCAGCGCAGTCGGCTGCCCGCCCTGACGCCGAACGCCAGGCTGCCAAAGCTCGGTGCAGGCAGCTCAGCACTGCGGCGCCCCCGGTGTGGGACGCGGGCACGGCTGCGTCGGGACGATGGAGCTGCACGCCGTGCAACTGCTCTTCAGCCTTGGTTCTGCATACAAATCCCACCCCGCCACACCGTAACAACTGACTGTAGGTTCTGAAAACCAGCTCCAGCTTCTGCTAAAACTTAGACTGTGACTGTGCTATGCTGCCTTCCAGAGGCTAAGTGCAGCCGCCGAGGAGTTTGCCAAAGACTTGCCCTTATGGCTGCCTGACTGCTGTTTGCAGCCAGAAATACAACCAAAGTTCTCTAATGCTGCCATTTCACTCTGCAAACAGAAAGGCTTTGGAAGATCCTGGTTGCAAACTGCGAGGGCTGGACCTGCTCTGAGCACTGGCATCTTTGTGTTTACAGCATGTCTGCAATTCAACTGGACCTCCTGGAATGTGTTCTGAAGTTTTAAGTGTTAAACGGCCAAGCGAACTGCCTCTTTTTCCCAGAGGTTAAATACTAATCAATGTGACTGACTCTTGTTCTGTTACCTCTTCAGATTTATCCCAATAGATGGTGTCTGACAAGTCCAGCACATTACAGTATCAGCAGAGAGAAAAAAAGTAACATCTCCATTTAGTTCATCACTTTCAGCCATATATAATTATAGTTTAATTCAGAACTTTATTTTTTCATTAAAACTGTTTTAATGAACCATGTTTTTTTTTTTAAGTGAAACAAATGAATAATGACTTTGCTTTACTCTGGATTCAAGAGTCTGCTAGTATGATTTACTGGTGTGCAAAACAGTTGTGCTGGGTGGCAGCAAGACTTGGATCACCTTAAAAACTGAGTCTCTGTTGCTTACAGCTTCTGTTTTAATTGTTGGTGATGTATAGAGCAACGAACAGAAGTCCCAGAGGAGGCTGCAGCTGTAAGATGGCAGTTTCTCACAGAACAAAGTTGTTAAAAGGAGCAGTTTCTCAAGTAGGGCTATGCTCACAGTCTATTTAAGACTTTGCAATGATTGGCAGAAAATGAAGAAGAGAGGAGGAAGGCTGGAATTTGGTATTCAGCAGGAAAGAAAGCCTGAAGCTGGGGTGTAAGGGAGAGAGGCGGGCAAGGGGCTCCACCGTGTGGACGCAGCTCAGCAGTGCCTGACTTGCAAACCGCAGGGGAGCAAAAATGGAGTTTGCACGTTGACTGCTGTGGAGAAGAGCCTGCTGTGGGAGCTGTGCCTCACGGAGGGGAAAAGCCACTGGTAGTGCTTTCACGGAAGGGAGAAACAGAAGTCTGAATCTTCGGTGGGCTGATATGGCAGGGAAAACAAACCTTAGCAAACACTTAGCAAATGAATGGGGCGAGATCTGTGTCAGTAATTTTACTTCAAGAATTATGACATCAAGAGATGAAAATTAAGATTCACCTGTCCTTTGCATGAACTGCTTTACAATTAGACAACGATGGTTCTGATACAGTGGGGGAAGAAAGAATAGAGTGGGAAGGCAGAGGAACTGAGTTCTTTGCTAAGCTGTAATGAAAAAGAAAGCATCTGCTTGAATCTAAGCCCTGCCAGGGCGGCTGAGCTGTCCTCAGGTATGAATGCTCAGGGTGACTCGCAGCAGGGGAGGCTGATAAGGCTTTCACAGCACAAGTGGTACCCAGAGCTGCGGCTCCTTGGAGCGGCCATTGGCTGAATCATACTGCGACAGCAGGAGCTGAGGGCTGGCACAGAGGAGCATGGAAAGGAAGACAGGGAAGACGACAAAAAGTAAAACCTTGACCTGCATCTCCAGCTCAGGAATTCCCAGTTCAAAGGCTCAAGATCAGGAGGCCAGCATGCAGTCACGGATCCTCATAAAGGTATTTCAAACCCTATTTCGCTCCGCTAGTTCAGTTAGCAAAGGATGCACTCACTCAGGTATCTGGCATTCTGGTTTGCACCCAAAGATGCTCACTACCCTAACTACTACTGTTACTGCAAGTATTTAAGTAATTACATTACTGCAGTACATCCATGACTCCATTACACTAAGGATGTACTTCACAGCTCAGAAATGGCCTCTTTTCCAGGTGCTGTAATGCCATAGCTCATCTTCACAGCCTGAACAGGTTTTACTTTCACACTGCTATTTCTCTACACTTTTAACATAGACAAAAAGTCACTTGAATGACAACAGGAACTGGAGCTCAGGAACTTGTCAGAAAGAAGCATTGTTTTATTGTGCAAACTTTTCAGTGTATTTGCCCTGCTAGTTACAGGAGCATGCTTTTTCTTTTTAATTAGCAGTTGGTTGCACTTGCCACTGCAAAACTCCTACTTCCCAGCACTGCCAATGGAGCAGTTTGTTACATCCCAGTTGACACAGAACAACTCCCACTGCTGCCCACTTCAGGCCGACACAAGACATGAAAGAGGCAATTCCGGTGGCATTTCTTGTCCCTTTCAACTAGCAGTGGGTATAAATGACCACAAAAGAGCAGGAAGCAGAACGTAACAAAGGATGCAGTTAAATTCATAGAACTTGCAACCCTTATGTTATGGAAGGAGCTTATTTTCAGTGCTGCCCAGAAGATGAGAATGGGACATGGGCCAGTGCTCAGCTGAACATAATTTATTGCACATTTTACATTTAGTATCAGAAAAAAAACAGAACATTGGTCATACGTGAAATAGAGTCCTACACCAGGAACTGGTTGCAACTGAAGAGCCTTGTTTTACTTTTAAAAGTGAACACTTAGTTGTGTGAACGGGTGTTGGAGGGAGAAGTTCCTTGCAGCCTAGCTCAAATGAGTCTGGTTTTAGAAAATTAATTGTCCCGTTAAATGCCCTCCTGCATGTCATCTCAAGACCATGACTTGAGCAGAGAATGGCACTCCAGAAAAAAGGGTCAGGTGCACATCAGGAAGTGATTTATGGTAATGCAACAACACACAGCCAAGACCCTTTGTTTCCTGTCTCTCCCATGGAAGCAATGGAAGCTGCCCCAGGATTCACCGAGCAGAGCTGTGGCTCAGAAACAGCCCGATTATTCCTTTTCTCTGTAAGGAAAGCACCACAAAACTCCCACCAAAACTGGAATAGCACACGGCTGCCACTTCCACCTGCTGTGTCACGAGAACAGCACCACCCTTTCTGCTGGTAAATTACCAGCACGGCTTCCATGCAGGACAAATCCAACAAGTTTACCTCATATCTGATGCTGCAGCAGAAGTGGCAGCTGAATTCAGGGTTTTCAGCTCTTTTCCCCATTTTGTGCCTCTCCTCACTTTGGTCTGGTTTACTCCTATGAACCACATTCTTTTTTTCCTAGAAATAAGATGAATTGCTGTCCTTCCCCCCCGCTCTGCTTTCCTGGTCTCCTGAACACCTTGACAGGAAAATGAATTAATAAGACAATTATACCCAGTGTCCTTGTCTGGTAGAGCAGTGTTTGAAGTGAGCAGCTGAATGGATTCATAGGGAAGAGGTCCGTGTCATTACAAAAAGCAAAGAACTCCGTTCCAAACATACTTGTTCTTAACAAGTGCATTTCAAATACAGAATTAGGGTGGAAAACAATCTCTGCCCTCTTTCCAACGAAAGGATTTACACAGAAAACTCCCAGGAGGTGGCCTTAACAAAGAATTTTCACTCAGGCGTGGAAAAAGGCATGTTACCTACCTCAGTAAGTACATGAAGTAGTAAAAACAAGTCTTCTTTCTTGCTAAGTACAGAAGGCTATGTGAGACTGCACAAACAGACTGGGCCAAATTGCTGCAGGAAAGATTTGGCTGCATGATGGGTGGTGCTCAGCCTGCTCACACAACCTCAGCAGAAAGTACTGCACGTTCAGAGTCACATTGCTTTATTGATTACTGAGCCACAATTGAGAAGTATTGCTTTGAAGCCACCTCAGGAAGCAGGTTCTCTCATTTTTGATCCTAACGTGACTGGTAGGCCACCACCTGCTATATAGATAAAAATAAAAATGTCTCTTGTTCAAGCTTGTAGCATCTGGGGGAAGGTTCTGCTGTCTCCGCTGACCCAGGTACTGTAACAGACGTGCAGCTCTCATCAGATTTAGCCATCTGCATCGATTCTGTGAGCTGTTGAATGAGAAGAGTAAATGGATACACGCCACTCTCATCATCCTTGCCTGAACTTAAAACTACTGCACCAGGAACAGACAGAAACAATTCTGGCCAGTAATTAAACGTGGTTCATTTACAACTGCACTGTACTTATGACAGATCTGTGAACTGGATACGCTCCTCCAATCAAATCAGGCCGTGGAAATGGCCTGGAGTTCACAGGACTGCGCCCCACGGCCAACTGCCCAGGGCTGTGTGGTAGCAGCAAAACCCATTAGGAGACAATTCACAAAATCACCTCGATAGGGTGAACATCTTGACACTGATAAAATGCAGATGGGAAAGAAACCTGGTACAGGCCTCTAGCTGCCTTCAGATCTGCCCACAGTGGGCTACCTGGTGCTGGGAATTGCCCAGTAGTGATAACAGCAGCTGCTGGAAGCTGCTTTCTTTTAAACTTGGGTTGGATATTTAAGGTCAGGTGGCATCAATTGCTGCAACACTGCAACTGAGCTCCTCAGTGACTGGAGACACACTGTAGTCACCCCAGTCCATTTCAGAAACCCCAGCTCTTCCTGAAGGAGGAAGCACAGTAGTCCTTGTTACTTACATTGCTTTGGTATCCTGAGGGCCTCATTGTCAGCTGACATCACTTGGTGCAGAACTCCCCGGAACTGATAAAGCACTTTCAAACTCTTCTCCTCACCCACACAGGGGTCATAGAAACCCGGCAACCCAGCCTTCAAACAGAGAAGGACAGGCTGGGAAACACTGCACAGGCTTTCACTCTTCAACAACTCTTAAAATATCATCAGCACCAGAATAAGGTGTCAAAAAAAGTTTTGTTGCCAATGAGATGAGAAGCTAAGAAATTATTTCCCCAGTGCCAAGAACGCAGAAAACACTGAACCCAGGAAGTTCCTGATGTACAGCCCCAAAATCTGTAACACTGTCCTACGCCATAAACACTGAGGCACTGTTTGACATTGGGAATGCCCAGAGAAACAGAAGTTCCTAGAGGTTTGTGATACTTGTATGGAAAGTGGTATCTGTGAATTAACCTGGCACCCTGCGAGGAGAGCAGACAGACTCAGAACGCTGAATCACACTTGAGTGCCTCAGTAGTGCTCTGACACCAGCTACATACCTTGGATGCCTCTGTAAGGATGAGCTTGGAGTCCTTCACTAAGCACTGCAAGGGCACAGTCACATCTATTACTTTCACCTTCTCATTCTTCCTGCTGTTGTCATTAACGAACTTCCCATACCAGGCATTCACTACAATCAGACCTGCATTTCAGGAAATGACAAATGCAGTGAGCTGTTTCCCACTGACAGCTGGGCAGACATGGATTAAAAGACCACCCCAGCACCTTCTTTTGCTTTCAGTGATACTTGAATCCACCTTGACTCAACCCACTCTTTTCAAGACAGAGGAACATTTATACCTGGGTGTTTGCTAGCAGTATTTCAGCACTAAGACAGGATGACTTGCCTTTGACATCACGCTGATGTGACAGGCCAAGCAAATGCCACTTCACTTTGGAAGATTCTCATGGTTGTTGCTCATAAGCATTAACACTCAGATTTCCATTATAATCTAAGAGCAAACTGCGCAGATCAGAGATCAGCAGAGCACAGTCTTTCTCCACATGCCTGTACCCACACTTCTCTTCTGTACAGAGAAGCAGCCAGACTTGCCTACGTCCTGCTGATCATCTTGCAGCCTTTCCTAAGACAATATTTGGTGTCCCTAAGTGCAGACACCATATGAATCACAATGGAATTTTCCCAATATATGCACAACAGCAATTATGCCATGCTTCATTAAGAGTAGAAATGAAGCAACTGCATTTTGCATTTCTCCCCCTCAGCTACCCAGCCTTTTTATTGCTCCTTCCTCCATCCACATTTATGGAGCAAATAAATGGCATTATCATCTTTACCCATTCTGGCTTCCTCTGCTTCAATTATCCTCCGGACAGACTCTTGCATCAACCTAACCTGTAATAACACAGGGATAGAGTAAAAATTCAGCACTGTCAGACACTGAGTCCAAAAGAGATAAGCCAGGTAAAACCAGCTTCAAGAGGGATTACTTATGAGAAAGACTTACTGCAGCTTCTGCCTCTTGCTTTTTCTGAAGGATGTCACTAGCAGTACTTTCCCTTTGCTTCTCCAGCTCTCTGGCATAAAGAAGTCAAAAATCACATAGGTCTACACAACGAATGGGATTCAGCCAAAGTGGCAAACATTCACTAATTCACCCCAATTATCACTGTCCCACATTATCACCCTGATGAGCTGGGCTTCAAGGTTCTTCCCCACCCTCCAGGGGATTTCCGTAGCCTTCCAGCAGCATTAACACCACGCCATGGATATCCCAGCATTTGAACCAGACTCCCAGAAGCACTCCACCAGGACTTCCCAGCTCTGTACTACAAACACAGCCTTGCCAGCTCACCTCTCCTTCTGTGCCCTGAGGTAGGGTTTGATGATTAGCCTGTGCATGGCAAAGTAGACAACCAGGGGTCCCACAGTGGCATAGAATACAGCACTGGGAAGCAGCTGATCTGTTAGGTGGACAGGGAAGAAGTAGGTCTGACTAGCCCTGTTCAACCTGGAAGGAGTGAGAACATGAGGACAGGTCAGAAGAAATGCAGAGTCCAGCGTTCTTGATTAAGTACACGAGCAAGGTAGAGATGATTAAGTCATCCCAAAAACACGAGGAGCAGAACTGTGAACTTTGGAAGAACATTAATTTTTGAGAAGTCTCGACAGCAACATCTCGGCAGTTTCTGCATCCCAGCCGCCCTCTGCCGGCACCAACTCAGAAGTGCAGCACAGAACACGAAGCCTCAGAAGTTGGGCATCCCTGGAAACTGCCATATTAACAAAGCATCCTCAGTGACTCAACGATGGCAATTCACCAACTGAAGCACATAAGCACGCACAGTGTTTCACAAATGGAATGCAATTAAAAACGTCCTTAATATTTTTTGAATTCTTCCACCCCTCTTACTCATAATACCCCAAACTTAAAGCTGTACTTTTGAAATATTTTGATGCATACACACAGAAGCCCTGTAAGAGGTGGTTCAGGCTCAGAATAACACAAGCAGAAGGCACCTTTTGCTTCAACAGGCACAACCTGCCTTACAGATGAGGGCAGCTGCAAACCCTTACACTGGAATATCAACATACGTGCTTTGCTCTAAGATAGGAACCCCCTCACCTGAATTTTTTAAATACAATAGTGTAAGTTATGATTGGCCTCTACACTCTACAGTTATAATCTTTAACTGACTTGATTTTCAAAGACACTCCTTGGGGAACACCAACGCTGACGGTGGCTCCTAGGATGCTGTGTCTGGAAATCTTCCTCTCTGCTCCATACTCCACAATGGTCCCAAAGAACCCTGCCCTAGAATGAGAGAACAGATACTGCTAAGACTCAGAAGACTTCAATTTTTTCATCACTGAATTCTCTTCATGTAATTCCCCAACAAGTAAAACACAACAAATACGTTTGTGTGGGGCAGATGCTGGCTGTCAGAAGATTCATGGTGCATCTCCAAGATGAGAGCAGCCCTTTCAATTAGTAAACCAGTTAACAGACTACAGAGGCAACAAGCATGTATTTTACATTCTACTTAACTGGAGAGACACACAAAGCTAAGCCTCCAAGAGGCTCACTTCAGTCATTAACAGATATAATTAAAGAGAAGCAGGTTCCTAAAGAATACAGAAGCGCTCAATTTGCGTGGAACCCAGAAACCTACAACAGCAGGAGGTAACAGACTGAGCAGTGTGAATTCCCACCTGACACTTACTTTAGAGAGCCTTTTATCCGCGTCTGATCCTCATCCTGAAACTTATGCTGATAACTGACCATCATGAAGGAATGGGGGATTCCCAGCTGAAATACAACAGCAGAAGCTGAGGCTTCTCCCTCCCAGAACGGCACCAACATCCCCTGCACACAGCAACAGGATTCTCACCTGCAATGCCACAGTGAAGTGGCTGGTTTTCGTGTCCCGGACAACGCTGGTGTTCATGGCTGACTGGAGGCCCCACCGCCACTGCAGGTACCCCATCGTGTTCCTGTCGAGGTTGCGGGCCAGAACTGTGGTGAGACCTGGGCGGATCCCACGGGACGAGAACTGCAGAGCACAGTTGGTAGTGATGAAGCTAGAAGAAACAAGCAAAGCCTCCTCAGGATGTAGAGCAGACTCCCTTAAGCTAGTGGTATTAAAATAGAAGACAGTAACGAACGGAATAGATGCATTTCAATTAGCACTGAAGCATTACGTAAAGGCTAGAGAAACCTTTTGCAGAGCAGAAAACAAATCTAGAATTAACAGGAAAATGAATTTAAGAAGGTTAACATTCCACACTGAGGAACCAAACAGCAATTTTTGACTATTTACCATCTTGGCGTAAGATTACGGAATATCTTCAGACCAAAGAGAGGCCCCTGAAGGTCTCCTGCTCCAAACTCCAACTGTTGAAATGCACAGTGATAAGCAGTTAGAATATAGGCTTTGTCAAGAGACGGAGTACTTTACAAGCATTGTTTTAATTCAGAAGTGCTTAAAACATCTGAATCAAATTCACCACTTATTTTAGTATCCTCTCCTTTCTGCTAATTTCTCACGGAGAATAACAAGTGTTTCTCTGAGCAAGGCTGTCACCAGCAGAGGACAGCAGTTTCTGTAGCCACACAGGCAACAGGCACTTATAGGAAGACACAGCCCTTGGGAAGGGCCCAAGAAACAACAGGTAACATTCTATCAGCACAAGCCAAGCACATCATGCATGGCCAAAAATGGGAAGAAAAGAAATGAAGGAAAACTTTGGACAGGATGCACCGAGTATTATTCTACTATCCAACACAGTGTGTTTGTTGTAGTATCGCTCTACAAATACTGCTACCACCTAAATCTCCAGGAGCTCTCTTCATAGGGCATTCAAGAAAGTTTGTCAGCACTGCTATCCCTATCTTCTGAAATGGAAGCACACAAGGGTGAAAAAAAGCTGAAGAGAAAATAGTCTGGATAGCTATTCCAAGCAGCCTGAAACAAATTGGGTACAATACATAACATCCAGCATTCTTACCTCTCCCCATCCCTTGGCAGATGTCACTCGTCTAAAAGCAAGATTAATTGATCCACCTCCGTTCCCATTCTGGGTAGAAAGGTTACCAGACAGTATTGCTGTGTCTGTGGAAGTCAGTGGTGCCTGAGAAAAAGAATACACTGCTACCAAAACGATCCTGATTCACATACGTAACGCCTATTCTAAAAGGACACAGCCAAAACTGCAGATGACAGCAGAGACTGTGAGCACCGTGAGATAAGTATCAGCACAGCTGCATTCCTGTCATCCACTTAACCCAGGTGTTTGAGCCAGGCACACCCATATTAAGTTTTGTAGTGAGAACACAGCAAAATGTGAAATAAGTTTTACAGCAGTAGCTGCTTGTGACAGCTTTAATGAACTGCTAAGTCCCGATATTGAGCTGTAGTTCCTTCTATTCTCACTAGTAGACTCAATTTCTCCAATTGTTTGGAACAAAGGGAACATCTGCCCTTTGTTTCCTGCCTATGTCCTCAAAATTGGATGATATGTTTTCATATACAAAGTGTCCTGCATTCACAGAGAGCTAGATACCCACTTTGAATCACAATTCAGCCTCTCTGCTAGCAGGGAGCATTGCAGCATACAGACAAGCCATCAGATTCTGCCCTGTGCTCACACAAACATGTGCCACGCATTCAACACAGCCCTGCTGGAACCCAGTCTCCTCCCACTCACCCTGGTTAATGGATCTTCCTGTAAAGAAAGAGGAGACCTGAGCAGTTTCCAGGTTCTGCTGCTTGCCTTGTACTGCCTCATGTTCTCAGACCCTGACCAAGCCAGCCACGGCGCCTGCCCTCCTTACCTCAATGGACTGGGATATGTGCATTTTGTTTATTTCAATCTGGGGAAAGCTGCTCCCTTGCACATCTTCATATTCTTCATCATAACGATCAAAGAGGTCCGTAGCATCTATTCCAACACTGATGGTTCCCTATGGATGAAGTGAAACAAGGTATTACAAGGTATTAACAAACACCCAGCTTACTCAGACTACACAGCTAAAGCACCCTCACACATACATTGCTGGTTTAAAGACTGCTTTTCAGAATTTTCTTCTTCTGCAATTACATTCTCCATTCTAACCAGCTTGTTTTTTGTTTTTTGTTTTTTTTTAAACACAAACACTACAACACTTTTTTCCCCAGGAGGAACCAACTTGGAACATTAGCGAGAGTGGGGATGTTTGAAAAGAGCGCCATCAGATTTCTGTCTGGGTCACACAGCTACAAGGGGCTCTGATTCCCCACAGACCTCCTGCACAGCACCACCACAAAACGGGCAACAACCATCTGCAGTAACAGAACCTCTGTGCACACAGGATTAACATCAGGCAGTTTGAACAAATGCAACTCAGGGTAGGTGTAAAAACATCCTGACAGCGGAATACAGACAGACTGAAATAAGAATTTGTTGTAAGAGTTTTTCCATGCTCACTCCATTCTAATAGAATTCTGAACCTTAGATTGCAGAGTTTGATAGGATTCAAACTGCCAACCACGTATCTGCTGTGAAGATTCCTGCTGTTTATTTTCTGATTGCTTGCACAACAGAAAACCAGCATATTTTAACACAGAAAGGTGGGATTATTTTCAGAACTCTGGAATAAGGGCTGAATCCTAATTTTTATTTTCTTTATTTATTTTTTACATTTTTGGAAGGCTGCTGAATTTTAAATCAATCACACTTATTTCCTGTTTAAAGAAACAGGAATGGCAAATTACTACCATTTATGCAGATTACTTCTCAGGAATGACCTCCAACACCACCTTCAAGGAGTTCAAGCAGCCTGCTCTCCAAAGGTAAAACTTCTTCAGCTGCAGCCCCTCCTTGCTGCGCAGTTCCTTGACAAGGCCAACCTAACAGTGGAGCAAAGCAAGGCTGCCAAGTGCCTCAGAAGCTGCAAACCCTGCACTGCTGCTCCAGATGCCTACAAAGCACACTGAGAAGAGCCAAAGAAAGCAAGAAGGGCCAGCCTGACTCCATGAGAGTCCAATCACTGCACTGCAGACTGATCAAACACTTAAACACAGGCGAACGCACATCAAAACAGAACCACCCCTCTCTTTTCTTGATGCTGTTCACTTCAGAAATATACAAGCCCAGGATCTTTCACAACAGCTGCACAACAACAAGGTTTTTTGCTCGGTGCTGCATTCAGCACAGAACCTCTGCAAGACTGCAACTCTGAATTACTAATTTAGAGTAATTTAAACAAAGGTTCTCAAACTAAATAGTAGCCATGTTGAATTTGAATGAAATCTTGCAACTTCCTTTTTCACAACTATGAACTGCAAAACACTCCTCTCAGTGAAAATGGAGAAGTCAAAAGGAAAACACCTGAATCTATGCATGAAAATCTACAAAACCAATTCAGATGAAAGCAGCACCTCAGCTGCCCCCACCCCTGCCCTCTGCAGCAGGATTTCTGTTCAGGCACCTTTTGGTGAAGGGAGCAGCAGACTCCACGAGGTATTTTCCCTCCTGCCAAACAGGTGAAGTCACCTTCAGAGACCTATAGGTCCTGGCAAGGAAATTGGCTCGTGCACAAGCACAGGAAAAGCAGCAGATGGCAATGTTAAAAATATTCCCAGAGAACGACAGCACCCCCTGCAGCACCGGATCGTAGAGAGGAGCACTGCTCCGCACAGCCTCCCGTCAGCCACCTGCTCAGGCCATTGTAAAAAAGGAAAAGCCTTCCCAAAGTGAGAGCAGCAGGGAGAGGCTGCAAAGCTGTGCTCAGAGGTCGGCTGCACACACGGCAAGCAACGCGTTGAGCCGTGCAGGAGGTCGTGATGCGCTTCAGGACCATCAGAACTGTGATCCAACAGCACCTTTTGAAGTCACCTACATTTAACATCCCTGCAAACACAAAACAGTTGTTCGTGATGAAATTAATAGATGTGCCAGAGAAGAATATATCCTTCCTCCTCTTTTTTCCTGGAAGAGCACCTTCCTTCTGGAAGCCACACGTGGAACCTGGCTGGGCCCTGAGGAATCTGCATTTCTTAGGCGTCGACCTTCTGCAGCAGGAAGATAATGGGACTCACTGCTCCAAATGGGAAGCAGTTCTCAAATCAAGTAATGAACTTTTCAACCCTTCCGCACAGCTTCGAAAACAAAAACAAAACTCTAAAAGCAAATAATAGGTTCAATTTGAAACCTGCCAAATTGCCTACATCTGGTTATTGCTCAACATTTCTGGTTAAAATGCTTTACTTTGCTGAAACCATTTTATAGAATTGACAAAATGTTTGAGATTTTAAGATAACTTGTGTTCATGTATGAAGTGATCACAGCTGTGCTACCTAATTCCACAGGAACATTGCCTGGAGAGACATTTCTATAGGCTGCCAATCAGCAGTTGCTGTAAGCACCCAGATGGCTAATTTTATCACAGGACACAGAGACCAAGGCTTGCAATACAGATACTTTTTTACTGCTCACAGACACAGTGAAATACCCAGATAAAGTGTTGAACCAAAGTCACAGTGAAGCACTACAGAGATAACCACGCTCCTCTGTGCCAGTGTCCTCCTGACCACAATCACTCATCTCCAGTACAGACATTTGGACTTGCCCTGTTTTGTGGCACCCAGAAATCCTTTCCTGGATAGAATACGTGAACAGCAGATATTTACATATCACCTTATGCTTAGCCACCCTTTCAGAACAAATAAGTTCCTAATATCTGTACGACTCACAACAGCTTGGTGATCTGCATTACTCAATTTGCTCTGCTAAGACCAGCACAGATTCAAAGTCTGTGCCAAAGAATACCTCAAAACATTACAGGTCTTCTCAGAGGGATATTTTTCTGATTCAGTTCTAAACTCACACTTCTGTCCCCTATGAAAACACAGTGACTATAATGACTATAAAGACCAGAGCAACCTTCCAAACCAGCTCTAGTAGCAATTACTCAGCCAGCAATCTCTTTGTTGGGTTACACGAGCTATGCTGCAACACTGTAAAGGCCCAGGCATGAAGCCAGTGACACAGAGAACCTCTTCAAGGACATCAGAACAGTACCACCACCTGTGCTTCGGATGCAGGATCTTTGTACTTCCACCAAGCATTTGCAAGCCAAACAAAATTCAATGTCTCACTACAGTTTTGTTTGAAGACAGAGGAAGTTTATTTACCTATGTAGATGTCTGCACAGCTACCTCAGGGCTGAGAGAGGAAGATTAAGGCTCCCCACCATGGAGCATTTCTACCCTGCACGGAAGGAAAAGGCTTCCAGAGGTTTCAAAAAAAATGGGCACAAAATGGTTTCTGACAGTTTAAGAAGAAAGGAGAATGATACAGACAAGAGGTAGACTAAAGTGCAAGTATACGAGGTGAGTGCCAATGCAACTCTTTGATAGCATTGCTCACTGCATGAGAACCAAGATTTTTCTGATTCAACAAGCTCCAAAACCTCAGTTGGGGCAATCCTGACAAAGGCTCAGGTTGCCTGCACATTTATCAAGCCAAGAGCCTGCTAGGCCATTAGCACTGCAACCTACTGGAGTATTCCAGTCACAGCAGGTGACAGATGTCAGTCATCATTTCCACATCTCCCTGCCATCCCCATGTTACAATGAGAACATCATCCTTAACACAGATCATTCCTAAACAGCCAAGATTAAGCAGTGAGGTGGGTCATTTAGGGTCGATTTATTGCTGCTCAAGCAGATAGAGATGAGGATGGAATGCTCAATATTATCCTTTTAAGAACATGATGTAGCTTTCTTTAAGCAGGACTAACTGTGAAGCAGGCAAGACCCCAATCTTGTTCATGCTGATTTTGCTCACTGCACTGCAAGCACTCTATAGTGAGAGGGAACAGTTATCTATCCAGCTGGTTTAGTAACTGCCTCATATTTTTCCTTTTCAAGGCTGCATCTGAATCTCTCTCCACATTGCTGTGACACTAGAGCAATATTAAAGGGAAAAATTGTCAGGTTACTGCAAGGAGTTACATTTTACTTGGAATACTTGGATAGAATTCAAAACAACTTCAGAGTCAGGAATGCTCTCCTAAAAGCATTGAAAGATACTTTTGCTCTCTGATGTTTAAACAGAAAAGAAAAAAATGGAAAAAAATCTCAAAGATTTAGTTGTTTTCCCTACATTTTCCAGATAAACTGCACAAAGAGCAGCTCATTAACTGTGAATACCTAAGGAGTTATTTACTAGAACCCTTCATTGAGGCTCATCACCCTTGCATTCCTAAACACTTAAGAACTCAGTGCTGAGACTGGCATGAAGTCTTTGCTCACCTTTGGATTAGTTCTCTGCTGCAGTCTTCTCTCTTCCCTCTCTCTCTGCAAACGCTCAAACTCCTCTCTGATTTCAGCTGGAGTTCTCTTCCTTTCCACAACCTGCTCAAAAAGAAATTGAAATACTGGTTGTTTCACTGCTGATGGAATAGAGGTCTGCTGACACTCAAACACTCTGCGCCCACTGCTCCGTTTCCCTACACATTTCAGGGAATCAGAGCTTTAAAGAGGCTCTAATTAAGGACAGAAAAAGTACTGGATTTAGATTTAGTTCAGATGAAGATGAGATGAAATGGGATATTGATGCATTTGTCCCAGCCAAACATGTTGCCTGCTATGATAATATCCTAGCAGGGAACTCTGAATGACATGTTTTTTTTTTTGTTTTCTGGTAAAAAACATCACCAACAAAAAGTACTCTGAAAACCCACCATGTTGCTCCAGAGTTGGAGGTAGGGAGAGGAAAATAAAAGAAACAAAACAAGAGTACTTCCTATCAGTGTAATGTTACAATGGGATGGAGACTACTGCAACAATAGTGAGGTGGGAAAGTCATTGGCTACAGCAAATGAGAACAAGCCCAAATGCAGCAATGAAGGGAAAGAGCTGCTTACCTTAGGAAGGCCTCAGGTACACAGGGATCTCCAGCAAGAGATCCCCTCACCTCCACAGCCAACCCTTAAATGGATCCTGGCTCCACCCCTCACCCAGCTGTACCTGAGCTCTGTAGGATTGGCCCTACCTTCCTACCACATGCTCCATCACTGCTGCAGACTGCATCCTGCATTTCTGCTACAAGCAGACAAGTTGGTTTTTTAATTTTATTTTAAACCTTCAAGGTGTCAGTGCAGCTCAATACAGCAAGAAATTCAGACAAACTTGGATACGACCAATCCCACCAGCCATAAAGTACGGAATTTCTCTTACCTCCCATCCTTCCATCTCCAGTCCTCTCCTCCCATATATGTCATAGATGGCCCTGGTCTGTGGATCACTAAGCACTGCAATTACAATCAAAGAAGAATGATAACTTGGTCTTCTTAAATCACAGGCTAACAAAACTGTGTTACTTAGAATTCAGGCAGATTCTGGAAACTCGTTCAACAGAGAAATAAGGGAGACATTGACAAGACTGCTTATAATATCTAGGAGGTAAGAACCAGGACCCCGTATTTTCTTCATTGCAAACTTACAATACATCACTCCTCTGATTTACAGGACAGAAAAAGGAAACAAAGCACTACTAAGTATCAGCAATATTATAGCAATACAATGTGACAATATTTATTTGTACTTTAAAGAGCACAAAGACAAACCCTGCCTAAAAAGCCCCTAGGAAATTCTGGCAAACTCAAAGACCTCTGCTGACCTTCATAAGCTTGGTGAACCAGGTTAAACAGCCGCTCAGCCTGCAGCTTCAGTTCTGGGTCTCTGTGCTTGTCTGGGTGGTACAGCATGCACAACCTGCGGTAGGCAGCTTTTAACTCTTCCTGAGAGGCCTATGAAAAGCAATGCAGATGAATTAAAATACAATTAAGGACAACGAAAACAAAAAAGGACCATTTTCAAGATCAGCCTTAAAAGAGAAATCTAACAGCCACTACATCCCATTACTTACACAAGTTTAAGAACAGACCTACACTTCACAGTAGGACACAGCTGCCATATAAGTAAACAAAGCATTCAGCTATGCAACCTGTGCTTTCTAAGTTATCTATAAGGTAGGCAATGCTCAAATGAGATGAAAAGTACCATGATAATAATGGGAAGGCAAAGTCTTCACCTACAGCAAACAAAAATAAGCATAAAAAAAAAAAAACTGCTTACCTTTAGAAGGCCTCACATACCCAGGAAACTGCAGCAAGAGATGCTCTCACCTCCACAGCCAACCCTTAAATGAGTGCTGGGAAGGGGAGGATCCTGGCTCCACCCCTTCCTGTTGCTCAGGCACACTGCATGCACCTGGGCTCCCCTGGCTGGCCCTGCCTTCCCACCAGGTGCTTCATCTCTGCTTCAGGCCATGAGCCAGCATTTCATGTTACAGCAATCGCTTCACCGCTCCCTAGCACTTCCGTTGCTGTACAACAAGGATGCTCCACTGTGCTGTGAGAATAGGAGGCACTTCACCTCTCCTCAAAAATTCACTCAGCTGCCACAGACGGATGAACAGAACAGTAAGTCACTAAATGCATCAACAAAACAAATGCGTCCTTCAGCATGAAGAATTTTAGGTGGCACCTGGCCTCATTCCAAAGACAGAGATTTTGGATGGCTCTTTCGGAATCAATGGAATAACAGAGCAGACGCCTTCCTTTATCGCTCCCAGGAGACAATCACAGGGCAGAATCGCCTTCAGACCAGGGGAGACTCGGCAGCCTCCCCTTTCTCACTTCATTCCTTGTATTTCAGCACTATTTATCCCTCAAAGGGTGAGGAGAACGTGCAGTTTCTTTTGCATCTCAAAGCTAGAGGTTTGTTCCATCTCGACAGTCTAGAGTAGATGATGTCTCTGCATTCATACTTAATGTTACATTTCCGAAGTGATACGGCAGAAGTAGACCTGATGAATTTGCTACCCCCAGGACAGCAAGGCAGATACAGAACAGCTGCTTTCTTTTTACTACTGTGTGCTTCCTCAGACATTGAATTTAAACTAGATTGAGAAGACAGAGCTCTAAAATGACATTCCTTAATCAAATTAATGATAAATGGTTTAATGTGCTATTGATTACATAATAGAAATGAGCAATTTCATTTTTTGTAAATGCCACGTTCAATACAAGGTTAGATTGGGCCTTTCATCATCTCTGAATAGATTGGGTCACCGGTTCAATATTTCATGAGAGATAACCTCTTAGGAACCACTAAAGAAATACAGACATCATTTCAAATTGCAATGAGATATATAAGTCAGTAATAACCATATGTAAGTTGCATTTTTATTACCAAAATTCTAGATGAAATTAAGATGTGTGTCACCTCCTTTTTTGGGCTTAAATGCCTTAATTTAGTGTTTCACACTTGCCACGTTTTTACTGGATTGAAATCCATAGAAGATTAAGCATACAGACACACTGGAGATGTGTTGCTCAGTAGCTTGTTCTCCTTACCATGGCTGCAAAGCTCAGTGGTTAACCATTACGCTGAGCCCAGCCGCCCCAGCACACAAAACTGGCTCAGCATTCAGCAGTGTTGCCTCGTTGCATACCACTGCCATGCAGGACAGCACTACAGAACTTAATTAGCAAGGAGATAATTAACAACGTAACTACCCTCATCTGGAATTACTCTCTCAAAGATCCTTTTAGCTCGGCTTCAGTTCCCTGCTGTATTCAACTTGAATTTTTGTTATCTGTTGCAGTGCTGAAAGTCTGGCCAAGTTAACCTTTAAGCCTTCCCTGTTCATCCCCAGGCAGTCACAGCGCCTGCACGCTTCCTACCTCACTCTTTTAACCTTTGCATCTGCACCTCGATGGCATTTGGGAGTGTGATTTACAAGGTTATTGGCTGATGTAACAGTATGACACACAGACTCTTAACCGTGCTCGTGTTTGAGCTGCACAACACTCTTCAAAAAAGAACGTCTTTCTCTTCTGCACAATATTGGAAAGCTCTGTGTAAAGTTACAGTCAGAGATTGTTTCCTTCAGAAACACTGAAAAGGCTTTATGGAAAGGCTTCCATAAAGAAGACACAGAAGGCCACCCCCACGGCCAGAAGCACTGACGTCAATTCCCAAACTAATATTTTCAGAACCACAGGACGAAATTGCTTCTATGTCTCAAACTCCTACCATTCGAGGCAGCAGTAGCTCAATAAAAGCTTTCTTCATCTCTGAACGTTAACTGTTAGGGCTGAAGGGTCTGAGCAGCGCGGTCTGATTGTGCGCACACTGCCGTGGTGAACCTGCCTGCAGCTCAGCACAGCACACACGTTCTGACCTCCTGCAACTCGACCAGCTATTGCTGGCACTGCGCGCCGGCTAACAAGGGGCTGCACCTCGGAAAGGAAACAGGAGAGCACTGACAGCCTTTTATTTTTTTAATGTGAGCACATACGGTTCACACAGCCCTGATTCGAACCAGAATGAAGAACCAGAAAGGCACAGAAGGTCCATGCACACAGAGGCGGGTCTACAATCACGCTGTCACGAACCCTGGGGTTCTCCCATCCATTCGAACGCGCTGCTTTTAGCACAGCGTTACCTCGCCGCTCCATCTCACGCTCAGCCCCGGGCGCTGCCAGCACAGCGAGCGGCTCCGAGGGCTGCTTTTGTACCAAAACGAAGGATCCCCCCTCCATCGAACCCCGGACGCCCCTCGGTGCCGCCCCCATCTAAGCCCCGCACGAGGCCGCGCTCTCCGCCCCGCCCCGCCATCCGATCACCGCCGTCCGCTGGGGTCGCTCTCAGCCGCCCGGGCCGCCCCGCGGCCCGCCCCAGAGGCGAGGTCAGGCACGGGGGATCGCGGCCCCCTCGCGAAGCCGCGCGGCCCGGCCTCCGCGCTCACCTCTCGCCGCACGTTGAGCAGCGCGTAGTAGTCCTCGTTGTCCGGCGCCTCTTCGCCCAAGGCCGCCGCCATCTTCCCGACCTCTCACCCCGCACCGGGCGGAGCGATGCGCCGCGCCGTCCCGACAGCGCCCCCTACGGCCCGGAGGAGCCCGACTACTGCGCGTGCGCGCGGGGCCGCGTGCCGGCCGGGCCGAGTGCGCAGGCGCGGGCGGGCCCCGCCCCGGGAGCCGTGAAGCGCGGCGCGCGGCGGCGGGCGCGGATCCCGCGGTGAGTGCTCGACCCGGTACCTGCCGGGCGCCTCTCTCCTCGCGGTTCCCTCGTGCGTCGCGGTTCGATCTCCGCTCCGGGGGTGCGCCGCGAGGCGGGAGCGGCGCTCCGGGATCCGGCGCGGCGCCGTCCGTTGGCGGCTGCGGGTTGGCGGGGCGCGGCGTCCGTTCTCGGCACGGTGGGGCCGGGCCCGGGCTCGAGCACCAACGGGGAGCGGCGGAGCAGTTCGGCGGCGGCGCGACCCGCGGCCGGGCGCTGCGTTCCGCGCGGGGAGGGGGGCGGTGCCGCTCCGTGCGGGAGCTGCGTGGTCCCGCAGCGCTTCTGTGCTCGGACGGAGCTCCGGGACGCCCCTCGTAGCCCCGCCGTGCTCTGACGGGAAGCTGGGTCTGCTTTCCTTTCCTGAACTGCGGCTGGCCTGGGTCGAATCGCGTTCCGTTCCCGTGTAGGCTCGGCACGGAGGCGGATCGGCTGCCCGCCTGTTGGAAGCGTTTTTCCCACGTGGTTTCAAAGACTGAAGATGCAGAGACTGCTCCGGTTCCCGGGATGCGAATTGCCCCGGTCTGTATCTGGACGGTTCGGGTCCGGTCCGTGCTACGCTGTTTCGAATGCCGCGTGGGAACGGCGTGGCTCGTAGGGATATCGGCGGCAGCGTGACTGGGAATCCTTGCCCTTGCTGGGCCGACCTGACGCGTTCCTGAACGACGCTGCTGCCCGCTGCCAGCTCTGCCGTTGCTTTGTGTGCATCACGGATGATTCAGGGGCAATTTCTGGGAACGGTCCACAGATGTCACATCTTGGCAGGGAAGCATAGGAAGAGAGCAATAAGACTTTAGTGAGCTAAATATGAACTGTGCTTTCTAAGCATCTGGAGACTTCTCTTTAGAACATTAGGCTAAATGGAGGAAAAGTAACTGCTGTAGGAAAAGGTTACAAAGGGTACTTTGGAAGGGGAAAAAAGGTATTTATTGAGCTTTTCCGAGTTGCCGAGTTCTGGCTCTGGGTGTGGAGTCTCTTGTCCACACTGCTCTGCAGGATGCTGGTGGTGCCCAGGAAGGCATCGTGGTGCTCTGCGGGGTGCAGCCTTTGTGATGAGAGCTGCAGATGCCAAGAGTCAGATGTGGGGTTTAGCAGCTCCTGTGTTCTCAGGTGGCTGCAGCTTCTGCCTGGTGCGCTGCTGTTGGAAGCTATGAGCAGCCTCTCTGATTTCTTCTTAGGTCACAACCTAAGGGCACGTTTCCCCCTCACACAGAACTGCTCTTTTTAGTCTGGACCATTCAAATCAAAGAAACTCTCATCATTATTTTTTCCCTAAGCTGTAATGTCTTTGTTTCTTCTCTGCTTATAAAGCATGTGCTCTGTTCAGAGCCTGCACTGAGAAAGGGATGCCACTGAGTGTAGTGGCAATGCTAAGTCACAGCCTGAAGCAGTGATGGAGCACCTGGAGGGAAGGCAGGGCCAGCTCAGGAGAGCTCAGGTGCATGCAATGTTCTGAGTGATCAGAAGGGATGGAGCCAGGATCCTCCCCTTCCCAGCCCTCATGTAAGGGTTGGCAGTGGAGGTGAGGGGATCATTACTGCATTTGGGCTTGTTCTCATTTGCTGTAGCCAGAGACTTTGCTACCCTGCTATTATTGCAGTGCTTTTCCTCCTATTATAGCGTTATACTGAGCATCGCTGTGCTTAGCTTGAAGTGCAGAGTTCCCAAAGTAGGGTCAGGTGTTGGTGGGCTCAGTGATGCCCATCTTCCTCAGTCTGGTGAGAGTGGCCAGTGTGTGCTGGGCCTTGTTTGGC
Source organism: Lagopus leucura (assembly GCF_019238085.1). Lineage (NCBI taxonomy): Eukaryota > Metazoa > Chordata > Aves > Galliformes > Phasianidae > Lagopus > Lagopus leucura. Next base: position 5,901,648 of record NW_024962286.1, read on the forward strand.
AGCTTGCTGGAATCACGCAGTCATCCCTGGAAATCTGCCCCCACACAGAGTTTTTGCTGATATTAATTTGGGGTCTATCTCGGGTCAGTGGAGGGGAAAAGCAGAAGATGCCATCAATTTAGCTGAGCTTGTCAATGCTGTCAAGTTACCACCTGATTAAGTTCCTCCCTCCTAATGATTACAGCCAATGAGGAGAAATGTATGCTGATGGGCTTTTGAGCAACAGAGCCGGGGTCCAACTTAGTTAGACTTTAATGTAGTGTCATCTGGGGGCTCTTTGGCTTCAGTGAAAGGTGAAGCTTTGAACTGAGTTATTGCTTTGAAAGCAAACAACACAAAACAAAACGTCCGCAGATGTAGGACAGCGTGCTGCCCCTCTCCTGCAGCCAGATCAACGGTGACTGCTGCATTTTAGTGCAGGTCTTCCATGGCCCAATTTGTTAGTATTAGGAGTCCATAGAGATAATGTCTTTTCACATATAAAAGATGCTATTGATTTTCTGTTACCGTTGTCCTGAAATGTGCACAGTGTGTCTATGGAGCAGTGACAATCCTCCATCACTAGCTTTATGGGAAAAGAATGGTTATTGAATCTCTTCCCATAAAATATAATCTCTTTCTCTCTTCCAGAATTTGCCAACCCCTGTGGGAGTCCCTCATGTTATCTCTTTGAGAAAATTGATTTTTTTGTCTCCTCTTTGTACAATTGTCTAGTTTTATTTTTAATTTGGCTCATGTGATTTGGAAAGGAGACTTTCCTAACATTGTGTGTTTTGTGTTGTATTAATTCTGCTTCTTATAGACTAACACTTTCAGAATGCTATAAAATAAAACAAAGCCATTTGCTTGGCACAAACCTCTCTTGTTGCTGGGAGTTCTTTAGTTTGGGTGAGTCATTGTCCTGCTCCTTCTTTCCAGGCGTGTCTGGCTGCTTTTCAGCTGCTTACAGGTAAAATTGGGGTAAGTTTCTAGAGTCAGCACAGGCTGCTCAGAGAATTTAGGGTAAACGATGTTAGAAGAGAACACAACTTGCAGTCCTGTCTGCTCGAGGAGCAATGGTCTTCAGACTCTAACAGTGGCAAAGATGCTGTCAAAGTTGTCCTTTCCTCTGTGTAGCAGGTGACTGACTATGGGACTTTTTCCTTTCAGGAAGGAAACGGCAACATGAATTCATAGATGATGAGTAGGATGCCAAAGCCAGAGATGACAGTGCTCTTGAAGAAATGCTGGGTAGAACAAAAAGGTAAAAGAAACAGCTAATTGAGTGCATTTTGGAGCCTGTAGGGCTTATGTTACCTTCCCTCATGAGGCACATGACACATTCCCTCCAACCATAGCTGAGTTTTGAGTTCCCACCTCCTCAATTTTGCATGAAGTTTTAGTGACACCTCACTCTTGACCTACTTTTTCTGAGCCAGGTTTTCCCCAAAGCTACGCTGTTCCATACCTACAAGTTCCCACCACTCACACGTGTGCCCTTGCATGTACGTTCTTGCAGATCCAGCAACTGTTTCATCCTACCCTGCAGGTGACACTGTCAAATTGCTCATCCTAGGTTGTTTGCTGCAGTATTTTGTGATGAGAACAAAAAAGAAATGAGATTAACTTGACCAGTTAATTTGCATCCGGCGCTGTTCTCCTCAGGTGACCATGCAGTAATTGGCTGTTCTGACTTCTGACCTAAGCCTGGGCAGATACACGTGGCTAAAATGATTGAAATGTCTTGCAAGCAAGTTGCCTCCACAAAGAGTGAATTGCTTGCTGCTACTCTGTTTTTTGCTGTGTTTTGTGTTCATATTGTTGAGGTGCTCCCAAGGAATCCCTTATTGGCACTTTGGTTCTGAGAAGTTATAACCGAGGCATGATAGTCCACTTAGGCTTTGGGAAGTGGATTTAATCACACCTGCACAGAGCCATGGAGTAGAAAGGCCTTGGTTATATTTCACCAATGGCAGCAAAAGTGGTGGAAGGAACTGGCAGGGAACAAGAAAATCTTCAGTAGTAGGAAATGTATAGGAATGACTTAAAGAAACCATTTTCCACTAATAGCTCTTTGTGTTTTGAGCTGTGGTCGTAGCTGGAAGTAGGAGTTTGTGTTCCCTACCAGCTCTTCCATCTCCAAAATGAGTCTCCAACTTATCTCTAGCAGAATAGCTGTATGAGAAGTTAATTTCTGCTGTGCCAATGAAAATATTAATTGGGCTCAATATTATGGTTTATTTTTGCCTCAATTTAGTGGAAATGCTTTCCCATTTTTGTCAGTAAGTAGCTCTGGATGCTATAGGATGTGCTGAAGTCCTTGCTATGGAGGAACAACAGCTGCTTCAGTTCCTTTAGTGCCAATGTAGTAGTTTGCCCTGTGCTGTTTGGGAAATGTAACCTATGCTTGAAATATATATAAACAATTTTATTGGGAATACTTTTTTTTATGGTTATAAGTGGTATAAGCTATTGTATGGTTGATATACACAACATCTAGTTTTTAATCTAACAACACCAGAGTTGAGAATTCGGGTGTTCTTAAAACATGAACAAGTAAATCGCTGTTGTCATTCCATATTTTGGTAGATCTGATTGTTTTTTCCTTCTTTTTGTGCATGTGTGAATGTTAAGGCTGTTGGAATGTTACTCAGCTGTTTGTATGAACTCTGATGTGAATCTGTTACGTGCTTTGAGGTATGACATTCTTCACCATTGATCTGTAACCCTTATTTGGAGCGTGGTCAGTGCTGATGTGTGCTGTGTCCGTGCTGCTTTCCCAGGGCTGTGACTTCTGGCTGCTCTGCTCCAGCCCCTGTGAAGCTGGCACCACAGCAGTCTGAGGCAAAGGTGAAGCAGGGGGTGGGGAGTTGTCCCTCAGTATCTGCTGTGCTTCTGACAAAGAGCACCGTATACAGGAACTTTACTATTGATGCCATTAGACACTGGGTCAAGGAAATGCTCGGTGCTGCTGCTTTAAGGTGGCCAGTAGCCACTAGCTGTGTTCAGCATCGTCTCTGCCAGCTCTGGCATTGCTGCATGTGCTGTCAACTCAGCAGTGGCTGGAAGCTCAGATAGGACCAGATTTGGCATCAGAATAATCACTTCTACAGGCGTTGTGCTTTGGATGTTGCCAGCTCCTCACTTCTGCTGTTTCCCAGCACGTGGTGCATTATATGACCCTGAGGACAGACAGCCTGCTGGGTAGCCTATAGATTTTAGTTTGTTTTCTCCCCTCCATCTTGTTAGTATTCAGGTTTGCAGTTGGGGAGAACTGGGAAATATGCCTTCTATTTTGCTTACTCTCCTGCTTGCTGGGGCTGGTGACAGCAGTGGGAGATCATGCAGGTGGCGCGGTTTGATAGAAGTGGTGAAGGAAGGTGCCTATCTGAGAAAGAACTGTGTGCAGGAGTTGAGGGCTGCATGCCTCCCCTCGCTGATTGTGAGCATGTAAGACAAGAATGTGAGTCGCTTACATACTTGGATCGTAAAGTTCACTGTCATCACTCTTCCATGAGTGGTCTGTCAGACAAAATCTTTGTCATTGCATTTGAAGACCTCACCCTCACTGTCAAAGACAGGAGGTTGGAGGAGGAGCAGATAGAATCCTTCCATTTTTGGAGTGTTCAGTTTCATGGGCTTGTCAATTTTGAAACTGTAAATTACTGAGTATTAATCTGCCACACAACTTGTCTACTTCCAACTGATTTCATCCTTACTACGGATACTTTTTTTTTTTTAGAGTAAAAGCAGGTAACTGTCAGAAAGCAAAGGCGTAGCAGAAATGCTAAGTCATGGCCTGAAGCAGTATGGAGCACCTGGTGGGAAGGCAGGACCAGCCCAGGGTTGCTGAGGTGCATGCAATATATTTGAGTAACTGGAAGGGGGGGAGCCAGGATCCTCCCCTTCCCAGCCCTCATTTAAGGGTTGGCAGTGGAGGTGAGAGCATCTCTTCCTGGAGATCCCGGTGTACCTGAGGCCTTCCGAAGGTAAGCAGCTTTATTCCCTTTCTTTCTGCATCCACGGCTGCTGCACTTAGGCTTGTCCTTACTTGCTGCAGCCTGGGACTCTGCTACCCCTCTGTCATTGCTGTTTTCCATCACATTATAGAGTTACAAAAGGAGTGGATTATTTTTCTCTTTGCTTGTTCTAAGACAGATAACACAGGATTTCCTGCAACAGATGATGTGTATGCGCCCCTCGTGCACTGCTTTATGGGGTTGGTGTGGCTAATGACTTGTGTGTAATCAGAAAATAAGAGCTTTTGCAGAGTTAATACACAAGCAAAAAAAAAAGTATAAATGATGATCTAGAACATATTTCTTCAAATGCCATTGCACCTGGTGAGGGATGAAGAGTGTTCTCAGCATTTCTTAATCACCATTGTCTGTAAAAAACATAACTCTAGTGGGAATACCTATATGGCCTGAATGAAACAGAATGAGAATCTGAATAGAAGTCTGTGGAAAAAAATTATGATTTAGCCCTATAAAAAATAACTCCACAAATCTAGTTCAGTAAGGACAGAGTTCCAGTGTGCTCTGTTTTCTCACAGAAGTGAGCACTTTGGGATTAATTAAATGCTTTTTGTTCTCTACTGCAGTGTAACCTTTCTTTTACTCCTTTTAGGGCTCACACCATGTAAAAAGTCAAATATGCTGCCTGAAGGCAAAGGTTGGGGGTAAAATTATGTACGTTCATGAGACCAGAGAGATGTGATGTTTGTCATTGCAAAGCATGGCCCACAAGACTGGCAGAGCTCAAGCACAGCAAGTGCTGTTCGGCTGCAGCTGTGAAGGAAGGAGGATGCTCACATGTGTCCATCTCAGTCCTGAGGGCTGCAGTGGGTTGCAGTGTTGTGCCAGGAGCTTCCTGCTGCCTCACGTGCTTTGCTTAGATTGTTTCCAGGTAGCCACTGTGTGCTGGCAGTGCCTTTGTATTGTTTGTGTAAAACGCAGTTGTTTGGATTGTGGTGGATTCTTGAGGTTAAGGGTATAATTTCATCCCCCAGATTTTGACCCTAGCTGTAAGGTTTTAGTGCTGAATACACCATGAGTAAATGCAGCCTTTGGGCTATGCTTAAATTCACAGCAGACATAGCAGGTCCAGACCTGAACTGTGCTCTTCAGGCTCATGGTCCAGGTGTCCACCTGTTTTCATTACTGCGCTAATTAATGTCATTAAATCTGCTCACTTTTTGCATTTTTCAGTTGATTTTTCCACAGTCTATTATCTCACAGATTAATTTCTAGTTTTAGTATCTTATTTTCCTGCTTTTTCTTTAAAGCAAGAGAGGTGTCAAAATCAAGTGGTGAAATACTAGGGCACGGGTTGTACTGCTTAATCAGAGATGGAAGTGGAAAGATGTCATCCCAAGAAGAAAAGCTAATTCTAGTACTAATGGTTCTATTACCAGATTAAAAAAGAATAAATTTTATGCATAATCCTGTTCTTGGGGAGCACTTGTTAATTTTAGGTGTGTTCCCTTTCTGAGGAGCTGGTGGAAGTTGCCTTAAAGCTGATTCTGTGATACCTACAGGTGGTTGGTAGCATCCGATCCATGGCTGGTGCTGTAGCATTGCTTGGTGTTGGTGTTGCCATTGCAGTGGGAATAAGAAAGTTGTGGTCAGTTGGAGCAAGCTGTGAAATGTGCATGGCAGGCTTTTCCACAGAGGTAAGCAGGGTAAAGAGAAGGCAGTGGCCATCGTGTGGTGGAGGATATGCTGACGTGTGTGTTTGGAGCATGTGTGCTGTTTCCCTTACAAATAGTCCTTTAGGTAAATGTTAAATACGGACTGACACTGTCCAAAAAAAAAAAAAGATAGTGCATATCACTTAGCACTGATAAGGTTCACAAACGTCATAAGGTGTTTTCACTTCTTAGTTCAATAAAAAGCACTGTCTGTGGAGGGATATCCAGGGGTATCCTGTCCTTGCCCAGCAGTTCTGACAGCATTCCTGGTTTTACCCCCATGCTGTCTTGAGCTGAGATACTTTATATAACATGGGACTCTATCAATAACTGGGAGGTTTTGTGCCCTGAGGCTCCAGACGGGCACCAGGCGATTCAAGTAGCCGTGCTGCCATAGCGCCGCTGTCAGCAGGCCCCAGTCGGTTCTGGTTTGTGATACTGGAATTGTGCTTCCATTTGGTTTATCTATTCATAAATAAACATTTATTGTAAGGGAAGTTCCTTCTCATTGTGAATTTATAGCATGGCAGAATCCCAGTCTTGGCTGAGTCCCTTAAAGAAATGAGATGATGGTTTCAATGATAATGCTGCTTATCTGAAAACCTTGAGGATTTTCTTGTTCATTAATGGCACTTCTGTGTTAGAAGAGTTCAGTTGGAGGAACTCTACAGTGGTCATCAAATCCATCTGGCTTACCACCGTGGGCCCAACAGGAAGACAAAGCATATTATAGGGCATTATTGTTGTGTGTGCAGAGTAAATACCAGCAGTGTGTGATTGAAGCCTTGGTTTGATAACTGCAGGGCAGAGGCTGGGTAGTGCTGTCATGGAAGCTGCTCGGGAGCAGGCTGACTCAGTTCAATTTGACTTTCTCTGGCTTTCAGTTCCTGAATCCACATGGCTTTCAGCATCTTCTGCCTCTCCACTACTGTCATCAGTTTTCCTTCAGTTCTTTTTGTCTCCTTCCATTACTCATTCTTCTGTTTGCAGTGCCTGAGGCTGACACTGTCATACCTTGGTGACTAAAGTTTGGCTCCTAAATCCATTTTTATTCACTTAATACAGACAGCAGACTAATTTCAGAGGAGTTAAGTGTCTTGGAAAAGGCATTTAAATAAAGGTAGGAACAGAAATTTAGTCGTATACCTTTAGGGATTTGGGCTTTGAACATACTTCCCGTTGTGTTTGCTTCAACTGTTGCTGGAGATACCAAACTAACCTGAAGATTACAGCATCTTGAAGATGGTGAGGAGAAAGTAACAATTGCAGAACGTGCCCTTTTCCTCCAGTACTGCTGTGCTGGCCGAAGGATTTACTCTTGGTTCTTGCTTCTCAGGCAGCAGAAGCGTTTCTGCAGATGACAGGTGCTGGGTGCAGGAGTGAAAACGTTCCCAGGCAGTAACAGCCAGCATATGCAGCTTGTTTCATGGTGACAGCTTTAAAATAAATGAAATATATTCCTGGATGTACCTTATTGAAGGCCACCCTAAAATTATAAATGAAACCACTGTGGACGGCAGTCATATTACCTCCTTAAACAAAATAATTTGATTGTCTTATAACAGAATGCAAAGAGAAATGTCCCGAATATAGCGTAGGAAATTGTCTTTACTAAATCTAGCCAGCATTTACGAGCCTTGTATATATTATTAGATTTTGCCAGAATTACATAAATGGGGGAAAAAATGTTAATTTAAGTTGACTACCAGAGTAAATCACTGCTTAATTATTTTTTTCTGGCTAAAATTAGAATTTGATATAATGGTCAATAGGCATTTTCTTCAGTTTTTTGAATTGCCATGTCCAATGGCTTGTCCAGAAGAACTGGAGAAAGTTGCAGCAGAATTGAAAAAATAAATTATCTGAAGTTTATGGTGACTTTCTGGTAAATCCCCTTAGTTTTAGAAGCTTTAATTTACCTCATATTTTAGGTTTTTTCTCCTCTATCTGGCTTATGAGTGTATGTTATACCAAATAGTAATTTTCTTAGTGCTACGGGGTGCTTGGAGCATCCACAGTGCACCAAAGTGAAGGAGTCTGCCCCAATCCAGAGAAATGAAGCCCGAAGGACTGCCCTAGGAGGAGCCCTGGGCCTGCAGCACTGCGTGCACGGCTGGCATCGCCCAGCTGCTGTGGCTGCAGCAAAGCTGGCAGGTTGACGCCGCGGTTGTAACTTCTGAAGGTGTTTGAAGTGGCACCAGGATAAATGGGGCGCCAGCAAACTGCCTCATTGGCCGTGTGCTTTTCCCCAGACTGAGTGCCAGGAGCAAAGCGTTTGTGCTGCTGGTTTTGGTTAGGTGGGTGAATGCCGTGTTTTGAGCTGAGGCTGCTGGCTGAAGTATCTACAAAACCTTCACTGGGCTTTGCCCAGCAAAAACGTCTTTTGTCCAAGGTCTGTTGCAAAGGTTTGGGCTCCTGAGCTGCGCTACAGTTCAGTTTTCTATAAATTTCTTCTAGTCTGCAGAGCTCCACCAGGGATTATTTGAGTATAGTTTGTGTTTGAGAGTAAAAAATGGGCTCAGAATTGCAGTAGGAATGGGAGGAGAATGTGTGCAAACCCCAGAACTTGGGAATTGCCCGACTCCCTGCTGTGCTATGAGTTCCATCCAGCACGAGTGATCCGGTGCTTTTAGGCCCATTATTTGGAAGGCAGTCTTAAATAGAGTACATGTGGAAGGCCTTTCTGGAGAGATGCTTGTTTGGGGATATTTACCTCGTTTTGATGATCTGATGAACTGGCTTGAACTTGAGAATTATGCCTCACAAGTACAGTGAAGTAGCACTGGATTTATGCATACATGTTGAGTTTTGTGGGTTTTTTTTCCCCCTAGAAAAAAAACAGCTTTTGATTCTTAAGGTAGAGAGAGGAAAGGGCAAAAACATTGATTTTGTCATTGTGGAGGTTTTAAAACATCTCTATTTACACAGATTTTTACAGGACTTTTTTTTTTTGCAAGAACACTTTGCATTCCTTGCTTTAAATCATGGAGTAACTGTGCAAACGATTCAGAAGAAATGGGGTTCCAACGCTGTCATTATAGTTATTAAAACTGTCTGAATTGTTTTCATTTTCGATGCTTGCCATAGCAACTGTGAATGTAGAATTTGCTGAATATCCATAACAGGGCATTTGAATGTATTCCTTACAGTTTGACTTCTGCAGATAACTATGCTTGCCAAATTATCAATTAACCGAGCCAGACCCACACCTGTTATGAAGTGACAATTATTTTTTTTCAGGACCTTCTTGGTGTTTTACCTCCCTCTTAAACAAAAACAAACACAACAGTAGAAGCGTTTATGAGCATACCATTAAAAATTATTCTTGATTCAAACTGCAAAACTGCTGGCACATCTGTGTTCCTGTTGCTTATCAGCTGGAGGTAGCTGCATGTTTGTGCCCTAGATGACCCTCAGGTTATCCTGTACCATACATACAAGAGTCTTTTGGGGTCAGTACCTCAATGCTTCAATAGTTTTAAACCATAGTTTCAAATAAGAAGGAGCTGGGAATCTTTAAAGGTGTCAGCAGTACTTAAATGGAGGTGCAGCTTTCTTTGTCGTGCAAGGAATTGCATGAAATTATTTGGGACTGCTGGTGTGTTTGGTGAAGAAGCCACGTTCAAGGTGCATCTAAAGTCATGTAGATCACCTTGCTGGAATCCCTTCTGTGCTACTGTTAAAATCACATAGTTTCAGATACAAAAGATTTCAGTTTATTAGTTTTTATTCCTCCTGGTGTAAAAGCTTACATTAAGAAAGAGAAACAAGTTTTTTAGCCCGTATGTGACAGTAGTGCATTATTTCTGGAACCACTTGAAAATACTCATCTTTATCCATGTAAGTTCCCATTGTTGTTGCAGACCAGGAAGGATCTAGAAAGCCAGACAGCCTTCCCAGGGATGCTGCACAGAGCCCCAGGGAAGTTCATGGTATTTTCTAGAAGTTGAGCTGTTTCTGAATCAAGTAGAAGTTCCTTCTTCCCCAGCTTGCAATGCTGAGGGGAGGCAGCTGGTGTCCTAAACAACCTTGTCAATCAGGCCACATGGACCTCATTACTGTAATGAGCCACTGAAGCACATAAGGAACTGCTTTAGCTTTGAAGAGAAGGAAGACCTGGACATTCTTAAGCCCATGTGTAGCTGATCTTGCATTTAATATGTGTGTGGTGATCTCAAGGTCTAGCCCCATGTGGAGTACCTTATGGTTATTTGTTCTCAAGAGTCTGCAGGTGAACAGTGCAGTGAGGGCTGTGGCTGAAGGAACTGTTTGTGCTGGCCTCCCAGAAAGGAGCTGGAAATCTGTTCATGGCAACAGTTGTCATCCAGGCTCTGGTGGTGCCCCAGATGCTGGCCTGTGTTTCAGCCACAAGCACTGGCTTCAGCACAGCCTGAAGAGCACTGCTGTGGGCAGCAAAGGGGGATCTTTTCAGCTGAGAGCTCTACTTTTAGCTCATCTCTTTCTTGTTAGGTAATCTTGCCTGAATATTCAAGTGGAAGAAGCTCTTGCCCCTTGTGAACGCCAGCCTACAGGGCATCTTGAACATCTGAAGGAAAGCAATTATAGTGGATCCCACTGATGCATTAATGTTTGTGTACATTTCTCATACAAACTATTCTAGATCAGCTGTGTCTGTCAGCAGTCCCTGCTGTCCTGAAGCCTCTGTAGCAATGTGCCTTTCACGCTCCACAAGATTAACAGTTGCTGGAAATAGGAATTTTCTTTTCTTCTCTCTTACAAGAGCCCCATCCTACCACACTCATCTTTTGCCTTGGCTCGGGGATGGCTTCAGACCTTAACAAAAGCAGAAAGTCAACAGGTCTTTTTAAAGAAGTTCCATTCTCATGAGAGTCGAAAGGAAAATATCCTTTTTGAGCGCTCAGTCACATCAAAGGAAACAACCGTTTCAATCTTCATTTGCATTGTGCAGGCATTAGATGTGGTCCAGTTACACTGAGCTGCTCCAGCAGGCAGAAGTGGCAGTGCTTGTCAGGCTTTGATGAGATGGAGACAGAACTCAGCCAGGCAAATAATACATCACTCTTGCAAGGCCTTTTCCATTTTTAAAAGGACAGAACAATTTACTTTGTTTCTTGGGAGACTCTTTACAGCAAAAGCTCCTTGACATCCAATTCTAGGAAGGCAGACAGCATTGATCTCCTGGCCATTATTTCCTGAAGTGAGGCTTAACTTGCAGCGAGCTCGGGACCGCTGCTGGCCCGCGGCTTTGTTCCGAGTGCTCGGAGGCAGCAGAACTCCTCAGGGAGCCGTTCAGAGCTCGGGGGGAGCCACAGAACGGGCCGTTAGCTTTTCATTCGATGGCAGCAATCTGGAGGTGGAGCAGCGCTGTCCTGAGTTGAGGAGCACACGGCAGGGGGTGGCAGCTGTGTGCTTCACCTTCCCTCCGCTGCATCCCGCAGGATTTGCCGCAGCCGGCGCGGCTCATTGCTGCCCGCTCCGCTCTTCTTACATCTCCCGAAGTCTCTTACACGTGAGGAGCCCCCTGGCTCCTGAAGGCCTCGCACGTGTCGGGTTTCATTTGCTTCCTTGGTAAACTTTTCAGCTTTCACTATAATGTCAGGACGGTCTTTAAATGTTCGCTAACTGCTGAACGCACAGCGGCCCACCCGCGAAGGGCAAGGAGCGGAACGGGGTCGGTGGAAGCGGGGCCGTGCCACGTTCCGGTGCTCAGCGCGGCTCCGTGCGTGCCGCCCTCCGGTACCGCCCGGGCCGGGAATACAGGTGGGCGGAGCTGCGAGACATCCCCGCTCACGCGGACGGCGAGCGGCGGGGCGCGGCGTGGGCCGGGGTCCCACGGGTCGGGGTCTTGGCACCC
>NW_024962287.1:0-243340 GCF_019238085.1 Lagopus leucura
TAGAATTCTTGCTGTCAGTGGGCTTGTATCTCCTTCTAGCGTTCCAGCCCATACCTGACACCTTCAGTTCTCCCCTGATCAAGAACCACTTTCATAATTCAGCTTGTGGAAGTTTGACACCAACCCCTGTTCATTCTTTGATAGGTGATTTGAGCTCTTGTCAACCGAGCAGAGCCGGAGCAAGTAGCGATGCTGGGCTGTATGCTTCCACCAATGGAGAGCTCGCAGGAAGCACAAGTGGCTGTGGATCAGCTGACAGCCTGCCGCATAACAACAGTGACGGACACGAGGAGCTCATCCAAGTTCAAGCCCTCATTTCTCCCGGCTCTGCTGAAGATGCTGACCTGAGCCTGCCAGAAACCACAGGCACCAGCCTGGACTGTGACCCGGTGCCTCTGCAGTGCAGCCCAGCCCAAGCACAGCCTGAATGCCCCGACAGCAGCACCTCCTTGCAGGAGCAGGTCAGCATCACCGAGGAGCAGCAGAGCCTCTTGGAGGGGGGCTTAGAATCAGGCCTCTGAGCCACTCTCTCCGTGAGCTTTCCATCCAAGAGAGGGCGATACCCTTCTTTACCTGGACTTCTCACACCCTCCTGTCTTTTCCTTTAATAATAAAATTATTATTTTAAATATTATAAAATATTTAATAATAAAATAATAAAAGCACACTTGTGCTCACTCAACACCTTGACTGCCTGTGGAGTCTTCATTCACGGGGACTGGGATGAATGCAACACACAGCAAAGCACCTCAGCTTGCAATGCTGAGGCTGTGGGGTGCGTGAATCAGAGCTCCAGGCTTGTTCCCGTTTTGTCTGGCTTTGGGATGTCTGCAGCTCCCATTTGGTACGGTAGCAAATAATCTCTAGCATCCTGGATGCTGCTCATGATAATCCCAAGCTTCCTGGCGGTGGCCTTGTGTTGCTTTTCAGGGCTTTTTGATAGATTGTGATGCCTTGGCTGCTCCCTAACACCTCTCTCCTCCTGCCTTGCCCATTCTTGACTCCCAACCTACAAGCTGGCCATGTAGGTCATAGAATCGTAGAATCGCAAGATTGGACACAACCTGCAAGATCACCTGGTCCAGCCATCCTCCCATCACCACTGCCACCACAAGCACTAAACCAGACCTCGTAGCTCCTCCTCCAGATGCCTGTTGAACACTGCCAGGTGCGGCAACTCCACCACTCCCCTGTGCAGCCATTCCAGTGCCTGACTGCTGTCTGAGAGGAAAAAGTTCTTCCTTATATGTAACCTAAACTTCTGGTACAACTTCCAGCCATCTCCTCAGGTCCTGTTTGTTTCCCTGGGAGAAGAAGCCAAAGCCCTCTTCATCACAACCTCAGGACCCAGCACTCGGCCTTGTTGAACCTCATCCCATTCACTTCAGTGATCCAAGCATATTTAGATCCCTCTGTAGGGCCTCCCTACCCTCAGGGAGATTGACATCAGCTCTGAACTTGGTGTCTTTTGCACACTTACTGAGGTGCACTCAATGCCCTCATTATAACATCAATAAAGATATTAAACAAGATGGTCCCCAGTACCGACCCCTGGGGGACACCACTCTTGACAGGTCACCAGCTGGACTTAGTTCCACTAACCACCACCTACTGGGCACAGCCCTATAGTCAGTTCCTTATCCAAAGAAGTATATATCTGTCCAGGCTACGGACAGTTTCCCCAGAATACTGTGAGAGACCGTGTCAAAGGCTTTGCTGAAGTCTAGGTAGACTGCATCAACAGCCTTACCCTCATCTACCAGTCTGGTCACCCAGTCATAGAAGGAGATGAATTTGGTCAGGCACGACCTGCCTCTTGTGAACTCCTGCTGGCTGGGCCTGATCCCCTGTACACCATGCACATACCATGTGATCCCACCCAAGATGATTTGCTCCATAACTTTCTCTGGTACTGAGGTAAGGCTGACTGGCCTATAGTTCCCCAGATCCACCTTACAGCCCTTCTTGTAGATGGGAGTCACATCGGCAAGCCTCCAATCCTCTGGGACCTCACCAGTTAACCAAGAGCGCTGGTAGATGGCAGAGAGTGGCTCAGCAGTCACCCCCACCAGCTCCCTCAGCACCCTGAGATGGAGCCCATCCAGTCCCATGGACTTGTGACAGTCCAGATGAGAAAGAGCTCTCTAACTGTCGCCACCTGAATCACCAGGGTGTATTCTGCATAGCGAACCAGACTTTCAGATCAGGGCATAACATGCCCTGAGGATAACTGATCTGCCTATTAAAGGCAGATGTAAAGAAGGCATTGAGGACCTCAGCCTTCTCCTTATCCTCAGTGGTCACACTCCCCGCTGCATCAAGTAAAGGATAGAAATTCTCCTTGGTTCTTCTCTTACCATTGATGTATTCGTAAAAGGATTTCTTATTCTTTTTCACTGCAGTAGCCACAAGTTCCAGCCCTGGGGTGGGCACACATTGCTGGGGAGTCCTCATGGTGATGGAGGCCAGCACCACCCTGCAGGCAGCAGCACCAGGCAGACCTGGAGGCAGCTGAGCAGCATGGCGCTGTGTTGCCCAGCATGGTGGAGGCCCAACCGGTAACGGGCAGAGCCCACCACACCCCCATCCCATCTGATGGGGTCTCCCTGGGGACAGGGCTCCCTGCAGCACTGCAGATGTGTGGGAGAGCGAGAGCACAGCAGCACAAGCCCCAGCTGCGTAGCAGGGCCTGATCTGCATCCCTGCCCTGTGTTCACCAACAGGAGGAGGAGCAGCAGGTGAGGAGACATGGGCTTGCCTTCTGGACACAAGTGTCCCCTCCCTGCCCTGTGGCCAGCTGTCAGGATCCTGGCAGTGGGCTGATGGCCTGGCCCCTCACAACAGCCAGCAGAGCTCCCAAAAGGCCCCTCTGGCACTGTGTGGGACTGTGCTGCTGTGAGGTAGGGACGCATCTGGCCTGCCTCATTCCCAGCCCTCTTCTGCCCCACAGGACCATCTGCCTCCTCCTCATCTGCATGTAGCTGACTGTTGTCTCCGTGCTGGGTGCTGCCATCCTGTATGCCCTGTGCTGTGACCAGGAGTTCTTCCACCATCCGCTGCCACAAGTGCTACCACAGCTGATGTATGCTGACATGTCCTACTATACCAGCAAAGCCGTATGTGTGGTCAGCAATGGGCTGCTGCCCATCCGACCACCCCAGTCAGCTCAGAGGGGCACAGTGTTGGGAATATCTTATCCTTTTCATTCCTACAATGGGGATAAGGTCCCTCCTTTGCTTCCTACGGCAATCAGGAATACTTTAAGTTTAAAGCCCCACCTGTATAATCAGTGGAAATTAAGATGTTACAATCACAAAATAACCAAGAGAGTTAGGCAAAGTAGATTATGATAACAAAAGAGAATAAATGGAAGGCTTACCCTTATGCTGGGCTCACCACAAAACACCAGAAGGAGGGATCTCCAGACGAGATCCTTCCCCACTGGTAGCCAGCTCTTAAACAGCTCTAGGAGAGGTGCAGCCAGGCTCCACCCCTTCCTGCAGCACAGCTGCATTGCCTTCACCTGTGCTCCTCTGGCTGACTCAGTGCTCGCCTCAGGTGGTCAATCAGAGGTTCAGGCCGTGACTCAGCAGTTCCCATACACCCCACCCATGACGGAGATCATAAAGTGAGACCTGTGAAACAGAGAACAGAGGTTCAACTAAAAGGAAATGAGATCTTGTTTGTACAGTTGTTTGGGTTTTTTTAAAATTCAAGTATGCAGAAACCCTTTATGGAAAACAGCAATTCCAGAGCTGCAACACATGGTCAGCATACTAGCGCTACCTAAGAGCTGATCAAAGCATTCCAAGAACAAGGCAGTAGTAGGGAAAACAGAAATGCACACCAATCCCTAGGAGATACAACTTCTTTAAACCAGTTACATACTGCCCAGGAAGAGCAGAGATCACAATCCCATAGCACAGAAGGAATCATTCACCCTACAGCCCAAAGAAGGTGGTCTCCAGGTAGATAGAGATGCTTCCCTTCTGGCTGCCAGCCCTTAAATGAGGTCAGGGAGGGGTGGAGCCAGGCTCAGCCCCATCTGGTGTCACAGGTGCATTGCTTCCACCTGTGCTCACCAGCTGCTCCATCACCAGTTCAGGCCATGTCCTCACAGTCCCCATTCAGGCATAAAGAAGAAAAACAGTATTAAAAAAAGAGTAATGACCTGTAGGCAATTGGATCTACGAGCTCTAATGGTCCACATATTTTGATTCCAGCCTGTCCTCAAAGGCACTTGGTGACCTTTCTAATAGACAAGGGAGCGCAGCCTTCCCCCCGCCCCCTGCCCCTCCGTCGTTACTCCGCAGCCACGCCCCTTCGCCCTCATTGGTCGGCACTGCCGCACGCACCGCCCCCTCCCCGGCGGTTGGACAAGGCGGGGCTTTGCGTCATCGCGCACGCGCTGTGCGAAGGCTGCGCGCGGGGGGATCGGGAAATGTTCCGCCGGGCCCCGCGCAACTTCCGCGGCCGGCGGCGCGCGGCTTCCAGCGGCAGCAGCTGCGGTAGCGACGGCGAGCGGGGGTCGACCTCCGCCCTACCGCCGGACCGCGACCCCGATGAGGAAGCGGAGTCCGGGGAAAGCGACGGGGACCGCGGTGGCGCCGCCTCGTCCTCTGAGGGGGCCCGAACCGCCGCAGAGCGACCGCTGCCCTCGGCGGAGCCGGCGCGGGGAGCTGGGGCGGTGCTGAGCTTCGGGAGCGACGAGGAGGAGCGGGGAGGTGGGCGATTGGGGGGGGGTAATTAGCCCCGGGGCGGCGTGTGAGTGCGTGCAAACGACAAAATTAGTAGGTGGATAGCAGGTCTGGGCAGCTTGGGGGGGGTGCCCTGTGTCAGTGCGTTACATCTCCCCTGCCGTACTGAGAAGACGTGCCGGATGTAAATTCAGTAGTGCTGGATCTCGAGTGACAGGGCTGTAGAATTAGGAGATGTAGTGCAGCTGAAGGCTCAAAATCTGTGCTGAGTGCGTGTATCAGGATTGTGTGCTTTACACTTACGTGCCCGTATGCTGCTGGCTTTTTTAGTGTGTTACTCAGAACCATTCTGTCTGTCCAGGTGATGAGGGAGTTTTTAAAATCAAAAAGCCATCCTTCAGTGAAGTGACGTTCAGAATTCAAAAGAAGAAAAGCCTGCTGTCCGCTGGGAGCGAAGTTGGTGAGAGCAAAAGTAAGTCCTTTTTAAGTTAAAAAAAAAAAGCATTAGTTCTGTAAGAACATCATGAAATGTGTACGAGTGTTGTGCAAATACTGCTGTTAGGTGTCTTCTGTCTGTTATTTGATCTTCGGGTTTTAATATGAATGTGGGGAAAACAGGATCAAAGCGTGGAGATTCTTCTTGAGAAGATCTGGGTCTGCAAAACCTCTGCAGCAAATCAGAGGTGGTGGGACTGGGATAAATGTGTGCGTCAGCATTGCGTCTTTCAAACCTTTCAAAAAGCAAAGCTGTGACCTATCAGGGCGCAGATCTGATGGCATCTGGGAGCTCTTATGCAGCTTTTGTACATATAACTGTGGTCGTATTTTTTTCTCTTAAAACAGAAATACCTCAGTTGGAGCCTGGGACTAGCAACGCTAAAGGTGCTCAAGAGGTAAAGGAAGAGAGTTATTCTTCACTAAGTGAGGACTACAATAGCACAGACTCTGAAAATGAATCCAACCCATCTCAGAGGAGGAAGGATTCATCACCAGGTCAGTTTCGTGGACATTTTTAAGCATTTTTAGGACATTTTAAAGTTGTTTATTCTGAGTCAGGGCTTTCTTGAAAGAATAGTTGCAGTTGCTTGGTGTTTTTGGTTGCAGGTGTTTGTCATAATTTTGTGTTAGCTTCAGGAAGTAGATTAGAAACTTTGACCGTTTATACTAGAAGAAATACAAAAGCAGCAAAAAATTATTTAATGATTCATAATTAACTTTGAGATAAAAATTAACTTCACTGTTTTATTAGTGAAGTTTGAATTCCTTTGTTAACTCAATTGGTGTTGTAGTCTTGATCTTTTAAAGAGCTGGAAAAATGACAGGATGCTGATCTATTTGAAAGAAAAAGGTCTGAGGCTTGTTTTCAGGTTAAGAGCTGTTTTTTAAGGATCTCTTTCCATTTTTTTATATTCAGTATGGTAAGCTTCTAAGAAAAATATTGTTTTCAACTCAGGATTGTGCAGTGAACCTGTATTGTGGTGGTTGTTGACACTTGGAGTGGCAGAGCGCTGCTTTCCGTCTTTGATGAGGTTTTGTTCCTCTTGCATGCAGGCTGTATGGCAGCTGCTTGGGGGAGGCGTCCTCTGGCCAGGCCCCAAGCAGATTATCTCCCCTTGGATGTTTCTAATGACCGTCAGCCGCCTTGGAGGAGAGGAAGCAGTGATTCAGAGGATGAGTCTGATATGAATAATCTCCACTTTGTTCCAAAAATGAGAACGCTTAGGCAAAGGATGGCTGAACACATGGGTGAGTTTGTGCCTTTTCTCCCAGAGGCCGTGTCTTTCTTCTACTGATGTCTGCAAGAACATGAGCCTCACCCACTAAAGAGTGCAGTGCAAAGTTTTGCTCTTGATCTTGACAGAAGACCATAAAGCTTGGTCTTTGGGGTTTGTATGGGGTGTTATCCTGCTTTCCGTGCACTGACACTACGACTGTTATTGAAAAGGGGTAAAAACAAACAAACAAAAACCAACCAACCAAAGTAACCCAGCCATTTGGAAGTAAGCAAACTTACTGCATGTGAAGTGTATGTGGCTTTTCTGTTGCTTCTTAACTCATCTTGCTGTTTGTAGTTTCACTCACAAAGCACTGGTTTGCCAGGCTTGTAGACCAGTTGCTTTCTTATTTGGATAATGGTTGTAAGTAATGTGTAGATATGATCTGATTCTATTGCCATAAATGCTATGGAGAAACTTCTGTCTGTAGTAGATTGTGCATTTTAGTACACTGAAGCATTTTCTGTGTATGAGGTCCCCATGTTGTAGTCTAACTGTATTCAAAGTCTCATATGATAAGCAGGTTTTTTTTGATACATTTGATCTTTGTTCTTCTGGTACTGCAGCAATCTGAGAAACTGTTGAGTAAATGAACATGGATTCTGCAAAATCCAGTTCCCATTTCCAAATCTTCCAGTTTGAAAATGGTCTTTGTGTACAGGCTTTTCATCTGCTGTCATTTGTTTCTAAAACTTGTAATGGCTGTGGGAAGCATTATTGTTTTTGAAGGAGGAGGTTGGGTAAGGAGTAGGGAAATATGTAAAGGGCATAATGATGTGTGCTAATGATTGATTTAACTTCTAGTGCCTGTGAGTGATGAATCAAGTGAAGATGAAGCAGAAACAAAGTGGGAAGAACAGCAAATTAAGAAAGCCGTCAAACTCCCTCAGGTGATATATGTGCTCTCCTAACTGTTGAAATTTACTATTTGCTTACAGGCAAGAGAGAGAGATTTTTTTTTCTGTTAACTAATTGGCAAGAATGTTTTTTCTGATGAGCTGGAAGTTTTGGTTTTGGCTTGAATCTTCTGTATCAGACTACGAAAACCTGAGTTACCAGTTCTTATGTCAGAAGGGAAAGGTGTAGAAATTACTGCATGCCAAATGGAAATGGTTAGAGGATTGGGAAGATTGCTGCTGAATTTCAAATCCAGTATAACTGGGTTCTTAGGTCCTTGTACTCCTTTTGTTTCTGGAAACCCCTTTATTTTTGCTGTTCAGAAGATTGCAGAAGTTCCTAGTAACAGACCTTGGTCATGGACTTGATTACTTCAAGTCATTGTATTTGGGCTAGGTTTTACCTTACCAACTCCTTAGAATGCAGAATGTCATTTAATTTATATATTAAAATGGTTGGATGTGTTTTGTGTTTTTTTTCTTAGTTATAATTACATCAAGCTAAGTGGTCAGAATGGAAGTTCAATCTTTATCTTGGCTGTAGTTTATTTCTACTTTTTATATTTAAGATAGTAATACTAGTGTGGTTTCAGCCATCGGTATCGAACCATTATATATTGCTGGAAGCTATTGATGTCCAAGAGGAGAGCTGCTTTCTCTAAATTACAGATTGTTTTGTACTGATGGATGTGCATGGTGTATGCATTGGTACACTATAAATACACAGCTTTTTATATGTGCAGTTTTTGTGTTGTACAGAAATCACCCAATTTGATCATTGAAATATATATCTTTTTATTATATGTTTTATGCCTTCAAATGGTATGTTTTGTTGATCTCTAAAGCTGCAGAGGCAAATCTTACATCAGTTGTGTATCAACTTATATTTAATTTCCATAAACTATGTATTGAAAGTGTTGCAATTCTCTTAGGAAACTTACAGTGATGCTTCCCTGTGTAAATCTCAACCAGCTAAACCTATGTGTGGTCCCTGTGTTTCCTTACCACCTGTGAACTTGGAAACTATAAAAAAGCAACTGACTGAAAGGTAAATACTGCTTTTAGTGTTATTTTCTGAGACTTATCCTTTCTTGTGAATATTGAAGGATTTGGGGGTTAGCTGTGTATTGTGCTTATTGTAATATTCAGCATTACAGATTTTAACTTCATCTGGCAGTGCTTTGTTGTAGGGGTGTGTTTGGACTTGCCAAGCATTTTATCACTTGTAAAAATCTGCTGCTTTATGCTACATGCTAGTAGTTCTTAAAGGAGTGCAGGCACAATGCTTTGTTTGTCCAGGCAGGAGGACTTCACTCGGGGCAGGTAGGGCCGTCAGTCCTTCTGTCGCGGTTCTCGTTAGCCTGTTTAGACAAGGCAGGGGGCAGCTGAAATGTGCTGGGTGGAGGTGGGGACTTCCAGGGTAGCGTGTGAGAAGGACAGATGGGGTCAGGCGTCCGAAGCTGCCAAGAGAGCCATCACCTCTCAGTGCTGATGCAGCCAGAAGCAGCTGTTCTGATCCGCTCAGACCAGTGACATCATGCAGCTGAAACACAAATGTGTGCTGTTCACTTGTGTCAATCTCTGTGCATGTATACTTCTTGTACGGACTGCTGCTGCCTTCTTTGTGTTCAAAGAATTGCAACTGAAGTGGACTAAATATGTCTGTGGACTTGTATGCTTTTTTTGGCCTTGATCAGATGAAAGCAATGAATGAAATGAAGTGGCAGTTCAAGTGCAATCAAATGTGAAAGGCTATCAAGAGTGCGAAACCTATTTGGAAAGTAACAAGAAGGGGAGGGAGGACGTGTCTGCTAGTAATAGCTTGGTAATATTAAGCCTTAGAGATGTATATTTAATGTCTTAAATGCTGAAATAACTTCTAAAGGCTGTTTTTTTTCTTTTCTTTTTTTAACTTCTGGTGCAATGGAGAACATCTTAATTGAACTGTTTTCATTGAAATCTGTTCTCTCCTTCAGAGAAGCAAATTAAATTAAAGTCTGCTTCTGGGTTCTGTTAAGATCTTTCTCAAACAGAGCAAACATATATGAGATACCAAAGGAGATTTTATTTTATTTTTTTAAGGAAAGAAAAAAGATTTGTAATAAATGTAAGCTTTTCTGAGGTATTTCATTTAATAACCAATGAGAGCTGTAAGCATAGGTTTTTGGGTTATAAGGTTAGTAACAGGAAGTTTCAGATGGTCTGTGCTGGGTAATGAGCACCAGGTAAGTGCTTATGTGCTTCTGTCGCTGCAGCTTGAATGGAGTTGGTATGGACATACTGATGTATGCTGTGGTTCTACCCACATCAACTGGGGGAGTGTCTGTTCAGTGTGGCATCGCTAGGCTTGCCTTATTACGTTACTTAGGAGCATGTTGAGGAAAATGGGTAGAATGTCAGTGGGGTCCTTCAGAACTACCACTGCGGGAGTGATGTTTGATGTTTCCAAAGCATGGATCTTGTCCACTCGCAGTGCTTCTGCAGATGTTGTGGGTGAGTCTTGCAGTTCTTCTTTGCTCAAATGCAGGTGCTATTATCAGGCAAAGATTTTGTACTTTGTTGTAATTGGAAAGTGTTCAGAACTGCATTATCTGTTAACCTGTCATGGTTTTAATGGTCTGAGTGTTTTCCTTTTTTAGGATAACATCATTGCAGGATGTGCACCGTGCTCACCAGAGGGAGTATGGAAAATATGTGGAGGACATTGAAAGTTCAAAGATAACTGTCCAGGAATTAGAGAAGTCTTCGGATGCTGCTATGAATTACAAATTCTACAGGGGCATGAAAACATATGTAGAAAACTTAGTAAACTGTTTCAATGAAAAAGTATGTATGTTTTCCTTCCCTTCCCCTCCTTGCCACCCATTTCTTTGAGATGATAAAGTTGCATTCTGTCAATGTAAGAATGAGATTTCTTGTTTGGAAATGATGATGAGAGATGACCAGTTATAGATCAGTTCTATCAGAAACTTGAGTGTAACAGGAAACAAAAGGAGAAACAGACCACCCCTCACAGTAACCTAAAATGATTAAGTTAGTATATGTACACTGACCTGGGCTGGGGGCTCACCTGGATTGCGATGAATAAGAACAAAATGTTAATGGAAGTTTTCTTCAAGTGTAGTAACTAGAGTGTCCCAAAGCTGTATGAGAAGTGGGACGTACATTCAGTTTTGGGATCTCAAAATGTATTTGCTTTGCAACATGTGACTAGTAATAAGGATTTTGCATTAGGTTTGAGTTGGTTTTAGGTGAGTTGTGTGAGGATTTGTCTACATTATCTGCTGTATTGCTTTCCTAAACTGCAAACCTTAAGTATTTAAAAAAAAAAATAAAAGGTTGAAGTTGGAAGATGCTGCTCAAAGTTTGACCTCGATGAAAGTAGTCTTACAGAAAGTGCTGTCAAATCTAATTAATGTCAGTTGTGTTGCAGCCTGAGAGTCTTTTCTGTGTAACTTTGAAGTGTACAAGTGTTGGTTGATATGCTTCCTCTGGTGGCTGGGTGTACAAAGGCAGATTGTAAGCAGACTGATTACACCAATAGTGTCCTGTTGAACACTTTCTGATAGGGTCTGAGGTAGTCTTGTAGTAGGCAGTTGGCCTATTCAGTTTGTAGTTTTCAGTCTTGAACAACCTGAAGAACTCCAATGAGCAGGTTCTTGCTTTTCAGTCTTTAATACTCTTGTTCTCACTTCACCGTCATGTTTGAAAGCCAGTGGAAATTGTTCTTTCATTTTGCTTTTTCAAACCTGATTACTGTTTACCGTATTTCAGCTGAAATACATAGATGAGCTAGAATCTGCTGTACATGCACGTCTTCAGCAACGAGCCACATCAGCACTGAAACGAAGGCAAGATGACCTGAAAATGGAATCTGCTTATATGCAGCATCTGGCAGGTTAGTGTGAAGTTACAAATTACTTTCTTATTGAAGTCTCTTTCTTGAAGTAGAAACACAGTTAATTTTTGGATTATATTTCATGTTCATGTTTAATCTTTGCTCCCTCTCTGTTGTCAGTAGGCATATTGTGCCCAGTACATTAGTTGAACCCCTCTCCTAAGTAAGACTCATAGTATCATTTTTTTGTGGTATAATAGTGAGTACAGCATGACCAAATGCTTACTCAGTTTTGAATTACTCATCTCAGTGGTTGCCTTTCAGCACTTGAAAAGAAAAATGGAGTCAGTTTTCTAGTAGCTGTTAAGCAGATGGAGGATCCTGTTCTATATGAATATGTGAAAAAGCAGTGCGTTTACTTGGTGACATCGCTTGACATTAGCGTTCTTAAAGCAATGTGTGTGCTTAAAATGCAGATTTCAGACTGGGCAGTTATGTGAAGGGAAGGACATAAAGAAATAAAAGGTGAAGGACTGTTTGTGGATGCCCCATCCCTGCAGGCATTCAAGGCCAGGCTGGATGTAGCTCTGGGCAGCCTGGTCTGCTGGTTGGTGACCTGCACACAGCAGGGCGATGTTCAACCTGTTTTTGAATAAAATAAGATTTTATTCAAAACAGAGTCTGTCTTCTTGTTACTGTAAGGAAAATTGCAATTTTCACATCTTGTGTTTTCTTTCCACGCTGATGTGTTGTTTGTATGTAAAGTGAGTCTTCACCTGTTGCTGTTTAAGGAAACAAGCAGAAAATCCACTTTAAACCTGTTTAGGAAAGCAAAAAACAGTGTGCTAGGAGCTGCAGTGAGCAGTCAGAGACCAGATGCACCAGTTTGTTGTAACTGCCACTGGTGGATTCATATTTCTGAACACACAGGATAAAGTGCTGGTGAGCGAAAACTGTCTGCATGTATAATTTTGTAGTGCAGTGTCTGAGAGCAGGTGTTAAGAGGAGAAGAGTACTTGTTTTAGTAGCTGCCAATTAAATACTATTTTCAGCTTATCAGAAGTGAATCTGTACTTGAATGTTTAAGAGAGCTTTTAATTGTCGTGTTCCTAGTTGTATTCAATGGAAATGGGTTGAGAACTGGCTGACTGGCAGAGCACAGAGGGTCGTTGTTGGTGGTGCAGAGTCTGGTTGGAGGCCTGTAACTAGCGGTGTTCCTCAGGGGTCTGTGCTGGCTCCGGTCTTGTTCAACATCTTCATCAATGACCTTGATGAGGGGATAATGGCCACCCTCAGCAGGTTTGCCGATGATACGAAGTTGGGAGGATTGGCTGACACGCCTGAAGGCTGTGTTGCCATTCAGCAAGACCTGGATAGGCTGGAGAGCTGGGCAGAAAAAAACCGGATGAGGTTTAACAAAAGCAAGTGTAGAGTCTTGCATCTGGGGAGGAATAATTCCATGCACCAGTACAGGTTGGGGGATGAGCTGCTGGAGGGGAGCTCTGCAGAGAGGGACCTGGGTGTCCTGGTGGACGACAGGTTGGCCATGAGCCAGCAGTGTGCCCTTGTGGCCAAAAAGGCCAATGGCTTACTGGGGTGCATTAAAAAGAGCGTGGCCAGCAGGTCAAAGGAGGTGATCCTCCCCCTCTACTCTGCCCTGGTAAGACCTCATCTGGAGTACTGCGTCCAGTTCTGGGCTCCCCAGTACAAAAAAGACAGGGATCTCTTGGAGAGAGTCCAGCGGAGGGCCACGAAGATGGTGAGGGGCCTGGAGCATCTCTCCTATGAAGAAAGGCTGAGTGAACTGGGTCTGTTCAGCATGGAGGAAAGGAGACTGAGAGGGGACCTGATCCAGGTCTATCAGTATCTAAGGTGTGAGGGGCAGTATGGTGAGGCCGGACTCTTTTCAGTGGTGAGTGGAGACAGGACAAGGGGAAATGGCCAGAAACTGGAGCATAGGAAGTTCTGCACAAACATGCGCAAGAACTTCTTTACAGTGAGGTGACGGAGCACTGGAACAGGCTGCCCTGGGAGGTGGTGGAGTCTCCTTCTCTGGAGATGTTCAAGACCTGCCTGGATGCCAACCTGTGCTACCTGGTGTAGGGAACTGCTTTGGCAGGGGGTTGGACTCGATGACCTCTGGAGGTCCCTTCCAACCCCTACAAATCTGTGATTCTGTGATTCTGTGATTCTGTGAAATGCTGTTTTTTCTTATACTGCAGTATGTCAGTAGGGACAACTGGTTTTGTATCTTGCGTGTGCTTAAGCCAGTGGACACTGGTACAGATGAACTTGCTTCTAGTTTCTACTTCTCTGTTGAACTGAGGACTCAGCAGGGGTGATTTGGGACATACAAGGGGACACACAAATAACAGGAGACAGCGGGGAGCTGACTGTTGAAATCTAAATGCAGTAACATGTAAATTTTGGAACTAAGCCCCGATAGCTGCTCAGTTCACTGCATGGCTTCGTGCTCAACATGCAGGCTCAGTCCCCACACTTGCCTTTTACACTGTTAGGAACAGACTGTGGTAGGCACTGTTCACTTCCATGCAGGACTGGGGAGCAGTGAGCTGGTATTTCATCGCTTGTTACAAGCTGTAAAGCAAACAAAGGTGATGTGGAGCCTTTATTTGGGATACTGTAGAACACTACAGGCATTATAGAACAGGAGGGCAAAAAAGAATTGACTGATAACTGGCAACAGCTCAAAAAGAGTGAGCTCAGGGATATAGCCCTTTCTGGTTCTAACTTGTGTGCAGGTGAGGGGGTGCAAACCATGCACCATGCAGACTGTGCATGTGCTCTGGGAGGTGCAGCTGGAAGCATCACAAAGAAGGGGAGAAAGGAAGGGTGAATCTGGGGTCCCTCCCTCTGCTCACTCAGGTGCTCACCTTACTGGCTCCGGCTGTGACCTGGTCAGTCCCCCTGCACGAGGGAGCAGCCGCATCTGTCCTACAGTTCACTTACAATATTGACTGTACTTTACACTGGGCACTGCTAGAATTTTTCATCAGGAGGTTTTATTTACTTTGGTTAGTTGCCACATGAAGAGCAGAAGCAGAATCAGTGTTCTGCATTCACCTCTTTGTCTTGTTCCTGTCTTCTGGTAGCTGGGAATGGCAAACCAACTTCTGATGGACTGGAAAGTGATGAAAGGATGAAGCTTCTGAAAATGTGTGAGCATCGAAGGTAGCTATTATGTATGATAGCATTATCTGTAATTAATGTATATTTGCTTCCTGTCACACAGGGATGAAGGTGAATCTGTGGGGTTACTAAGGGAGCTTGTACACACATATGCAAAAGCTCAGGGTATTTGGAAACCATCTGTTTGTTAATGGGGTTCTCTTCATGCTGATTGAAATCTGAATGTTAATAGGTATTATTAATGTAAAGTAAGTTGAAGTGAGACTGTTCATGAAACTGAGAGTAGATCTTCCCTGCTGCTAGAATAAATAATATTGTGACTGTATATAGAAATACATTCTTGTGATTGTTGCATAGATAACAAAAATAGGCAGGTGGTATTGCTGCTGCTGGGGTGGCAGTGGGTGCAGCAGAACATCTAACCTGTGCTCTGTTATCAGTGGAGGCCACATGGTATGTTTTGAATGTCTGTGTTCAGTCTGCTGCTGACCTGAAGTGAATGGGAGCTCTGAAACTTTCAGTTGCATTGGTGCCTTGACTCGTAACTGTTTTGATACAGTTTAGGACTTAAGAATTTTAATGGTTGAAAAATAATGTAGTAAAACTTTGCTTGAAGCAAACTGTTAACCTTTAATGTTAAGTGATGTCAATAACTACATACAAGATCTATGCTATGCAAATATGTGTAAATATAATTTTCTCATGTCAGATGCAAACTGTTGATTTTGCAGGCTCTTATGGTACGTGGTGCCAGGACTGACATTTTTGAGCCCCTTGGATGCAGTCACAGTTTCTGTGCAAGTTGTTGCATAAGCAGTGTAGAACTAAGACAGACTGCTGAGAGCAGTGGTTTCTTGTACACTATTGGGGATAGTAAGAAGTTCCATGTCAGTGTTTGGTGTTTCAGGTGGGAACCTTACTGTTACAGTCTGTGTCTCTGCGGTGCATAATTCTGCTTCCTGATTGCGTTTCCTTAGGCTATTGCTCTCACCACATGTTTTTGGTCTATCATTGAGCTTCCTTTTGTGTATGTATGCGGGGAATAACTCACCTGCATTCACTACAAAATGCAGGGCTTGCAGACGGCAGCTGAGAGAACGTTCACAAACAGCTGGTCACCACGAAGGCATGTCGAGTGATGATGAACTGACTGTGACGGAGTTGGCTGAATTCCAGAAGAGCAGAGGTTGGTCAGTAGATGAGAACAAAATTCCTCCGATGTTTAGAAGGATTTTCAAAGGAAAGTGAAGAAATACTCCTTTTGAATGGTATACCCTTTATTTTCACAGAATCACAGAATTGTAGGGGTTGGAAGGGACCTCTAGAGATCATCGAGACCAACCCCCAGCATAATTCTACAGCATAGAATTAATGCATGTAAATGATTCTGACCAGTGACTTAGGAAGAACAAACATGATTGTAGGCTTCTTTAGTGTGATCGTTTTTTTTTTTGTTTGTTTTTTTTTTTTCCAAAGTTGGAATGTATTTTAAATTGAGATTTTAACTGCCCTGAGTGAGCAGGTCATGAGGAGCTGGGAGAGGCATGATGCATATTTTCTGAATAACAGAAGAAGGATTTTCGTGTCTGAGATTTTAAGAGACATACAAAATATGAAATGTAATGGATATTTCATAGAATCATAGAATCACAGAATCACAAGGTTGGAAACGACCTATAAGATCATCCAGTCCAACAGTCTCCTTATCACCATTGCCACCACAAGCACTAAACCAGACCTCGCAGCACGTCATCCAGACGCGTCTTGAACACTGCCAGGGATGGTGACTCCACCACCTCCCTGTGCAGCCATTGCAGTGCCTGACCACTCTCTAAGAGAAAAAGTTCTTCCTCATGTCCAACCTAAACCTGCTCTGGTACAACTTGCGGCCATTGCCCCGTGTGCTGCTCGTTGCCTGGGAGAAGAGGCCAAATCCCTCTTCACCACAGCCTCTCTTCAGGAGGTTGTAGAGTGCAGTGAGGTCTCCCCTGAGCCTCCTCTTCTCCACACTGAACAATCCCAGCTCCCTCAGCCGCTCCTCATCAGCCCTGTGCTCCAGACCCCTCACCAGTTTTGTTGCCCTTCTGTGGACACGCTCCAGGACCTCAACATCTTTCCTGTAGTGAGGAGCCCAAAACTGAACACAGCACTCAAGGTGCAGCCTCACCAGTGCTGAGTACAGGGGATGCTCACCTCCCTGCTCCTGCTGGCCACACTGTTTCTGATGCAGGCCAGGATGCCGTTGGCCCTCTTGGTCACCTGGGCACACTGTGGGCTCATGTTCAGCCGAGCACCAACCAACACCCCCAGGTCCTTCTCCTCTTCACACTCATCAAGCCACTCACCCCCAAGCCTGTAACGCTGCATGGGGTTGTTGTGCCCAAAGTGCAGAACTTGACACTTGGCCTTGTTGAACCTCAGCCCAGCGGTTCAGCCTGTCTAAACCCTCTGAAGGGCCGCCCTGCCCTCAGGCAGATCAACACCACCTCCCAGCTTGGTGTCATCTGCAAACTTGCTGAGGGTACACTCAATGCCCTCGTCTAGGTCATCAGTAAAGATATTAAACAAGATGGGCCCAGTACCGACCCCTGGGGGACACCACTTGAAACGGGTCGCCAGCTGGACTTCACTCCATTCACCATGATCCGCTGGGCACGGCCCTGTAGCCAGTTCCTTACCCCAACTGTGTCTATCTGTTTGACCGTGTCAAAGGCTGTGCTGAAGTCTAGGAAGACTACATCAACAGACCTTCCCTCATCTATCAGACTAGTCACCCAGTCGTAGAAAGAGATGAGGTTGGTCAAGCACGACCTGCCTTTCATGAACCCGTGCTGGCTGGGCCTGATCCCCTGCAGTCTGTGCATATGCTGTGCAATCTCATCCAAGATGATTTGCTCCATAACCTTCCCTGGTACTGAGGTCAGGCTGACAGGCCTGTAGTTCCCTGGATCCTCCTTACGGCCCTTCTTGAAGATGGGAGTCACATCAGCAAGCCTCCAATCCTCTGGGACCTCACCAGTGAACCAGGAGCATTGATAGATGGCTGAGAGGGGCTCAGCAATCACCCCTGCCAGCTCCCTCAGCACCCGAGGGTGCAGCGCATCCAGTCCCATGGACTTGTGACAGTCCAGATGGAGGAGGAGCTCTCTGTCTCCACTGGAATTGCTGGGGGCACATTCTGAGCAGCGTCCCAGACGTCCAGATCGGGGCATAAAAAGCCCAGAGGACAACTGAGGCTGTTAAAGGCAGATGTAAAGAAGGCATTGAGGATCTCAGCCCTCTCCTTGTCCTCAGTGACCACATTCCCTGCTGCATCAAGTATAGGATGAGAATTATCTTTGATTCTTCTTTTCCCATTGATATATTTATAAAAGGATTTTTTATTGTCTTTTACTGCAGAGGCCAGCCTGAGCTCAAGTTGGGCTTTCGCCCTCCTAACTTCCTCCCTGCATACCTTAGCTACTTCTTTGTAATCCCCCTGTAATTTCTTCTTTGTAATTTCAATCCAGGCAGTTGTTCAGAATTGCAGAAGTCTTTTTGTTGTCTTCTGTATTATTTTTTTTCTGAAAAAGGCTTTGCCAGAGTGCTGGTTTTAAAACCCATTTTGGTGTAAGAGGTGTGAAGGAGGAAACACAAATGCTGTTATCATAAAGATATCTCTTACGTTCTGTAGATGCATAAACTGTTCAGCTTATGCCTCAATTAATTCTGTGGTTGTTTCTTTTTATTCCTATTGGATATTATCCATAGATAACGTTTTAGAGGAGAGTAGGAAAATCTTTGAAGATGTCCATGAAGATTTTTGTGACATCAGAAAAATCCTGTTGAAATTCCAGGAGTGGAAAGAGAAGTTTCCCGACTCTTACGGTGATGCTTACATCAGTTTTTGCCTGCCTAAGCTTTTAAATCCATTAATCAGAGTTCAGTTAATAAATTGGAGTCCTCTTGAGGTAGGTGTATCACCAGACTTTATTTTTGTGAAAAATTTTGTGTGCGTTTGTGTATTATTATATTATCTAGGCTTCTGTGTGGGCAATGCTCTGCTGTGTTTCTGGTCTGTGCCGTCTTTGGACACTTGTTTACTTGTCTGATGCACTCATCTTGTCAGTTAACAAAGATCTGTGGGTATTTCTGACAGCTCGAAGTATGACAGGATATTTGCAGGGAAGACTTCTGTACAGAAACTTTGCTGTGGATTCTAGAGGCATTCCAGAGCTTGATAAGTGTTTTAACTAGAAGGAGGACATCTTTTCCCCTTGTCAGGTTGCTTGTATATGAGTCGCTTGCATCTTTATTAATGCGGTGTTGTTTGCTGACATTTTGACAACCCTACCTTCTGAAATCTAGCTTTAAATTCAGTTTTAGCTTGCTGCTTTGGTCCATTCGGTGATTAGAATCCATGTAAAATTGTTAAATGAGGATCTTTTGGTATCATTGGATGTATTTTTGCATGGAGTTTTTTCTCTCAATCCTGACCAGCTGAGCAACTAATAGGAATGATCTTTCAGCAGAATTCTACAGACTTGGAAGAGATGCCCTGGTTCAGAGCTGTGAAAGAATTCAGTGATGCCAAAAAGTCATCTGAATCAAAAAGAGATCCTGATGAAGAAGTTTTGCCCAGAGTGATTGAAAAAACTATTCTGCCAAAAATTACAGGTACAGTAAGGTTGTCTTGAGAATGTTTACTGCAGCTAGCTAATCAAACCTTAAATAAGTGGTAAATGTAACTCTTAACATAATTTTACAATTACTTGTTGAGGTTACTGTGAATGAAAGGTTTAGCTTTTTGAGTGTTTACTTCCTTGAAAGCAGAGCAGATAGCCACTTGGATATCATGAATGAAATAAATTCCTATTTTTCAGCATTTGTAAAGAGTGTGTGGGATCCTTTATCAACTTCACAGACTGAGAACCTTATACAGCTTTGCCGTAACGTGTTTGAACAACAAGTCCTGTCCAGAAGTGAACGCAGTCAAGCAAGACAGGTAAAGGCTGTTGTGGTTATGGGGAAGGAAGTTCTTGATCCTGTGTGTGCACTTTCTGTGCTTGCTTCTGTGTGCCCCTAGGATGATCTCCTGAGGTTGTTCAGTTCTGATTAATTTTTGTCGCTGTATAGTCAGAAAACTTAACATTTCAGTATTCTGAAGATTATGGGGCACGGGGTACTCCTGAGACAGGTGTCAGTCTGTGCTCCTAGAAAAATTGTGCCTGTCCCTGTCAGAAATCTATTTGAAGACTTAATCATCTTGCTTTATCACAATAAAAATTGTCAGAAATTTTATACTAGCACGGAAGTATCCTTTAAAATTTGATATTTAAATACTAGTAGTATTCCAGTGGTCAGCTTGGTTTGTTTTTAGCCCTAACATAGACAGGGACGAGAAAAACAAGGAATTCTTTATTCTCCCAGCAAAAATGGGAAAAAAAATCCCAAAATATGAGTTAATGGTTAGGAGAAAGGCTACTGCACTTATCTTGGTGATCATGTAATAATTACTTTATGGGAGTTTTCACTGCAGCATGCCCTTAGCCCAGTTCTGCTTTCATTCTCACGTAAATCTGGGAGTTTATGTAGTGTAATGTAGGTGAAACTAAGTTGGTGTTTAGGCCCTTAATATGAAAAGAAATAACAAACGTTTTTGCAGTCACTGCTCTTGACTTCAAGTAGACAACTTGAGGTAGGATTCTGTTTGCATAGTAGCCATGGTGTTTTGTTGTGGTTTTTTAATAGAACTACATAGCTGGAAAATACTTGTTATCCAACAGGATTTTATTTAAAAACAAAAAAAAGATGGTTAGAGCTGAGAGTTGTTCACAAGTCTTTAATGTAGCCACGATCTTAGTGTGTATTATATACAATGTCACTTCCATTCAGCTCAATTAGCATTTTGCTTTTCCACATTAACAAAATAAGTGCCTAAAATTGTTGTAAATGGACCAAATGTTGTGAGGATGTGTTAATATTTTTCTTTTCTTTTCTTTTTTTTTTTAAACAGGATTTGATTAACGGGGTTGTCCTGAGCATGACGAAGTCTGTAGAGGAGGATGTCTTTATCCCTGTGTATCCTACAAGGTAAGATGACTCTGGGAATTTTTTTTGTACTTTTAAAAATTTTTATTTTTAGTCACAGAATCATAGAATTGCTCAGGTTGGAAAAGACCTCAAAGATCATCAAGTCTAGCTGCAGCCTAACCTATTTTTTTAGCCTTTATTCTATTTTTCTGTGCCTTTTCCCCACAGGCGTAGGTGAAATATATTGTAGGCATCAATGAACAAGTGGAGCAGATGTGCCTTCTGCTGTTTTGTTATAGGAATAGTTACCAAACATTAATGTTTATGAACTCTTTCTGACAAGAGCAACTCTGCAGTCAGCTTCATGCTTTTTTGCTCCTAAAACTAAAAGCTTTCATAAATGGAAAGATTTTAGTTTTAGTATAATCAGTTTAGCTTCTAGTACAACCGGAGGCTGGTTTTGTGATATTAGAGCAGCTGAGGGCTCGTGTTATTTTTGGTGGTCTGTTCCCCCTTCTACTCTTGACTCCTCCTTTCTTTCCTGAAATAGTTTATATTGCTGATGCTTACTGCTTGATTACAGAATCACCAAGGTTGGAAAAGACTCACAGGATCACCCAGTCCAACCATCCACCCACCACCAATAGATCTCACTAATCCATGTCCCTCAACACAAAATCCAAACGTTCCTTGATCACCTCCAGGGTTGGTGACTCCACACCTCCCTGTGCAGCCCATTGCACTTCCTGACCACTCTTTCAGATAAGCAGTATTTCCTAACATCCAGCCTAAACCTCCCCTGGCTCAGCTTGATGCCATTCCCTCTAGTTCTATCACTGTTACATGAGAGAACAGGCCGACCCCAGCCCACCACAACCTCCCTTCAGGTAGTTATGGACAGCAATGAGGTCTCCCCTGAGCCTCCTCTTCTCCACACTAACAATCCAGCTCCCTCAGCTGCTCCTCATAAGGCCCCATTGTGCTCCAGACCCCTCACCAGCTTTGTTGCATTTCTTTGAACATGGTGCTCTTAGAGAGAGGATAACTAGTAAGAGTCTGGTAGATGTGGGGTTAAGATCCAGCTAGGAGAAAAGTGTTGCTAAACCTGATGCAGCATGTTTGTGTGGTTACAAGCAGTGTTGTTCTGGTCAGAATCCATTAAACACAGACTGGAGTGTTTCCAATTGCAATTCCTGTGGGTACTGTCATGAGTTCAAATTAACAGCTGTTTCCTTAGATCTTTATTCTGGCTGTCACTGCTGAAAGAGTTCCGTAACTGTAATTCATCAGTGTTTAAGAGATGAACTGTCTGTTTGTCTTATTTCAAGGACAAACAAAACCCTTATTTTACCTTTTCTTTCTCTGACCAGCGCTGTGGAAGACAAATCATCACCATGTTCACAATTCCAAGAAAGACGGTTTTGGTCAGCTGTGAAGGTAAAGAAACAATACTGATGTTCTGAGAAAATCATTTCAGTTGACAGTAGATGGTAGTCTTTGAGGAAATGTACCTTAAGTCTGCTGTGTGTGATGACAAGGCCATGGTTGTTGCCCTGCGTTGGCTCCCTGCTGACACATTGCACATCCCTGTAGAAAAGTCGGGGAATGGGGGAATGTTGAGGACTTTCCATATTCACTCCTAGGGTGAGCTGTTGTGTAAGGGTTTGCATGGACAGATGCAGAGAAGACAAGAGGGAGCTTAATACTGATTCAGATGCCCAGCAGAAACAAAGCAGACAAGTTGGACCATCTTGACCATGGCTGTCAGGTGAGGTCCCGAACGACTGGAGGAAGGGTCATGTCACTCCCATATACAAGAAGGGGAGCAGGGAGGACCTGGGGAACTACAGGCCGGTGAGTCTCTCCTCCGTGCCTGGGAAGATCATGGAACAGATCCTCCTGGACAACATGCTCGGTCACATAAAGAATGAGCATGTGATCCGAGACAGCCAGCACGGCTTCACCAAAGGAAGGTCATGCCTAACTAATCTTGTGGCCTTCTATGATGGAGTGACGGCATTGGTGGACGAAGGGAAGGCGACCGATGTCATTTACCTGGACCTGAGCAAGGCCTTTGACATGGTCCCCCACCACATCCTCATCTCCAAATTGGAGGGAAGTGGATTTGATGGGTGGACGACCCGATGGATGAGCAATTGGTTGAAAGGCCGCAGACAGAGGGTGGTGGTCAATGGCTCTATGTCCAGGTGGAGGCCGGTAACAAGTGGTGTCCCCCAAGGGTCTGTCTTGGGACCGGTGCTCTTTAACATCTTTATTAATGACATCGATGAGGGAATTGAGTGCACCCTCAGCAAGTTTGCTGACGACACCAAGCTGAGTGGTGCGG
The DNA here is from genome assembly GCF_019238085.1 of Lagopus leucura. Classification (NCBI taxonomy): domain Eukaryota; kingdom Metazoa; phylum Chordata; class Aves; order Galliformes; family Phasianidae; genus Lagopus; species Lagopus leucura. The sequence continues at coordinate 22,716 of NW_024962287.1, forward strand.
TTGATACGGTGGAAGGAAGGGATGCCATTCAGAGGGACCTCGACAGGCTGGAGGGCTGGGCTCGGGTGAACCTGATGAGGTTCAACACGGCAAAGTGCAAGGTTTTGCATTTGGGCCGGAAGAACCCCAGGCACCTGTACAGGCTGGGAGGAGCGGTCCTTGAGAGCAGCTCGGCAGAGAAGGACCTGGGGGTCCTGATGGACGAGAGACTGAACATGAGCCAGCAGTGCACTCTGGCAGCTCGAAAGGCAAATGGGATCCTGGGCTCCATCAGGAGAGGGGTGGCCAGCAGGGACAGGGAGGTGATTGTCCCTCTCTACTCGGCTCTTGTGAGGCCCCATCTGGAATACTGTGTCCAGGTGTGGAGCCCTCAGTACAAGAAAGACATTGAGATTTTGGAAAGGGTCCAGAGGAGGGCGACTAAGATGATCAGGGGGCTGGAGCACCTCCCCTATGAGGACAGGCTGAGGGAGTTGGGCTTGTTCAGCCTGGAGAAGAGAAGGCTGCGGGGTGACCTCATGGCAGCCTATCAATACCTGAAGGGAACCTACACCCAGGAGGGGAGTAAACTCTTCAAAAGGGCTGATAACAGCAGGACTAGGGGAAATGGTTTTAAGTTGAAGGAGGGAAGATTTAGGTTGGATGTTAGGGGGAAGTTCTTTACTAGGAGAGTGGTTAGGCCCTGGAACGGGCTGCCCAGGGAGGTTGTGGATGCCCCGTCCTTGGACGTGTTTAAGGCCAGGTTGGACGGGGTCCTGGGCAACCTGATCTGAATGTGTATGTTTGGTGGCCCTGCTAGGCAGGGGGGTTGGAACTACATGATCCTTGGGGTCCCTTCCAACCCGGGTGATTCTGTGATTCTGTGATTCTGTGATTCATCTTCTCAGATTGTGTATTGCCTGATTTAAACGCGTTGTCAAATAATGCATGTTTGTAAAAGAGAGACCGGTGGTCTTTCACTGTGGATTGAAGTTCTCTCCTTTTAGTTTGTTTTCCATCTTTGCTGTCAATGTTCTCTTTAGGAGTGATGTGTAAAATAGATTTAAATGTTCTTGTATCAGGTACCTCAGGTATCTGTTGACAGTTTGCCACTATTTTTTTCTGGAGTGAAGTCATGAATTATTTAATCCAGTGTAAGAAGTTCTGCAGGTCGTGCATTAAACTCTTTAGGTCTGTTCAGCAGCTTATTAGAGTGACTTATCTGTGTTTGAGACTGCTGTTGTGCAGCCCCTATTTGTGCTGTCTTTCAAAGCAGGTGATCATCTGTAGACTCTATTGGGAATGGCCTGTAAGGCAAGCCCAGAAATGGTATGGCAGAGCTCAAATAAGGGGCTGGGCAAGAGGTGGGATGGGAGCTATTTTGATACAAAAGTACAGCTGATGAGACTTTGATGTTTGTGCCATCATACAGTCTAACTTTCGTAGCAGCTCGTGGAGTCAAAAGGAAGTGTCCTGTCAAACACTCAGAGAAATACGCAGTAGCCATGGGCTTTGTGACTGCTTTTTGACTGGTGACCTGAGATCACGTACTGTGTGTGTGGGTGAAACACCTCGAGCTTAACAGTTACCTTGAAATTCTGTATTGAGGGGAAACCAGGGATGTTCTTACGCTGGGCTTAAATCTTTTTAAAGTCATTTTGACAGTGATATGGGTAACTAAAGACAACTCTTGCTAACTAATAATACTGACATCAAATGCAAAAGAATCTTTTTGCTGCTGTGGACCAAGGCTACCAACCTTATCTGTGTTAGGAGGCTGATGGCATGTAATCTTATGTAGCAGATGCAGTAGTGGGTGGTTTGTTTGTTTTTTTTTTCATTCTGTCACAAGATTCTCTCAAAGGTTCACTTAGAATTGGATCTCAGTTGCTGCTTCTTGCTGGGCTTGGTGTCTTTGTACATGAGTACACCTTCAGATTTGACCACTGGCTTTTCTCTGCAAAAATACAGCATGATTCTTTTCTGTTCTTGGGTGTTAGCAAATTGGAAGGGTGACATGCTCTTTATTTCCTGGGGAGGTGATGTGTGTATGTATTAGGGTACAGCTCATAGCACATGTAAAATTAATCCACTTCAAAATACTATTTATGATACGTAGCTTTTTAGTGGCTAATTGGCAGTAAGCTTGGAGGGAATAAATCCTATTTTTTGAGTAGTGAAATTGGATGATGCGGTATCCTTCAAGTTCAACAAAGAGGTTTAACACACCTCCCGCCTCCAAATATGCGTGTTCTGTGTCTTCATTTCTGCAGCTGCTCTCCAATGTTCTGCTTTGGGATGGGATTGTAGAGGAAGACGTGCTCCGAGATTTGGGACTCAGCAAGCTGCTGAATCGTTACCTTCTTCTGAACCTCTTCAACACGCCACCAGGGCCAGAAAACATAGAGAAGTGTAAAAAGGTAAGTCTTATTTCCATGGGGACAGATGTAGTCTGAAGATGAAATATAATTATTTGACATTTAATTTTTTTTATGACCTTGGTGTATAAAAGCATTTTAAAAGCCTACGAGCCAATGCTTGCTTTGGGAATAACTGCTAATAATGATGATCCTGTTTTTTGAAGAATAAACACAACCAATAATAACTGAACTAGCCAAAAGGAGAATTCTCTGTCAGAAGTGGTGTGATTTAGTCTTATTGGAAGTCTTTTCTTTTTTTAAACCTTCCAACACACTGTCTGGGAGAGCAGGTGGCTGCGTGCTTCCCAAAAAGGTGGTTCCAAAATCTTGGAAGTGGCTCAACTCTCCCTGAGTTACGGAACTTCTGCCAGCATTTGCTTCAGTGTGCACGTGTGCTCCACAGGAACAACCACAGGTACGAAATCACACTTTCTTTGGGATGCAGCACTTCCTCATGTACTTCATGCTGATATTTCTTTTAGGGACGTGGTTCAGTGGGCATGGTGTTGATGGGTTGACAGTTGGACTAAATGATCTTTGTGGTCTTTTTCAACCTTATTCTACGATTCTTAAATTCCTCAAGTCTCACCAATTCAACACTTTCAGTGATGTACTTCCAACATCTACATACAAAAGATGCAATCCATGATGTAAAATGGACTGCTTTTACAGTACTAGTTCAGGTTAGTTTGAGGCTCTGGATGTTGGGTGCAGTTAGTGGTCAGTGTAGCTAAAAGCACCAGATGACAGCTGGGTAGAATTCTCTGCCTCTCTTTTAAATAGACTTCAGCTTTACTAATTTTGAAGTCAGGTGTGAATGTGCTGCTATATCAACTTTTTTTTAATAGTGATGAAACTGAAGAAGTTATTCTCCTGATGGTGAAAGTCAAGGCTCTGTGTATTGCTGAAGAGTTCATTGAAGAGTACAAACTGGAACATCTGAGATCTGTGATCAGAAAATAAGGATTTCTTTGAAACAGCAGTTCTTTTACTGAAACGACCTGATGCTCTCTAAAAAAGTGGTAATGTTTAATTAGTGGACCCTGCCCACAGCTGTTTTTCCAAACGTGTTCTACTACCATCTGCTCCTAGATGGAATCGCAGTCATCAGTGTGAAGCGCAGGAGTTCTGCAATGAACAACAAGGCCTGAGTGCTTCCTTCTTTGGGGAAGGAGGACTGGAATAAAGAGGTGCCTGTAACGTTACTGCTGCTACTGTGCACACAGCTTCACAAGCTGTTTTCAGCTCCATACCAAATCACTCTGACTCGGAGTCACTGAGCTCTTAACTCCTTCCCCACTTAATGAGAGAACTCTGCCAAACTCACAGTGAGGTCTGTTTCACTCAGCAAGCTTGTCATAGCTTTTTGATTCTGGCACAAAAGCAGGAGGTCTGTGTGCAGGGAGGAGTTTGATCTGTGAACATCCTGATGGTAAACGGGTGTTCAGGAAGGTAAGAAGCTGCATAGGAGAACATCTTAACATCTATCTGTGTCTGTTCTTCTCCAGAGTGTGGTCTGTAGTGGAGCTTTGTGCTTGACATACAGACTGCACTTGGTGCACGGACCTGGAGTTGTCACACCCTGATTTATCAGACAAGCAGAAGAACAACTCCAGTTACCTTCTAGTAACTGACTTTCTAAGGAAGTCTTACTTTGGCTTCCCAGTAAGACACCTCATTTCATTGTACCCATGTCAGATTTCTAATGTAGTATAACTTTGTATATGTGCAGTAAATATTACTGCTGCAGAATAAAAAGGATGCTTTATTGTAGAAACAGCAGTGCATCACAAATTCTAAGTTCATCAGTGCCTGTTTCTCTGAAATGTTATGGGTCTAACATTTAACTCTTGGAGGCTTTTATATTCCCTACGATTTTTCTATTTTTTATGACAGAATATATATTTTTGTAAACTATTTTAACTGTAAATAGCATTGATCTGTGTTACAGACAAAAAATGACTTAAAATAAAAGCAGAGCAATTATTTTGAAGAGTAAAGATATTTTTGTGTTAATAAGACTTCTAACATTTTCAAGTCTTGAACATATGGCAGTAATGTCATGTGAAGCATGGATAAAAACTTTGGCACCACTGGCACTTCATTATCTTCAGGAATTGGGAGTGCTGTGGTAAATTGTGTCCTCCTACTTTCCTGAGTGCAAAGGAAATATAACTGCTCAGTAATTAGCTCGAGCATGTGATCTCACTGCTTGCTTTGTCTCTTCTCCTGCTTCCTCATTCATGTTGCAAGTTGCTCCTGAAGAAATTATCCTGTGTTGCTATGAAACTGGAATAGATTCTATCATACTTCACCTGTAGGTGCTTCTTCCAGTGGCTGCAGACATCACTTGTCATCACTCGTAAGCAGGGGAAGGCAATTTTTACTGGAGCTCAGACCCCCATCGCAGCTGAGTATCTTGAGAACCTACTGTGCCGTGGGGCGCTGAACCTTACCCCCGCTCACACGACCTCATCTGACTAACTGCTAATCTGGCTTCATTCTTTCAAACTGGTTTCAGAATGTTTGTATTGCTGCTTTGTTGTCAGATGATTACTGGTGCTTTATCAAATGTGATTTCAAAAGTGTCTTTACAGGGCTACTAAGCAGCACTTACTCTCAGATTGTACAGTTGAGCTGCTGTACGTCTGCTTCCCTGCCACAGCCCCCTCTGAACCTACTGCATTCAGCGTTTTCACAGTTGGCCACTTCCTACTTGGCATAAAGACAGAAGAAACAACTATTTGGATAGTTGAACATTCAGAAAGGAACTGCTGACATTTTACTGTGTATTTTACCTGCATACAAAACTTGAGAACTGACAATTGATACACCGAACTCAAAGCTGTTACTTTCTCAGCTCTTCACTCACTTCCCTCCATATTTTTTCCTCTATCTTTGAGGTATCATACTCTCGCAGCATATCAAACTCCAGCCAGGGCTTCTTCCACTTCTGTGCTTCTTTCATTTTTTTCTCAGGTAGCTCAAACTTGATTCCTTTTATGTTGTATTTTGGCCTTTCCCACCGTTTTGACCATGGTTTAGGTTTCATTCTTACCTGCAGCTGGGGGGAAAGATTAAAAAAATAAAATGAATAAAAAATGAAACGTATTAAAAGGTCAGAATTCTGACTGTGAACCAAAAGTAGTGAGACAAGTGCTGCTTTAATAGAAAAAACAGACCAATCTGTCAGTAAACTAAGGGACTATTGGTCATCAGTGGGAGAAAAGGGATTTTCTGTCTTTTATGTCTGTTAATTAACCTAAATAAAACTGATTTATTACACGGTCCTTACAGCGGCATGCCATTAACTAACTCTTCTATGGTTCTAACTGTGTTACTAAGGAAAAAAAAATATGGCAGCAGCTGTTTGTCCTTTTCCCGTAAGCTAAGGTGGATGGCATTCTTTTACCAGTCTGCCAGAGCTCCTGAGATGCAGATCTTGCTCCTTCCACCCCCAAGTCAATAGCATTAAGTTTCCTCAGTCTTGGCTGTGCTGTCTGCATGTAATGCAGAGGAACCTGCAGGCCGTTACTTCCTGCAGTCTCTTCTAAGTTGCTTTCTGAGGAAGGCAGGTACTCAGTTATAAATGTTTTCACTACAGGAGCAGCAATAAGGCACCAGATGTTACATACTTGTATCACTAACACAACTAGAAGTTAAGAGCCTTGCAGGCTGTTATCAAATGGCCACTTGGAAGAGACTTGCAAAGGATCATAGGAGTTCAACCTCTGGCTCCACATAAAACCAGCCACACTGTGTCTGAGTGGGGTCCAAAGGCTCCTTGAAGTCTGGTATATTTGGGCCTGGGGAACCTGTTCCATGACTGATCAACCTCTGCTGCAGAAGCTTTTCCACCCTGAGCCTTCCCTGCTGCAGTCCTCTATCTGGCCCTGAAATGGAGCCCTGCAGCAGCCCCAGGGGACGGCTCAGCACCCTGATGCAACCCCTGTATCAGTCAGAAAGTTAACTAAATTATCCCCTGCTATTTTAATTCCCACTAAAATATTAAACTCCTACCTTGTTTACAGGGATTTCCTCATGGTCTAAATGAGACACAGGTTTCATATTCATATCAAAAGTACTATATTCAGGAAGGGCATCTCTCAGGTACATCAGGTTGTCATCCAGCCTTTTTTCCAGCTTCAGAACTGTGATTTCTTGGATCCGAGGACTGTACAGTTCATAACAAATTTCAACACCTTCGAGAGAGGAAGTCTGGTTCAGTGATCACAAAGTTGGAAATACTAATACCAATTTAGTATTTCTTCAGTGTTCTATAACTGTATAATTTAAGAGCTGCTTTTCATCTGTACAGGGAACTACATACGCAATGCTGTGGGTACAGGTGATTGTTCACATGCATTACACCTGCATTTGCACAGGCAAGTAAGCCCAGTTGTTGGTAACACAACAGCTTGAGAACGTGTATGCATGTGTGTGTGTGTGTGTGTGTGTGTGTGTGTGTACACAGACACATTTGTTATGCTGTGGGCCTGAACTGTGCAACAAGTGCAACAAATCCACAGTGCCCAAACTGGGCTAGTGCTTACATGGCTAGCAGTAAGTTTAGGAAGAACCGCATTCTGTGGCAGGGATGCCATGCTGGAGCAGGGGAAGAGAGTGAAGATACAAAGCATTATGAAATGACTGCAGCCTCCATTCTCTGTGCCACTTGAGGGGAGAAGGTAGGAGAGGAGGAAAGGTGTTTTCAGTTTGCTTTTACTTCCCCACTACTTCAGTTTGTTATTACTAGGCAATAAATTACATTGACCTCCCTTACGCCAAGTCTGTTTTGTCCACAATGGTAACTGAACATGATCTCCCCGTCCTTATCTCAACCTAGAACCCTTTTCTCATATATTTTTTTCCCCTGGTCTTTTGAGTAGGGAGAGTGAGAGAACAGTGTGGTGGATCTGAGCTGCCCATCAGTGTGCAGCCACCACACACGTGCAGCCTCATGCGAGTACAGATCTGAAACACAGCATACAGGCATAAAATGACTAAGCAGTGCCATGTGTTCAAATATATGGGTTACTGCCTCAGTGGAAATCCCACCTTGGTCTTCGATCACATTCCGAAGCACAAAGGTCGCACCAAGCCCTCTTCCTCCTCTTTGAATGCAGATCCCCACAAACCGGTTGGTTTTGCCATCAGCATACGGATCTGCAGTAGTAACAGCAAGTACACTGCCTGCAAAAAGAACCAAGGAAAAACAGCAGGCTGTGCAAGCAAACTAACACTAGCACATGGTAAAAGGGTCAGATGGAGCACATTTAGGCACGTTTCAAAAATGGTTAATCATCCAACTGAGCTGCCAGAAACAGAATAAATTGTAGCATACATTCATTCAGAACAGGCTAAAAGTGATTCTGCACTTAACTGTAAAGCTCTGTCCCTCCTTAAGCCTTCACCTGTACAGTTTTTTACACAAACTGAATACAAATAATCAGTTTCCATTCCTTGAGTTTTATTCATTAGCCACACTGAAATGCCAGTTAAAAAAAACACACACAAATTATCTGAAAGAAACACAAAATATTATCTTTTCACTGGAAATTGAATGAGAGTTTAAAATATGAACTAGTAAGCACAGACACACAGGCTGATCTAACACAGCAGATGCTGCGATGTCCCGTGATAACTCAATTTCAGAGCACGCTTTTAACCATCTCACCCAGTGAACAACAGTTAAGAAGTAAGACAGCTCCAGTGCTGCTACTGACCAACATAGAACTCGGGGATGTTGAAGACTTTTCGTCTCTGTATCATATCCTTTCTTTCTATATAGAATTTCAGAGGATCTGTTCTTCCTCTGGGAGGTATAAATTCAGGGCTCAAAAACCTGTAAGAAAATCCAAACTTAAAAAGTTTAAAACAAAAGCATTTCCACATTTCCATTAAAAATATTAAAGAAATCCAAATATTTGCCTAAAAATTAAATACTGCCACACGCTGACCATCTGTGCCAGCTGTCTTCTCAGAGACAGGAACTGCAAATTACTGATTTTTTTTTTAAACACATTTTTTTTTTCCCAAAACAATGCTGTTCTTGGAAGAACAGACCAAGAGATGACAGTCCTGTTACTTTTATCTCAGTTTAGGAGCAGATTATTTCATAGTTTAACTGTAATCCACAATTAAAAAAAAAAATACCACTTCTTATTTCATCACTTGATAGTAAAAGATAGGAAAAAAGTTATTACTGTTTCTTACAAACGGCTGAAGAGAGCCTACAGGAAACATCACACTCGAGTGGTTATCTTGTGTTGGCAAAGCTTAAAGGAACTCTAAAAACTCTTTTCTGCTCGGATGAATTACACCGTGCCAAGGAAATCTCATGCTCTGGAGTTCAACTGCCTGGCAGTAAGTTGAAGGCTTCCTGACAGTGTTGGCCTGGCCTGAGGGCCACTACCAACACATTGTTTGCATGGGGTCACTGTGCTTCAGACAGCATGAAGACTTGGCCTCAGAGCCAGAATGAAGATGGACAAATTTAATTCATATTTAACTCTTAGAAGTCCAGCATCTGGTCAGGAGAGAGCACAGGAAAGACGAATGCATACCTGCCTGAAAAGCCTTACATAGACTACATGGGAAGCACAGGATGATAGACAGGGCAGCACATGGAGGTTCTGCTCAGTGCTGCTGCTTGCAGGCTGCCATTAAGATGAGAAATGACATCAGGCCTCTCCTATCAGGCCTGCCCCTCATCCTCATAGTTACAGGAGTCACAGAATCACAGAATGGCCAGGGTTGGAAGGGACCTCAAGGATCACAAAGCTCCAACTCCCCACCACATGCAGGGCCACCAACCTCCACATTCAATACCAGCCCAGGCTGCCCAGGGCCCCATCCAACCTGGCCTTGAACACCTCCAGGGATGGACGGGGCATCACAGCCTCTCTGGCAGCTGTTCCAGCACCTCACCAATCTCACAGCACACAACTTCCCCTGACATCCAACCTTCATCTGCCCTCCCTCAACTCCAAACAATTTCCCCTTGTCCTGCTGCCATCTCCCCTTTCCAAGAGCTGACTCCCCTCCTGTCTGCAGGCTCCCTTTAGGTACTGCAGGCTGCACTGAGGTCACCCCGCAGCTTCTCTCCTCCATGCTGAACAAACCCAGCTCCCTCAGCCTGTCTTTGTAGTGGAGGTGCTGCAGCCCCCTGATCATCTCTGTGGCTCCTCTGGACCCTCTCTAACAGCTCCCTGTCTTTCTTGTACTGGGGGCTCCGCACTTGGACACAGTACTCCAGATGGGGCCTCACAAGAGCAGAGCAGAGGGGGACAATCACCTCCCTGTCCCTGCTGGCCACCCCTCTGCTGATGGAGCCCAGGATCCCATTTGCCTTCCAAGTCACAAGAGCACACTGCTGGCTCATGTTCATCTTTTCATCTACCAGGACCCCCAGGTCCCTCTCCGCAGGGCTGCTCTCAAGCACCGCTCCTTCCAGTCTGTATGGATACCTGGGATTCCTCCGGCCCAAGTGCCAAACTCTGCACTTTGCCGTGTTGAACCTCATCAGGTTCCCCCTGCCCACCTTTCCAGCCTCTCGAGGTCCCTCTGAATGGCCTCCCTTCCTTCCACCGTGCTGACTGCACCGCTCAGCTTGGTGTTGTCAGCAAATGGCTGAGGCTGCCCTCGATTCCGCCATCGCTGTCATGATGAAGATGTTACAGAGTACTGCTCCCAGGACAGAGCCCTGGGGACGCCGCTCGTTACCGGCCTCCACCTGGACATTGAGGACCACCCAGGAGCCATTGAGGACCACCCTCTGTCTGCGGCCATTCAATCAGTTTCTTATCTAGCGAGTGGTCACCCATCTCATCCACATCCCTCCAATTTGGAGATAAGGATGTGGTGAGGGACCGTGTCAGAGGCCTTGCTCAAGTCCAGGTAAGCTCAGGAGTTCCGGAAAAACATCATTTAAATCCCTGCTGTCCCTGGTAACCTCATTACAGGCTGCATGTCTTAGGTGGGCCATAGCTGCTTACTCTTCACATCTTAAAGACGTGAACACTAACAGATCTGAAGGCAGAACGGAAGATTTTATAATGTTTTTAATACTTTCCCCATTCCTGAGGATTATGCTGTTTTTCACAAGATCATAGAACCACAGGATCATTAAAGTTGGAAAGGATCAGATCATCAAGTCCAAATGTTGACCCATCCCCACCATGCCCACTAAACTATCAGAGCCACATCTCTACGGCTCTCAAACACCTCAACGGACAGTGATTCCACCACCCACCTGGGCGTTCTGAAAATACATTTTTTCTATTATTCAACCTGAACCTCCCCTGGCACAACTGAAGGCCATCGCTTCTTGTCCTTTTGCTTCTACCTGGGATTAGAGGCTGACTCCCACCCAGCCACAACCTCTTTTCAGTAGCAGTGGAAAGACACAAAGTTTCTCCTGAACCCTCTTCTCTCCAGCCTGAACAATCCCTGTTCCTTTAGCCACTCCCAGGATATTGTGCTCCGGATCCTTCACCGCTTTGTTGCCCTTCCCTGAACATGACCCAGGGCTCCAGTGTGTTTCTCATAGTGAGGGGCCCAAAACTGAACACAGTACTGGATGTACAGCAGTGCTGAGAAAAGTGGGCAGATCAGCTCACCAGCCCTTCTGACTGCACTATTTCTGATACAGGCCAGGATGCTGTTGGCATTCTTGGCCAGCTGGGCACACCTTTGGATACATGCAGCCATTGACCAATACCCCCGATGTGCACAATATCACACTGTCACTCTCCTCCCAGAGGCAGCAGCACCATTTCAAACGTGCCACTTAAAGCAATGCAGATGCGTTTAGGAGACACGAAAAATGCTTAGCTGGAGAAAAATTCACATTGACTAACAGCAAAACCTGTGCTCAGCTCCCAGCCGACCTCGAGATGTCAGCCAAAGGCACAGAGCTGTGTCCGCTCCCTTCCGACACGCAGTTTTTGTGCACTAACACCTCAGAGCCCCAGCCACCCTTCCTACCTCCTCTCTTCTCTCTGCTTCTGCTTGTCAATAATGACGGGCTTCGGGGGCGGCTGGAATTTTGTGGGCTCTCGGTCGCTGCTCATTCGACAAGTCGAGGAAGAAAACCACCCTGTAAAGACAAAACGCTCAGAAAAACGCCGTTCTCAAAAGGAACCGTTCCCCACAGCCTTGCAGCCCAAACCCCCGCCCTCCCCACAGAACGGGCCCGGGTTCCCTCCCCGGGGCCGGGCGGAGAAAGGCGGGCGGTGCTCACGGACGGGCCGGACGCCCTGCAGCAGCACTCTCCCACAGGCGGCCGCCATAGCGAATACGGCCACTTCCGGTCCACTGGCGCCAGAATGCAGGGTGGCTACGGCAAGCGCGGAGGGCCAAAACTACGCCCAGCGCGAAGCGAGGCTGTGCGCCGTTCTACTTCCGACCCCTTTTGAGTTCTGTTCATAACCTAGTTAGCCCTCGGTGATTAACTCAGACATGATTATACACATTGGCATTATTGAGTTGCTTTTAAATATATTTCAGTCAGATTTCCTCAGTTGTTCGGAACAGCCTGGATTCAGTTGGTGGCTGCAGGAGACGCAAAGCTCAAACGCAGAGTGCAGAGCTATCAGTAACACCCCATTACTTCAGCTCTGCGGCTTCCCTTCGAAATATGCCTGACTTCACCCGCTAATTACACCAATGACGCTGCCGGGGAGCTTCTCACCGCCGCTTTCCCTGCGGCAGCTCGGTTTGCCCCGCCCGAACCCTCACAGCGAAGCAAGGACCGCCCGCTGGCCATCAGCTCTTGGGGCTCCGAGTCGCAGCTCCATGCAGCCGTGCTGATCACAACTGCGGGGCTCCGCAGCCTGCTGGTGTAACGCCTGTTAACCTCGGGATGCGACAGAAGGGGGCACTCCGGCCCTTAAAATACAAAACACTCTTCACTACCACCGTGCTCCCCCCAAAATGATGTTGTTATGATTATTACCACGGTCTCAATGTCTAAGTACTTGCTAGGCAGAAAGTTTTATCTTGTGGTGTGAGGAGTAATTCCAATACCATAATGGTGATCGAGGGGATCTCAGAATAGTTGAGCTAATAGAAGAGCTGGAGCTCTTTTTTGTTCCCACCAAGATGCATTTCAGTTGCCTATTTGGGAATCTGAGTTCCACTGGGGAGAAAGCCCAGACCGGTAGAAGGCAGTGCTTAGCCTCGTCCCTTGTCACCTATGATATGTGGGCAAGGTCTTCCATTTAAGGTCATCCTTCATATTATTGTCTTTTAAATCTTTCCAGTATTTCAGTGTCCTTACAATGTTTCAAAACCAGATTTCGTTTGGCACATGCATTTCAATGACCTGTCTTCCTCCCCTGATGTTTTTAGCACTGCGTCTCTCAGGTCACCAACATAACTGGTTCCTCTTGGGCCCATTTAGAAACAAACTCCCTTGCTGAAGGTTTCACTGAATGTTGGTTTACTTCTAATAGGTGAAAAAAAGATTTTTAGGCACTATTCTGATTTGTAGGCACTAAATCTGCCTTGCATTTTGCTCCACCCTTTCCTGGTGACTTTCAACCATTCGTTTTTATTCTCTGGGATTCATCTCAACTTTTTGTAGGCATGAAAGTCCGAAGTGCTGTGATCTGTGATCTCAGACCATTCACTGCTCTGTCCAGATAGGGAAGGAGTACATATTCGTGGTGCAGAGATGCCTGACAGTCTGTACTGGTGTTGATTCAGAGTGAATTTGTTACAGTTACTTTGGATCTAGAACACCCTTGGTTTGTTTGACAGTGTAGAGACATGTAAAAGTTGTTACAAGGATTGAGGTGATCTGAGCTCTGAAAACATGGCAATGCTCTTCAGTCCCAGCATGGATATGTGTGTCAGTCTTTGCATCACAGGATGGAAGCTGTATCACTTTCTGAATCAGGCTGTGTTGCAGTCTGAAATGATACATTTTTAAATATTTTTAAATAACCAAGATTTCTTTTAAACACCCAAGGCGATGCTGCAGCAACCCTTACACAGCTGTCTGTGAAGCGTCAGAGTGTGAAGAAGGGAGTGAATCTGCGCTTCATGTTCCCCAAGGAAACGTGTATCTTTTTGGAAGAAAGGCAGCAAAAGTTAGTAACACCTGCTATTATTATGATTTTGTCTCCATACATACAGAAATATTTACAGGAAGCTGAGCAGATCTGGAGATACAATATGTTGTGCATTCAGGGTTAAGAACACGGTGTCCCAAGGGGCCAGATTCCAAAAGCAGTGAGTATAACTGCTGGAGGCCTTCCTCACCTCGTCCTTGCTGCGCACATAGGAAGCAGATATGGTCATTTCCTTCAGAAATGGAAATGGGCATTGGTTCAGTACAGACCTGAGGACCTGGCACAGTTTAGTTTCAACTGGATTTAAAAGTGGAAATAATGCTTTTGTTAATTCCTTTCCAAAACCTTTCTCTAACAGTTGCTGTCTCAGTAGTGAATCTCCTTCCCTTGTCATTTATGCAGCAGTGCAACATAAATGCATCTCTCCTCTCTTCTGTACTTTGCTGGTTTGTGCAGACATAAAAGTACAAACAGAGTCTGCAAGTGATCCCAGCTTACTGAGATACCACAGAAAAGTTAAATGGAGAGAAAGAAATGCTAATGAATCCCCTGAAGTGTTCGATGTACCCATATCTGTAGGATATGGCATATCTGTGTAGGTGTTAACTGCTACCTGGCACTTTTTTTTCCGGGAGTGTCCTGAGGTGCTTTTCCAGTGGAGAAAAGGAGGCTCAAGGAAGCTAACTGAAAATGTGAGGGTAGTCTCCATGGAGTGGAGTAGCTCCACCGCTCCTGAGCTTGGATGGTGACATCTTCCTAATGGAAGTGACCAAGGGCAAGAGCCTGCTTTTGACCTAACTAAATTCGACCCTTTACCCTTCAGGCAGAGAGGCCATGAGTGTCACACAGTCCAGGTGCATCTGCCGTATTCACTAAGTCCCTTAAGCCCTCCTGAAAAACCACGTCAATGTATACACAAGGCCATGCCTGGATTCCTCTCCGCCCTGCTTATCCCAAGTATCAAAGCAGTTCTGTGCAACTGCTGACTGCAAGGAAATGTAAAAGCTAATCTGGAGATGTTTGTGTGTGGTGAATTTTATTAGAATATTCAAACAGTCTGGCAGCAGCTCTAGTCCTTCTGGACGTGCCTTTGGTGAGGCATGGTGAGTTGCCATAGCTTAATACGAATTGTTGAAATTTAGTATTCAAGATTATTAAATCCTAAACGCTGACTAAAATGACCCGAGGTACCAGACCTTTCTGTCACATACAGCTGTTCACTAAGATGGCCTTCAAGCATACGTTTTCTTTACCTTATTGTAGAGCAAGCAAAGAGGTGAGAGAAAACTATTCTTTAGACACAGCATTCTAGCACTGAGTTTGGGGAGGCAATGGACTGGAAAACCTTCAGTTCATTCTGTCAAAACACCCCCAGGCTTTGGCTGTTTTTGAGCGTACATCCTGTTGGAGCCACACGTGCTTTAACCCTGCAGACCAACGCGTTCTTTTCTCTGTGTGTGGCAGCTGGAGCAATGCTCAGACCTGCTCACCTGAGCCTCAGGCTCCTGGCGTGCTTCTGAAAGTAGGTATGGCTTTTGTGGCACATCACCCGTGTGTCCACACACATCCATCTTTGTCCGTTTGTTCTGTAAGACACTTTAAGAGGAACTGAATCCAATGTAGGAGCCCATGCTGAAATAATGTAAAGTAGACTCCAACAGACTGCGTAGAAGATAGTTTTACAACATTGCTTCAGAGATTAAATGCATGAGACATTAACGACTTCAAAAGGGGAAGCAAAGTGTGTGACAAAGTGAGATTAAGTTCAGCAAACAGTGTCTGAGGCCTTTCCCTGAGGTAGTAAATTCTTGTATCCTCTTGAGTCCTGTACAGGTTCAGATGTCAAAGGGGGTGTGCTTCTCTGAGGTCCCACGGTGCAAGTCATGGAGGAATAATTTTCTGGAGCTGCTATACAGAAAGCCTAACCAGGAATGCCATCAAACAAGTAACTCATGGAGTAGCCCAGGCAGTTTTGTAAATACTTATGTCAAACTGAAATGAAAGATAACTCTTGGGTTGGGAATATCTACCTCATTCCAGAATTCTGAGCTTCTTCAGAAATGGTACGGAACATTTTGAAAACCTAGAAAGAGCACTGAGCTCAAACAAGTCATCCAAGTGGATTATGAAGAAAAAAACATTAATCTTGAAAGGCAGGTGTAATCTGAAGACTGATGGGTGAACTCCAGGTACCTTTACATTTCATAGAGTCAATATTTGTTCTTTCTCTATTTATAACCCTATTGCTCTCTCAAGGTGGGCAGGAGATTTCAAAAGGAGACCATTTGTTTCTCTTGATGAAAGCATTAACACCAGTGGTTTGTCACAGTAAATTATACTTACTATCACAACCTTCTCATGCATGGGAAATAGCAAACCAAAATTTATGATCTTATTACTCAAAGTCACAGCTTCTCATTATTTTAAAGCAAGCTAGCTTCTGCTCTTCATTACTGTAGGAGCAGTGAGCAAGCTCGGGAGAAAATTTGATCCAATATCCTTTGTTCCACAAAGCACCTTTAGAAATCATAACATTATTTTCCACTGTGCTGGTTCAACTGCAAACAGTATTATTCTGAAAAGACAAGAGGAAGAGGGAAACTGCTAATTCATCTTACATCTCACTTAGCACCCACTGCATTTATAGCAGGCTTCCACCTGAGAACTGGGCTGTACAAACTTTGCATCTTTGTCTCATCCCCACAAAGGAATCAGCTATGGACACTGGATTCCTAAAACAGCCGAAGAAGTCCTCCACTCTCCCAGGTAACCGTGATGCCATTTGTGGCAGTTGTTTTTTGTTGAAAATCCAACAGTCTTGAGTTAATTCTCAGGCTACTTTAGGACTGAACGCAGCTGCTTTTTTTCTAATGTCAGAAGATGCACTTTGCAGAGGTGATGTGGAAACTAGCTGGTGCGCTGTGTTGGAGCAGATTCAGGAAGCTGAAAAGAAAAATGAATAATTTTACCCATCACTACAAGAAAGAGAAATGTGGTTTGTCCAATTACATCTGTCCAAGAGAACGCTAGCACATGTGTATGCAAACTGTTGAGTCCCAGCCTGAACCACTGATTGAGCACCTGGGGAAAAGACCTGGTCAGTCCTGGGAGCACAGATGAAGGCAATTCAGCTGTGGGACTGGAAGGAGCAGAGCCTGGCTGCAGCTCTCTTAGACCTCAGCTGGGGGCTGACTGCTATTGGGGAAGGATTTCTTGTTGGAGACCCTCCCCTTGTGGAGCCTTTCCTGTAAACCTAGATCTTTGGAGACAGGTGACCATATTTACTTTTCCTGTGAAATAGCATCATATCCATGCTGGTCCTTTTGCTGTTACACTCCTGTATTGCTCTTCCACTGTGTTAATCTATCTGATTATAACAACACGAAACAAGAAATTGTCAGTAGGGTAGTAAGAAAGGTTCTCCGTAGGTGACAACAGGTCAGACTGAGAACACCTGGGAAGGATACTGTGTGCAAAACAGCACCTGTAGTGTCACTGCAGAACAGGGCAGAGAATGATGGCATAGTAGAAATGCTAAGTCACAGCTTGAAGCAGCAATGGAGGACCTGGTGGAGAGCAGGGCCAGCCCAAGGAAGCTCAGATGCATGCAATGCTGCTGAGTGATGAAGGGGTGCAGCTAGGATCCACCCCCTCCTAGCCCTCATTTAAGGTTTGGAAGTGGAGGTGAGAGTATCTTGCTAGATGGCTCTGCCTATCTGAGGCCTTCTGAAGGTAGGCAAGCTTTTCTCCTTTGTTCCTGTGTCTAGAGCTGCTGCATTTGGTTTGTCCTCATTTGCTGTAGCCGGAGACTTTTCCACCCTGTAATTGTTGCTGTTCTTTCTATTGCATTATAGTGTTACAGATGGTAATGCTGATTTGTAGTCTATTGCAGAGGGTTGGTCCAGCAGAAATAAAAAACGTTTGGAACCCGGGTGGGCTCTAATCCTTTTTTTACTGCACTTACTACAAACAGGTCACTGCTTCAGTCATTCACCTGTTGATGATTTTCTGTTTCTGAGGCATTGCTTGGAGAAAGAAATGCCACCATCTGTATTAGTCTTTAGCAGTTCCTGAGAAACTTAACCAGGTGAACTCAGACAGCTGCAAGTATCTAGTGAGCCAGCAGTGTTACCTCCTTCCTCGCATTCTTTGTAGCTGGTCCAGAAGTAATGTTACTGCACTGAGGGCCAGGCCTTCCAGGTGGCTGCCTAGAGACAAAGAAAGGCACTAAATTTTCAGTATGAGTTTTCTGCAGGGGTGTCTCTTGTCTAGAAGTTAACTAGCGTTTTGTAATGCTGATGTTGTGGATGAGAAGTACAAAGTTGTTTTTTTTGAACGACTTGAATTTCTATGCTATTGTAAGCTCCTTCATCTGTTACAGATGACATAGCCTAGCTCTATCTGTAATGGCTACTGTTCCTGGACTCTGTCACTGGATATTCTTTTGAAACCATTGTAAAATGCATATTGACAATAACATTGTCCTGAGTACACATAGAAGTGCATAGTTACTCTTGCAACTGCCCTTTCAAATAGAAAAGATTCTAAAAAAAGGGAAAATCAAATGTACTCTAAGCATCACTTCTTGCCTTAAGTGCATGTGAGATGAGAACATACCTGTTTGATTTCCAGACCATTGTTCAGTTTTCACTGTTTGCGAAATTATATTTGGGATTAAGGCTGTCCATTCAGCAGAAAGGCCTTTCTTCCATTTCCTTTTGATTTCTTATCAGTTTTATGATTTGTGAGCTAGAGAACGCTATGAAATTAGCTATCTACACAAAACCAGGGAAATACTCTGTGCCCCTGAGCAATGGTAAGCACAAGGCCAAAAAAAAAACAACAACAAAAAAAGCTGAGCTCTGTTCAGTTTGTGCTGGAAATAAACTTCCCTGCTGTACATTCCTTGCATGGTCTCGAGCTCTGCCTTCCACTAGACCTGTCCTTTAATAAAGAGAACATCAGAAAGCATAAAGCTTCAATGAAATTGCTTTCCTGAGATAAGAGTTGTTCCAGCACATTGATGATCAGAGCCTTGAGAATGTGAGGGCTCAGAGCTGCACTGTTGGTTCGCTCTCTGAACCAATGATGTCCAGCATAAGGCTAGGCAAGAACGTACTGAGATGGGTGCCCCAGGCCCAGCACTGCCAACAGTCCTGCTGTAGCCTTACCTTAAGCACCAGGCGTGACTTGGAGCGCCGTGGTATCAGGGCGTAAAGCTATCAGAGAGTCCAGATGGGGGCTGTGAAGGTAGGGACAGGCCTGGAGGGCAGAGTGTTTGAGGAGCAGCTGAGGCTGTTGGCTCCGGAGCAGAGGAGCTGAGGGGAGGCTGCAGCTCCGTGCAGAAGCAGAAGGTCAGCGCTGAGCTCTGGTGATGGTGATGGTGACAGGACTTGAGGGAGCAGTGTGGAGCTGAGTCAGGGGAGGACGAGGTGGGGGTTGTGGAAAGGTTCTGCCCCGGGGGGTGGTGGGCATGGCCTGGAGCTGGTGGAGCTCAGAGAGCTCTGGGATGCTGCTCAGTTTGGGGTTTGGGTGGCGCTGTGTGCAGCGGGGGTTGGACTCGGTGATCCCTGTGGGTCCCTTCCAATCTGGGACGTTCTAGGATTCCATCACTTTCTCTCATGGGAGAAGAAAATCTTGTTGAACCTGAGGTCAGTAAAAACTTCTTCACTGACATTAGCAGCTGAATCTTGAACGATGTAAGTTGTAACATCAGTTGCAATAAGGATAGGATGTAATTATGTGTAGATGTGGTCACGGGAGAATGTGTGGAAGTGCTGAAGGATTCCATTGCTGTTCTTCATGCTACTGCACTCAAATGCCCTCAATGTGGAGTCCGCAGTATCTGTGAGGTTTGGGATAAGTGCTTGGGCATCATCTTCAAGTGTAGTTCTATGGCTGAATGTTGAGACAAATGCTACTTTGCATTAAGCATATTTCTCCCAGACATAGAATGAGTAGAGAACTTCCAGGCAAGCAAGTATGAGGAAGAACTCTGGGTTCTGTGGAAGTAAATGACAGCGTGAGTTGTGTGTGAGTGGTAGGAAAAAAGAAAACAAAAGGAGGGAAATGTGGAGGTCAAGATTAAAAGGAGCTTATCGTAAAGTAGGAGAAATATTGATGGGAACTACTGTAACTTGAAGCAATTCACAACTATGCGGCAGCAGGAAAGAGTAAATTTTCCTTTGGTTACTGTAGATGGGAGGACAGGAAAAACATACACCACTCACCTTGAACCAGCTGAGCCATTAAGGGCTTGCTAGTGTGGGTGCATCGGTGTGTAATGCGCTGCAAACTGTTTATTGGAGTGTATGTGACTGCTTGAGAGAGCAAAGACCATCTCAATCAGGGATAGATATTTTCAGGTGTGAAAATCATCCTTTTAGCTAGTAAGCATTCCAAGAGAGCTAATGAATATCTTGAAGGAAAGCTTGCAGCAGCAGAGAAAAAGCCACTGTACTATCATACAAGTGGCTGAGAAACCTTCTCAGGGAGGCTCTTAATGAAGACTAATGAGTTAGGACAAGTTGGAGAATAGTTTCATGTTAGATGTTTAAGAAAACAGCATTAAGTCCTGAAGGTTTCAGAGTACTTCATAGTACTACGTAGTCTCAGCTGGTTGATGTTATACCCATGTAGCAAGAAATCTCAGAGATCAACATCCAAACAGGCGAGAAGGAAGAAGTGTGAGAAAAGCAAGAGTCCAATTCATAACTGAGGGACATCTAATGTGCACAAGAACTTCTTTACAGTGAGGTGACGGAGCACTGGAACAGGCTGCCCAGGGAGGTGGTGGAGTCTCCTGCTCTGCAGATGTTCCAGACCTGCCTGGATGCCGACCTGTGCGACCTGCTGTAGGGAACTGCTTTGGCAGGGGGTTGGACTCGATGACCTCTGGAGGTCCCTTCCAACCCCTACAAGTCTGTGATTCTGGGACTCTGATCCTTGAAACCCTTTGTCTTTTGGAATCCTGTTACTTGTGGAGTATGAATATGAAGGTGACTCCAATTCTCTGTAGTTCTAGTATAGTGATAAATTCAATAGCGCTCCATACACAGGGCACCAACCAAGTCAAATTGGATGTGCGGGCCTGGAACAAAGCACCAGGCCATACTGTATCCTCTAATGGAACACATCATTGCTGAAAAGAGAATAGCAGATGAGAGGTTTCAACATCAGTTATTGGGTGCAGTCATGAGGAGAAGGGTTTTATGTTTTTTGTGAATCCTTCTGTAGGATTCCAATCTCCAAATATTTATTTCTGACACTTTCACAAGTTGGGGACTTCCCACCATTATGAATTAGCAACACACCCACTTCAAACCTGTCCTGGTATGGAGTAAAGTCCCCCAGAATTTATATCTGTTCTGTAAACTGAGTGATTAAATGATGCAAAATGTGGAAAAACTTAAAAGGCTCGCCAGCTTGAACATTCTGCACAGCTGTTGTTAAACACTGAATATGGAGACAAGGAAGGATTTAATTTCTGAGATGCTTGATGTAGTATTGCAAAACTGCATTATGTGATGCCCTGTGCCTTCACACTGATGAAAGCAAACTGTGCTTCTATGAGTAACCTAATTGGTTTCCATAAGACACTCTTAGGGGAAACATCAAAAATAAGAAAGATATGAAGAGCCATGCTATGCTGGGAGGATTTGCCAATTTGTGTTTGATATTCTCTCCAGCCAGATTAGACAGATTTCCATAGGTAAACATAGATAGTTATTAATTCATGTTCATGTACAAGGAGGCAATATGTCCAAGTGGACAGAGCTCTAACTTGTCTCAGGGAAATATTGAATCTTTCCTCACTTCTGGCACGACTGACTCTAGCTAACCTAGGAAGAATAAGTCCCGATCTTTTCTCTTTAAAACTTAGGTTTACCTTGAAAGTGGAATGCCGGTGGAATTGAAGTTTTAGGTGAAACAAAGAGTAGCCTGGGAGACCTTGGGGTATATCCGTGCTATGAGGCCCACCGCTGCCCTTGGGAGCTGCCCAATCTGTGTCTTTGCTGTAGATCTTTGAGGTACAAAGAGCTGCGTGTGGGAAGGAGGGTTCCCTGCGTGCGGTTTGAGCCTGATTAGCCCTTTGTTCGTGTGGTCTGGGTGGGTAGGGCATGCACAGTACTGAAACTCAGGGTATCCCATGTTATCCTCATTCTTACTGCTGCTGGCTGAAACTTAAGCAAGCAGCAGTATGGACAGAAGGCAAACAAGGCCACAGCCGTACAGATCCCTTTCAGTTTGCTTTTAACCCATGGACCAGTTTAGGGAGGATTTCTTGTGAATACAATGGAACTGATATTCATGGCAGTGCTCTCGAAGGCATCTCTCATGTGCGCACATAAACCCGCAGCCAGTCTGATTCTGGTCTGAGAACAGCTGAAACACTTGGAAATTTCAGCATAAGAAAACTCTTTGCATAGGCATGCAGCTCCGGAAAGAAATAGGTGTTTGTGCTGAAGTCTTGTTTTCAGATCTAAGGTGGCTAAATTCTATGTGGACAGTTGTGGTTTTTCTTGGTGGTTTCTGCTCAAGTTGTTTTTGCAGGGTAAAGGAGCAGCTCCATCTACTCTTCCCCGGGAGCCCTATGAAGTGTTGTTCAGTGGGCTTATGTGTGTGGGCAGGCTGCCCATTTCTGCTTTTGGTTTTGCCCATTAAAAATATCCATCTGCTCTTTGCACTGTCAGTTTGTTCTAGCTTAGATATATTGGCTATGTCCATTATTTAAACACCAAGCCTATGCTGAAGATGCAGCTAGTGCTGATGACCAGAGCCTAAGATCTCCAGGATGACCGAAGCCCAAGAGGAAGCTCTTTAACCTGAGGAGAGCAGATCTACCAGCCCAACCACCTTGATTTTCCCTGAGTTTGAGTCTTTCAAGCTGGGATGGCTGGCTTGATGCCATGTGGATGCGGATGGAGATCAGGGACAATCAAGTACTGAACATGCTTCCACATGAACCAAAGCTGTCTCTTAACTCTGCAGGTTGAGCAGTGCAGGGGTCAGCCTCAAGTGCCGCACTACTTGATTAAAGCAACTTCTATGGCAGGGGACAAGTCTCCTGGTCTGAACACTATAGACCTGTATTAAAACTTGTTGGATTTGAGGGAGGGAGAGGCACACAGTGGGATAGAGGAATCCTGGTGTGGCTGGCTGCCATCAAAAGGAAGGAGGATTTTGGATATGTATCACCAGCGATGAGATCCGGGGGGTTTAATCCCAGGGCCGGTGCCGAGTATCCCAGGTGGGATCAGCTGCAACACTGTAACCAAAGGGTGGACCTGCCAGCAGCCTGGCAGAACATTGCTTCTCAGGATCAGCAGCAGCTGCAAGCGCCCACCTCTCCAGAAACCCATGTATATTCAAGCGCTTTGTTTTGGGCTCCCGACTTTGAAAATACTCCCCATCCTGCTGTCCCTCTGCATCAGAGAGGCGAGAGTCTATTGTACCAGCAACCAGGCTTCTGTGAAGCACCCCAGAGCCCTCCCGCACGACTCTTTCCCTGCGCCCCGCGGAACAGCTGCACGCCGGGAGCTGGCCGCGATCGGGGCGAAGGGCTGGCCTTAGGACCCTGGGACTGCCGCCAGGGCTCAGGTGGGTCGGCGTCATTCGCCAGCCTCGCTCTGTGGGATTCATTCATTCCAATGGGGTGGGGGGTGTGCTCGACTGCTTTTTCTTCCTGGCTGTTGGCTGTGATCCTTCCAAGCAATGGGACTAACAGTTTTCTCCGGGCACTGAGTGCTGAACTGGGGCAGACAGCGCTTTCCTTCTCTCTGGAAGAAAACAAGCCGTGAGGATAATTAAGGATGTGCTGCCCAGATGTGTCTCCCGCCTCCACTTTTCTCGTAGCACTGATGTGCTTGACAGCTTTCGGCAACTTTGTTAAGACTTCTGCAGACTTCTCAGGTAGGGAAGAAGCGCTGATCCCTCCTGGCTGCCTGCTGAGAGCTCCTGTTACAGCGTGGGGGAGCAGCGCGAGGAAAGCGCATAGGAGCAGATCAGGGGTAGTTGCGCGGGGAGCGGCTTCAATCCTTTTAAAGTAATCTGATGAAAAGGATCTCCCGTAAGATTTCGAGTTTGTTAAAATTCTGTCTCAATAACCCTTAGCAAAAGTGCTTCAGATAAGTTAGATCTGAGTAATTTTGGGAACGAGGAAGGGAACGATGTTAATTTCTGCTTGTACCTGCTTTTGTGCTGTGTTTGAGAAATGAAAAGAGAGATCTAGGACCTGGGACAACTTAGCATATAATACTTTGATGTTCTCTGAGCTTTACCTTTCGTAATGGGCCAGATTCTTTTGCTTTTAAGATACAGTTCCTCACTGTTCCAAATGTTTCCTGAGCTCAGGAAACAAGGAGATATTAGGTGCACAGAATAAATTATGTTCTGAGCCTGTGTTGGCTTAACCCACGATGAAGTGTCTCAATTACAAATTAATTGTGCAACAGGAAATTAAAAATATTTATAGTGTTGTTTTTTTTGTGCACAACATTTAAATGCACAGTGCTTTGAAGTGTGGAGCCCCCTATAACTTCTATGTATGTAACTGCATCAGTCACTTTAAAATTGGCTTTCTGTTCCTTGTAAATGTGCATGTGAGTAAGAGAAAACATCCTAGGTCTCATGTGAGCAGTGATTATTTTGCTCAGGAATGGCTATTGGGGTCATTTTGCTTTTGGGGTATCTCCTTTAATTTTGTGACTCTGGTCCGGCATGTTGTTTAGGTGAGTGCTGTGAAACTGTTGTAGCATACAAAACCTGCCAAATATATTTTGCTAATAAAAACATTCATTTGCAAGGGCTGAATCTTGCCAGACTGTGGTCTCAGCACTCTGCAGCACTGCTGTTTGTTTCCTCGAAGTGCATGTAGCCTGCGTGCAGCTCAGATTTGTGTTAGAAAGGAGCTTGTGCTGGACATGGAGGGGGAAAAGCATACAGTAGTTTGAAAACCTCTAGTGGGAATTGAAGGGGACTGTCTTGCTTGAAGTCCCGTTCAGATGCAGGTCAGATGAGGGGCTGCCATTCAAAGCAGATCTGCCTCTGAATGGAAATAAGAGCGTGTTTTTCTCCCCCTTCCTTGGCAATGAGCTTTCTCTGTACTCCTTATTGCTTTCTCTATACTCCTTATCGCAGTGAAGTTAGTGCAGAAAGGGGTGTGTAGAGTGGGCAGGACAGCAGCAAAAGCTGTTATGGGAAGTACATATCCCAGACAAGCCAACTGATAAACATTAAGGTGTGCAAAAAAGTCCCAGAGCGAGAGTACTTAACATTGTGTATGTAACATAACCAGAGCAGTAAGTGCACACTTGTTTGGCCTTGGTGATGCTGACAGTGGGGATAGATGCTGTCATTTAAAAAAGAAAAAAAACCCAAAAAACTTCTCAACATCAGCCATGTGGTCATGATATGTGATGAGGGGTGTTACTTTGTGTACCTGCACTGAGTGGTCGTACTGTGATGCAGCGTCTGAGCCCTACAGTCTGCAGTGTGTTTCCACAGTGGCTGAAATCATCATCTGATTCAAGCTAAGTTTCCTGATAGCAGGCTTGGCAAATGTCCCCAGTCTTGTTGAACTAACTGTACCTTATGGGACAGGAAACATATTTTGCTTCAGGAAAGGGCTGTGCCTGCTGTGAGTGGTTCTGATAGAGTTTTAAGCATTCAGAGCTATGTTGACAGCAAGATGAAAAAGGATAGAGAAAGACTGAGTATTTTCCAAATCACGTTATGCTTCTGCAAAACACTTTGCTCTGAGAGCATCTCTGAGATCTCTCAATGCTGAGAGCTTGAGCAGCAATGGTGGAGCCTATTAGTTCTTGTTGTGTGATGGAACACTGCTTTTTGCTACTGTTACCCCTATACAAGAGTTGCCAGGTATAATAAGGGAGGGAAGAAAATCTTGTAGTATAATTTGGCTGTAATGGTTTCTGGCCATTTATTTGTGTTTTCTATACTTCTGGGCGTTTTTCTGATATGGCTGCATTTGAGTAGCTGAAGGTCTTCAGGAAACACATACAACCCTACCACCCTACCCAGAGGATGTTCATCTGAGACATGAATTGTCTGCATCCCAAGGAGATGAATGGATTTGTACTAAGTACCACTGCTGAGGAATGCAAGGCTTGATCTATTCCCTTGGAAGGCCTCAGCAGCAGTTTGGCTGCTCCCAGTTGTTGGAAGGAGATGATGAGATTCCCCGGGATGGAAAGGCTTTTCCAGGTTTCAAATAGCAGTATTTTCTCAGACAGCGGCTGATGCTCTTTGGAGAATGATGTTTTTAAAACCCTGTAGACCTCATTCAGCCACACAGCATCTCTGCTTGGTTTGACCGAGTATTAATGGCGTAATGCTGGTTAGTAACGTGTTACGTTCTTTCTGGGGCAAGAAAGAAATATTCTGCAGT
This sequence comes from Lagopus leucura, assembly GCF_019238085.1. Lineage (NCBI taxonomy): Eukaryota > Metazoa > Chordata > Aves > Galliformes > Phasianidae > Lagopus > Lagopus leucura. Next base: position 48,602 of record NW_024962287.1, read on the forward strand.
TCCAGTCCTGTAAAGAAACAGCACAAGATTAAAGGTGTGTGTCTCTTAGCTGCAGGAGGATTTCTTTTCCATGTAGGCTATGGAAAGGGCTTTGAAAAAGTAAGTGGAGGACCAGCATGGCCCTTCCCACAGGAAAACATATGTGGTGCTGGAAGATCTCCTTGTTGTGGTCCCAGGCCCATGAGCAGCTGTGCATCTCTGTGCCTTCTGTTTGCACAGTTCAAGCACCACAATGTGAACATAAGTGTGCACTGTGCTGGGGACTGGTGCAATCTGAGATGTAAGAATCAAAATTCCATTTAGGTGAAATATTTGAGCTATGTGAAGAGTTCTAGTTTTCTTCAATAGCTCTTTAAACATTGATGTTTGCAGGGGGTGTGGGTGTAGAAGCAAGGAAATAGGAAGCAAGTCTTTGGGGAGCAAGTGGAGTAACTAGGCACTTCGTAGCCACTACTTAAAAAAGGCCTGAACTCTTCTCTCCGTGGCTTCTTGTGCTGTGGGCTCTTGTTCTAATCTCACTGTGATTGCTTCTTGTGCTCAGGAGTGTTTGAAGGCTCAGGATTCAATGTCATGGTGTGTCACATACCCCCTTCTGTTTACAGTGAGGTCTGAAGTCTGTGATGGGGTGTGGGTAAGAGGCTGGTCTTCCAACTCTCTGTACTTTAAGTGTAACACCCTCAATCCTAATCTCATTTCTTGCAGTGAACTCTGAAATCCTTGCTGGAAGGTAAAGCTTCACTTTTGTTTTAGCCCTTTTCTGTTTGTGGTAGGAATCCAAGATAAAGAAGTCAGTGGCTTTCCTTGCTGCTGCTGCTCTGGGTAGACCCTGGGAGCTGGTGATGTGTTTACAGCACTCAGAGGTCATTCACAGTGTTAATGAAAACAGGGCTGAAAATCATCTTGGTGCTGGTTTACTGCAGGCATTGAAAGTTGAGCCAACAACTCTTGCTCATATCCCATGTATTATCTCTAGCTCCAGCCACAGGGTTTCTTTCACTGCATATGAATCATGCAAACCCATGCTGGCTGTTGGCTATTTACTTTCCAGCTGAATGTCCACAGGGAATTAGGCGTAGTGATTACGTGGCTGCTGCTATCTGTTCCTGTGGTAACTTACCTGAAATGAGCTCATCAGTAGGTAAGGTGGACAGAACAGCAGTGGCATTGGATCTACTTGACTTCCATCAATTTCATGTTAGTGGAGAAGGATTCCTTCACTACTGCTGCAGCGTAGAGAAGTCTGTACTGTGAACTTAGCCATTTGCAGACCTAGTAGAAGACACTATAGGAAGCCATGCCAAAGATTTCAGTTTCTAGGCATGAAAATAGCTTTGACTGGAGCTCCTGCCTTTTCTGACATGGGACAACCTATCCGGAGGACATTAAGCTGTAGGAAAAACAGCCCCAGTAGTACTTCACTCCCTGGGCCTACTTTAATATTAATGTTCTTTGTGTTATATTTGGCACGAGCTGAATGTGAGCAGCACTTTGCTTAAGGGAGCTGATCAGGCACTGAGCCAGGTGAATCCTGATAATTCCCATCCACACCCTGCAGGTGAGCCCTGGGTAGCTTTCAGCAGTTTTCTCTGGAGTTCGTGCTGGAGAGCACAGATATTTTTTTTTTGGTAGGTGTTTGTTTTTTTTTTCCTTTTTTTCCTCCCCAAGAATGGCAGGTTTCAGGTGAAAGCTGCTTTTGGTGCCTCTCTGCTAATTGGCTCAGTGCATTTGTTGAAGCTGACGAGCTGCATTTGGGAGGGGAAAGGCACTTGATTGCGTCTTATCAATCCACAATAAAAGCAATTTGCCTGACAAATCTGTTCATCGCATTATCACCAACACCTACACGCTAGCAGCTCCCTGAATGACTTCAGTTGGACTTTGATATTGGTTTTGGGCATTTTGAAGAGAAAGGCAGATACAATTTCTTTTCAGTGTAGAGCTGTAACAAGTAATAAGGTTTGTGCTGTTGGCTCTAAGGGCAAATAGGTGTGCTTCAGCCTTTGCTTTGGGACAAACCCAGAGCACCTCGCACGTCCTCTATATGCAGGACTCTGAGTGCTGTGGTTGGACAGGCCTCAGCCCAGATGGCTGCTTTCTTCCTCAGCAGGAGGTTACAGCTCTGTGGGCTTACTGAGGGAGGTCTGTGCCGGGACAGGGAAATTCTCCTTTGCAGAAGCAACAAATTCCAAAACCTCATCGAGGCTGCTGAAGAAACTCCTGAAAATGTTTTGGAGTGGTAACTGCATGGTGAGCTGTACCAGAAAGGCTGAGGAGCTGAAGGAGGGAGGCTGGGCCTGGCAGCCAAAGCTGAGCAGTTTTCACAAACTGCCCTTGGTGCATTGCCTGTCAGTGGGCAGAGCCGGGTAGTGCTGGAGGATGAAATCGGGGATGGGTCCCAAGCGCTGGGGAAGTAAGCACAAATGAAGAGGTTATTTCAGTGCCTTAGAGATCTGTTACTGCTTGTCAGCATGGATGTGGCTTTGTGGGTGTATGGGAACTGCTGAACCACGGCCTGAACCTCTGACTGATCACCTGAGGTGAGCGCTGAGTCAGCCATGGGAGCACAGTGAAGGCGACTCAGCTGTGTTGCTGGAAGGGATGGAGCCTGGCTGCACCTCTCCCAGACCCTTTTAAGAGCTGACTGTCACTGGAGAAGGATCTGTGCTGGAGATCCCTCCTCTGGGGTTTTGCAGCGAGCCCAGGACACGGATAAGCATTCTATCTATTCTCTTTTTGTTATTATGACCTGCTTAGCCAAACTCCCTGGTTTCTTTCATAATTATAACATCTTTATATTCATTGATTATACAGTGGGCATCCACAAAGGAAAGAGGGGGATGCTTTGGGTGCCAGCGTGCCTCATGATGAGTCTGTGAAACCTCATATGCAATTGCTCGCATGCTCCAATAGGGACAGAAGAAGGGGGAAAAGAGTTTCAGACTAAAAGAGGAGAGATTCAAGTTAGGTATTAAGAAAAAATAAATCTTTACTCAGTGAGCGGTGAGACCCTGGCACTGCTGTCCAGAGAGCTGTGGGTGCCTCATCCCTGGAGGTGCCCAAGGCCAGGCTGGATGGGGCCCTGGGCAGCCTGGTCTTCTGGGAGCAACCAGCCCGTGGCAGGGGTTGGGACTGAATGGGCTCCAGGGTTCCTTTCAACCTGCACCGTTCTGTGATGACTTCAGGCCTTGGTGTGCTGAGTTCAAGAGCCCTTGTGATGTGCTTCTGGCTCACGTCATGTGGAAATCCAGTGTTCTACCACTGGAGCTGTCAGCAGGGGCTGAGTCCCTAAGAATTCTTAAGTGCATGGTGACTGGCAATGTCTAAATACTAAATGCTACAGGATAGAAGCTGATCCACTGGAAGTTTTGATCAGGACCAGAAGTGCTTTAAGATTAACAACTTCTAAAGACATATGGCATAACAAAACATACACTGTGGTAGTTTAAATTGTAACACTTTAAAATGTCTGGGGTTATCACTACCCAGAGGATGCTGTTTCATGCACAGTCTATTCCAGGAAAACATTTTTGGAGCATTCTTCTTATGTCTGTGTTATTAGGTACAAAATTTCTGCAAAATCAAAGTGATAGTTTGTCTTCTGGTAAAATGACTTTGCTAATTTAAGACTCTCTGAAAGCAAATTTCTTAAGACATAAATGGTTTGTGCAATAAAAAAAGTGGGAATTCTAATTTATCCTTTCTCAACTAAAATAACAATTTATGCTGTGGGGGGCAGAATAAGCTTGGTGGGTTTTTTAATTTTTTGGGTGACTGGGCTGAATAACCCTACAGTTTTGTACGTGGTATATGGCTGATCACTTTGTTGATGCTAATTTTAGTGTGGCCTAGTCTCCTGAAGAACCTGGTTCAGAACTGGAAGTTGGCTTGTGCTGCACTTCTGTGGATGTGCAGCAATCTGGGTGGCCAACACCAGGATTGTTTGTGTTTTGCTTGAGATTGGCTGATTGTGCATGCATAAATTTATTTATTTTTCTTTGTGTCCTTGTCATTCCCTTTTATTTATCTCCAAGGCCTTTGCTAATTTAGCCATTTTTCTGTCCCTTGGCAGGTGTGCAGCTGCTTGCAGAAACAGGCCTATCATGCTTCTCTAAGTAGCTTAGAGGATTTCTGGTCAGGTTTAGAATTATGGAATCATTCGGATTGGAAAAGGCCTCTAAGATCACCAACCCCACCATGCTCACTGAACCATGTCCCTCAGTGTCACATTTTCATTGTTTTTGAACACCTCTGGGAATGGTGACTCCACCACCTCTTGTGGGCTGACTTGTTCCAGTGCCTTACTGATGCATCATTTAGTGAGATAGTGCAAGATCTCGTGTGTCTTTGTGAGTCTGCTGATGGCCCAGACAGGCAAGAGTCCTGTTCTGCCCGGACGTAAGGCAGTTTAATTTACTTTCAAAAGGTTTTCTAGGGTGCCTGGATATTGGAAGAACTGATCTTGCAGATTAAATCTGATAATAAATAATTCCCATTTACAAGAAGAGCCGTAAGGAAGATCTGGGGAGCTACAGATCTGAGGGTGCTGGGTCTCTTGGAGAAGGAGAGACTGAGGGGTGATGTGTATGGGAACTGCCGAGTCATGGCCTGAACCTCTGATTGATCACCTGAGGTGAGCAGTGAGTCAGGCAGAGGAGCACAGGTGAAGGCAATGCAGCTGTGCTGCTGGAAGGGGTGCAGCCAGGCTACAGCCCTCCTAGAGCTGTTCAAGAGCTGGCTACCAGTGGGGAAGGATCTTGTCTGGAGATCTGCTCTGCTGGAGTTTTGTAAGTGAGCCCAGGACAGGGGTAAGCTTTCTATCCTCTTTTTTGTTATCATGGTCTGCTTTGCCTAACTCTCTTGTTTATTTCGTAATTACAACATCTTAATATTCATTGATTATACATGATGTCATTAACATTTATAAATATGTGAAGGGTAAGTGTCAGGAGGATGGAGCCAGGCTCTTCTCAGCAACATGCAGTGATACCACAAGGGGCAGTGGGTGCAAGCTGGTACATAGGAGGCTCCACCTAAACATGAGAAAAAACTTCTTCACAGTAAGGGTAACAGAATGCTGGATGGGGCTACTCAGAGAGGTTGCGGGGTCTCCTTCTCTGGAGGCGTTCAAAACCCACATGGGCAGGTTCCTGTGTGATCTGGTCTAGGTGTTCCTGCTCTGGTAGGGTGGTTGGACTAGATGATCTTCTGAGGCCCCTTCCAATCCCCAACATTGTGTGATTCTGTGTTCAGATCAATTCTGCTAAACCTGTGATGGGTGAGGTACCTGATGCTGCTGCTTCCTGAAGAGGGACCGTTCAGACCTCCTGCTCGAAGGCTCCCTATGCGATGGTTTTATTTTCATCTGCTTACAGATTGCTTTTGTTTGTGGTTATGCTGCTATGATAATATCAACATGTCTTATATTAGCCTCAAGGATTTAAAATGGGATTTTACTCCAACAAGTAAATATAAAAATAAACATTGAGTACTGTGTTCAGTGTTGGGCACCTCAGTACAGAAAGGACATGGAGGTGCTGCAGCAGGTCCAAAGAAGGGCAACAAGGCTGGAGAAGAATATGGCCTAGGGGGAGAGACTGAAGGAACTGGGGCTGTTTGGGCTGGGGAAGAGGAGACTGAGGGGAGACATGATTGCTCTCTGCCAGTACCTGAAAGTGAGTGCAGCAGAGCGGGGTTGGTCTCTTCTCACTGGTGACAGGACGAGGGGAAATGGCCTCAAGTGGTGCCAGGGGAGGTTGAGGTTGGATGTCAGGAAACACTTGTGTACAGAAAGGGCTGCTAAGCACTGCCATGGGCTGCCCAGGGAGGTGGTGGAGTCCCCATCCCTGGCTGTGTTTCAAACCGTTTGGATGTGGTGCTCAGGGCCATGATTTAGCGGAGGGCTGGTAGAGTTGGGGTGGGATGGTTGGGCTGCGGTTGGACTCCATCTTTAAAGTCTCTTTCAACCTGAGCTACTCTATGGTTGTATGATTGTATGGCACTGGAGATTTTTACTGCTGTATCATTCTGTGTGCTAGGGTGACCTACATTCTGTGCCTGGAATGTGTGGGCTCAGCTGTGATCCTTTATTGTTCTCTCCACTGTGCTGATATTAAGTTTGCTCCATGGCAGATACTATTTCTGGCATTGATTTTTCCATGCTTGCTATATTTTTGCAAAGGCTTTTGACTTGCATGTAGTGTAATTAGGCTGATAGGCGATGACTTGACCTGCTGTATCTGAATTGTATTTAATTTTGAGCCCCAGACTTTGAGAAATCTTCTACATCTGTGCTCTCTATGGGACCTGTGCATGCAGTGCTGCTGTGGCCCAGACCGCATCCATAGGATGCTGTGGGACACAATTCTATCCTTTAGTTTTGAAGTTTATCCTTTGTGAGGAATATTCAAAACCTGCATTAAGGTTGTGCATTAAACATGTGGAAGTTAATAAATGCTGAAATTAAGGTAGATGTAACTACTTGAATCCACCCGACTGGGTTGTTTGCATTTCACCAGTCTAACTGAGTTTCTCTTCGATGAGCACATACTACTTCCACCTCCCATCCCCATGGGATTCTTGTCTCGCCCAAGATGGATGATACAAGAGGAAAAGTGGCACCAGTGGAAGCATGGCTGGTTACTGCAGTAATTTGGTGTAACAGACGTCCTGGAGGCTAATGCTTAAACTGTGATGTGTGTACAGTTCCATTTAAAACGGTGTGGCGGTTCTCATCAGACATGCTCACTGCTTATGAATCTGAAGGTGTTGTTTTTTTTTTTTTTTTTTTAAATAACAAGTGTCATTAGCAAGAACAAAGGTTAACTATGGTAATTAACACTGCAGTTTAGCAGCATCTCTTTCTCCAGCCAGGCTGAAAATAGGCATTTATGCAGCTGAAGAAACACTTTTGTTTTCTCTACTTGTTACGCTTCTGCATATTATTTAAAGTTTTCTCAGAAGGACTGAAATAATGCAGCCCCCTTTTACAATAGCACATCTTTTCTCAGTGGTAGGCTCTAAGAAAGCATGCAGGCCCTTCCCTTCTAGGATTACTCATTTCCTCTTTTTTTTTTTTTCCCTCCAGAAATGAATACAGTTCTCCCCCAGAAGCACAACTTCTGCAGTGCTGTGTCAGAGCCAACCTCTGTTGCTCTCAGCCAGGCGCTGGATGGGGCATTCACTGCCTTCTGTTTTTCCCTGAATCACAGAATTGTAGGGGCTGGAAGGGTCCTTCAGAACTCACTGAGTCCAGCCCTGCTGCAAAACAGGCCCCCTGCAGCAGGTGCCCAGGTGGGTTTGGAGTATCTCTGGAGAAGGAGAATCCACAGCCTCCCTGGGGAGCCTGTTTCAGAGCTCACAAGAAGTTCCTTCTCATATTGGTGCTAAACTTCCTGTGCTCCAATTTATAGCCTTTTCCTCTTCTGTTCCCACAGCCTGCTGAGTTCCTGCTTAGAGAAGGAAAAAGAAATATGAAAAAGGTTTCTTTGTTGCTTTCTATGTTGTTTCAGTGCTGTCAATAATAAATAATGCCCACCCTGGATTTCTGTGCTTTTTCAAAGGCTTCCATCATTTATGTGCATGGTGGGGAAATGAGGGACGTAGAAATTTCAGTCAGTGACCTGAAATATTATAGAGCAAATGAGAGGCACAACCTCTGGGCCTCCTGAAGGCGCGACCCTTGGATCTCCTGAAGTCTGCTATCCCATTAGTAAGTAGTGCTGCCTTTGACTTTCTGGCATGAAATATTTTCCCGTGATTCTCACAGAGTGCAGAAATAATTGATAGGAGGATAAAAAAATAAGTGGAGTTACAGGTTGACAGGCACAGACCTGCTTATTTATCTTGCAGAAGGGGGTTAATGCAGCATGGAATAACGTCAGCTTTTTTCTGTGAATGAAAGTGGCAGGGGACAGGTGCAGCTGACTACCCAGGGGTGCTTCAGTAAGAGTAAGCTCAAAGGGAGTATGCAGTGGTTTGTCCACATTCGTGAGGTTTGCCAGCAAATGCTTTTGGTGAGCTCTGCTTTAACAAGTGGTGAAAGTTAAGGGTGCAGCTGAGTTCATTTCCTTTGCCAGCATGGCTTGGCAGCCAGAAGCTCTGATGTCGCACCTTCCAGTGTGTTTCTCACGGAGGCAGAGAATGAAACGCTTCTGGTTCTCGACTGCTGGAGCTGTGTCCAGTTCTGACTTCTCTGCTCCAAGTGTGGTGTCAGGATTTGCTGTGTCCCAACTTTACTCACTAGCTTAAAAAGAAAGAAATTAACCTGACCCACCTTGATCATAAGAGATATGAATAAGAATTCTCTTTGAACTCAGATTTTTCCCTTTGTGAAATAGTTTTCTTCTGGTTGAAAACTACATTTCTACTGCAGGTCAGTGAGTGCTGCAGGATGCTGTTAGTATCTTGGGAAGTACGTGGTCCAAGAATTTGTGCCTGCTGAATGCCTTTTAAAGCCCCTCTTAGCTTTGTCAGTGCTGTGGATTAGTACAGAGGGGCAGCTCTGGGTCTGCTGGCCAAAGGGGCCCAAGCCACAAAATGGTTGATAAAGAGGGAGGCTGACTAAATCCTTGAACTCTTGGGACTTGCTAGCCCAAGACTGGCTTGATGGCAGACAAATGTGGAGAGAGCCTGATGCTTTTTGCACTAACACGTGGTGTGGTGAGCATTTGCTCTAAACCCTTTTCTGCTCTTAAAGAGGTGGCTATCAAGGGGCAATAGCTTTCCATTTAGGGCTGTCCTGCATTGGCCTCATTTGCTCTATAGCAAAGTTGTCATGTAACTAATGCCTGGCTCTTATGGCAACCAAGTTCAGCTGTGTTCCAGCTGCTATGGTGTGCACAGTTCAGGCATGCAGTGTGTAGAAGGCACACTTGTCACAAAAAATGTGGTGGGGAGAGGCAGGGAAATGTGTCTGATGCTGCATTTAAACAGAGATTGAGCACGTGGGAAACAGGCAGACAGAGAGAAACATGCTCTCCCATACTGCTCCCCATGTGAATCTTGCTTGGCTGTCTTTGGGGCATCCAGACTCCTGAAGCTCTGACATGCACAAAGCTCTGTGCAGTCTGAGTGCTCTGGTGGAGACTTCTGTTCTCACTGATGGCTTGTTCATGCTACTGCTTCAATGATAAATCATTATTGATATTTCTAATGAGGCCTTTAGGGCTGCTCTGGAAATGTTAAAACCTTCAGCAGGAAGACAGAGACAGGTGAAGCACTTTGGAGGTTTGATTTGCCTTTAAGGCAGGAGGGGTCAGGTACTTTTTTGTTTGTAACGTAACTCCAAATTTTCTAACTTTACTTGAAAGCCATAATGTTTCCTATCTCTTTTTTCTCTACTTCTGAATTTACTGCAGGACTCCAAGTATCACTTTCAAGCACACTGAATAAGTTTATTAAGAGCAATTTGTAGTGTTACAACATGGCTGTACAGGAGTTTAACCATAGTATTTTGTAGATGGAGAAACTGAGTCTCAGACCATGGGATTTGATTTTATTTAGCCGTATGAAGAGCACCTTCATCTCACGTAAGCTGTTCCTTTGGACATCTAGGAATGCAATCTGACTTTCATTTCATCTACGTTGTGAAGTCATAGGCATCCCAGGACTGCTCCATTCACTAAAAGAGGGTCCAGGCAGCTAGCTTAGACTAAACAGGTCCTGCTCAAAGTTACACAACTGAAGAGTAGCAGAGCTGGCATCCAGACTTCCAGGATCTTCTCCTGTGCCATATTTTATTAATAGCACTGATATGCAACAGACTTTGTAACTCCTTCTTTCTGCCTTTTCATAACGCTTTTTGGAGGAAGCTTCTTAGCAGAGTGACAGGACACAGAACAAGACCACCCTCTGCCAGTGTCCTTTCAGGTAATACGCAGTGAATTGCTAGCCTTGCTAGCCTTGCTCTCCTCCCATGAGGAATGCTAGATAATACTCCTTGTACTGCTCTGATAGTGTTAAACAAGCCCCAGCAGTGTGAATGCAGACATCAGTGGTTTGAGACTAGTGCGTGTGTTTGTATTTTCTATTTTTCATTTTGCAGCCTGAATGCATTCATTAATTGTTTTGATGCACCTGTCTCCTATTATAAATGCTGTGCTTGTTCTAAGAGCAGCCTGACATTCACTCTGAAACAACCTAGAGATTGCTTTTCTTGGGTGCTGTACTAGGTATGAATGTTGCAGTTAGGCGGTGATGAGCTAATTCCATTAGTCAATGGGAGGAAACACTGAAGTCAGTGGGTTGGATAATGAAATCTAAAGGTAAATTCTGGTGTGCCAGATGGCCTAGCATAGTGACTCTACTAATGTGGGAGGAAGGAGAGCCACAGTAGCCTTGAAGAATAAAAGCTGCAGCAAGAGGTATGGTATGTGATTTCTCTGAGCTAAAAACTTGATTATGCGATGATGCAGCTGGATGCAGGCCTGGGAGATTCATTCAGGCTGCTCTGTTTTTATTTTGGCGTTTTGGTCCAATTTTGGGCAGTGAGAGAATCTCAAGTTAATGACTAAGATAGTAACACTAATGTTAACTTATTGTTTTTGTGTGATTGATGGCTCAGCAGGAAGAATTAATTCTTTCAGAAGAGGCTGATAAAATCTTTGTTCTGTAGAAGAAACTGTAAGAAGAAACTGTCTTCACAGTTTCTTCTTTTCCACAAATATTTAGGCTGATATTTAGAAATCCTATTTCTTTTTGGATCAAGACTGTAGGATCTTTCAGGCTAGCACTTCATTTTGTAGGCTCAACTCTTCATTTTCTTGGATTCCTGTTTTCATTGTCAGTGTTGTGAGAACAAAAAAGTTTTGAGACTGGAAAATAGCTTTTTAAAAAACAAACAAACAAACCTCTGAGATGGAAACACTTTTTTTTCCTGGTCCAACCTGAGCTGTTTTTACTAGATTCTTCTTTCACAGAAGATCCACCAGAGCTGCTCCTTTCTGGTCTGCTAGGTACTGGTGCGTGTTGGAAGCTGAGACTCTTCCCATCCTGGGTCTGTCTGCAGGGCCTGAGAGCTCCCACAAAAATGAATGGGAGGAGGCTGGATGTAGTCTTCCTTTCTGCCTTGCTCTGTGTTCCAGGTGAGCACTCATCTCTTATTTCTCTCACCAATCCACACCTAGGATTTTCCAGGAAACAAACAGTTATCGCCTTTGCCAAACTTGGCTGTATTACGTAGAACAAGAGTGGAGGAAATGAGCTCTGGTCACCTTACTTGGCAGCACCCTTTCTTTTAGAATCATAATGTGCTTGTAACTGGATGCAGCCTATCAGCACTCAGTGTCTCCTGGCAGAAAGGAGAAGATGAACTTTTTATTTAGTAGTTTACTGGTTTTAGTATTTAGGAAGTGAATGGGCCGGATCTTTGAGTGCAGAATATCATAGTTCTGATAGCAGTGATAAATGATAAATTGAGAAGTGCAGCATGTGATGATCTTTCTACCACACAGAAGTAGCTCAAGAGTGTAAATTGTGGTAAAATGTTGTTAGACCGTTCTCCTAGGATCTTTTGCTATTCCCACAGTGTAATACGGAGTGGCATTTCTTAGCTCTAATCTGGAGTCCTATTTATGTCAACATTATCATGAGTCAACGCTAAAGGTATTTTTGCCCTCAAATGCAATGCAAATTGCAGCACTTCAGAACAGTGCACTCAATCCAGCTACTTCCAACCTAATGCCTTCCAAAGGGCACACTGCCAGCTCAGGATTTAATGTGAAAGCATCACTCTGGCAAGTGTCTTCCTCCTCCTGCAGAGGGTCTAGATTCTGCCTCTGTGATGGTCCAAAGGAGACTCAAAGCCCTACAAGCAAAGGCAGTGAGCAATTGTAAGCCCCAGTGGCCCCAGCTGTCAGACACAGAGCTGAGATTGATGGGCTGGGTGGGGGAGTGGAGTTAAGGAGAGTTCAGGCGTCCCCCTGACACACGTGAGGGGAAAACAGCCCTCAGCCGTGTTTCATGGAAACCTGCTGTTCCTCCAAAGGGGAAAGGTCAGACTCTGTTTTGCTGGGGGCCCTCAAACAAAAACCTGTTTATATGGGACCCACCCTTGTACCTTGTGAGTTGGAGGGTGAATGGACTTGCAGGCATTCAGCACCCTTCTAACATTTGTATTGATGAACAGTGGAACTTCAGATTGAGTTGGTAGTAAAATCCTGGAAGCAGGCAGACAGGTAAAGATCCCTTATAAATATTAACTGTAGTTAGCTTCCAGAAGTGTTGCATTGGTGATCTCAGGAAAACGCTGCTCAGAAATGCTTTGGTTTCCCTTGCTTTTTGGCAAGGGATGGGCTGTGACTCTTGCTAGCATGTGCTTGAAATTAAGGCTGAAACAGTGCAATGCTGTATGTATCCCTGCACCAAGGTGCTGGTGGTACCTGGGTATCAGAGAGCTTCCAAACATCGCTGCCAGCTCTGTGCTGCAAGTACTTCTCACAGCCTGAGACAAGGTTTTACCAGCCTGGTTGATTCAAGTAAAACAGTGATGTAGATAGACTGAATATGAGCAAAAAATATATATATATTCCCAGAGTGGTGAGGCATTGGAACAGTCAGTCCAGGAAGGTGGTGGAGTCACTGTCTCTGGAGGCCTTCAAGCAAAGGGTAGATGTGGAACTGAGGTAAATGGATTAGTTGGCATGGAGGAGAATGGGTTGATGGTTGGAGTAAATGGTCTTAGTGGTCTTTTCTAACCTTAATGATTCTGTATGGCATGTGTCTGGGGAGCTGCAGTTAGGAGGACAGTCTTCTGGAGCGGTGATGTTGGAACTGCCAGTGCTGGAGCTCTCTGCCAGAAAAACTTGCATTCTCTGCTCCCAGACATTCTTTCTTAAATTCCACCAACATTTGGACAGGAAATGGTTTCAGGCCTTCTGAATTGTTGTAAGACCTGCTGTCTGTCAGTCTTTTGGAAGGATCTTGTGGATCCCTTGTGATGTGATAGAAGACTTGTCCAAGTGTTGTATGACATAAACAGAAATGCCTCAGTCACAATTATATATGTGACAGAAGTATAGATATTGGGGAGTCAAGTATGGCTTGCACATTCTGTATCTGGTTTGTGCTTTTAGTGCAAATAAAGCTGTTTGAGATGAGGGGCTGAGCAGGGAAGCCCAGAGGAGCCCATGTTACTTGCCCTGCCCAAAGGTTGGGCACCTCTTCTGTTCATCATAGTAAGAATGAGTGGTTCACAACTTACATGCAAATCAGATGTTTCATCGAAGGAGAGGAGACATGAAAGCAGCATCAGCATTTGATCTTAATGTATCACTCTCAGCACCCTGCCAGCCTCTTTCCGACCTCTCCCTGTGCCTCCTGCCCTCATGCAGGAGGGAAGCTAAGCCAACCACAGGCAGCCTGGCATCTCTGCTCTGGTCCTGTGTGGCTTTTATCAATTTGAAAGTTACCTGTACAGAAAGCATTTGTTAATGGCCCAGTGAATTGACAGTCTCTGCAGGTTGCTTTGCAGCTGCAGAGAAGAACTGTTGGAGTGGAAAGTGCAGTAAAGTACCAATGTATCAGGCTGTGATGCTGCCTGGTGTTCAGTAGGCATTTTCCTACGAGGAAAGGAGACAAAGGCTGAGGAATGTTGCAGGCAGAGGCTGACATGCAAGCAGAATGGGGAAAAGGGGTTTTAAAAAGTATAAAACCCTGGGGGGGAGGAGTAACCCAAGTGGGTGGTTCAAGCACTAACTTGAAACTCTTTAGATAAATGGCATTCTTGCAGGATTGTGGCTCATAATGGCGTTTAATATTATAGTGTTTGATAATAAGCATTTGTTTGTTGCAGAGAAGATCAGACTACCCAAATCTCAGTCTGTGAAGATTCTCTCCTGTCTTCTTTCACATAGGCAGTGTAGACATTACAGAATAGAAAGGTTTGGGCTGTATCTCTGCTAGCTGCTCCTCAGGCACCTGCTTTTCCCAGCTCACCAGTCCATTTCTGATTGGTAAACAGAGCAACAACTTGTAAACATGGCTTAAGACACAACCTACATGTGCCAAACAATTTTTTATTATTAAATATGAAATGTAAAGGTTTCTGTTGTTTTCTAACAAGTTGAGGGTCTGGTCTGTGTGAGGAGAAAGAAACCGAATCAGAACTGTTGATTCCACACTGCGTTAAATAAAAGACGTTACGTGGCTTTTAAATGTCATGGGGAAACATCCCCTCATCTACCTGATGCATCTATTCAGCTCCTATGTGAGCCCTGCTTCTCCTGTTTTATATATTAAAAATAAAGCTGTTTTCTCTAGGCATAAAAGAAACACAACAAAATGCCCCGATATTCCCAGGTCTGATGTGATTACTTGTGAAAATTCCTTTGTAGAGACCTCAGCTGGGGAACTGGAATTTGACTCCCTCCATCTTCTGTGTTGCTGTGGTTGCCTTCTTCAACAACAGATGCAGCTTGGTTGGTTCTTCTGAGGAGTCTTTTGAAATACCAAGACTTAAGTAGGATTTGACAAAGTTGGGTCTTAGCTCTTGTTCAGAAACCTTGTTTCTCACTTGATCTTTGCTAAGAAGAGCAGAGAGCAGTTTTCCAGCTACTTGCCTTCTTGCCACCACAGCTCATTCTCCAGTGCCTGACTGGTCATTCTACCCATAGAAGGATGGAGAAGAAAAATCCATCTCCACATGAGAAAGGGCTGTCTGTGGGGATCTTAAGAGCAGCCTGATCAAAATCAAATGGAGCGTGTGTTTGGAGGTAGGCAAAACATCTGCTTGCTTGGGGTGACAAGTTCTTCAAAGAACAATGAAAGAACAGGCATATTTTTCCTGAAAGATCTCACTGGCTTTCTGCGTCTGTGGTGCCTCTAAGGCTGTTGCTCAGTAGGATGTATTACAGGAAAATGACATTAACTTCGCTGCTTTATTTGGTCTGAACGGCAGCAGGTCAGTAGCCTCAACCTAGGCAACTCACTTGTCCATCTGGCCCCAAATGGCTTCAAGAGGAAGAGCTGGGAGCGCATCAGCTTGGAGTGATGAGCTCTGGCAATGCTGCTTGTGTGCTCTGCATTGGCAGGTCTGATAAATGCCATCTTCATTCTCCATGGGCTTTCTTCTTTTGTATCTGTAGACTATCCTAACAGCTAGGAAATAGGGTGAAACTGTAGTGAAATGCGTTCAAATACCAGTGACCACGCTTATAGCAGGGAGGTTAGAGTTGTGAGATACTTGTGGAAAGAGAAGCACCTAATTGCCTAACCCAGCAGATCTTCACTTAAACACAGTCCTGCCTCATACTAGTTTATGCCATGGCAAGCTCACAGCCCTCATGTTTTGCCTTGCCTCATGCATAATGAGACACCAAAGCATTGCTTCTCTTGGCTAAACAACTGAAATCAGCTGTGGTGAATTGCACTTGTGCCTGCTTCTGATTGGTTTAAGGTGCCTATTTCAAGCTGCCAGGAAGAAAGGTGGGTGTTTACATTTCCATTAAATGGATTGCATGGGCTTTGTACCTCTGGGTAGTCCAGCCTAATGCATAGCCAGGATTATGGCATAGGGCCATGAAGACAGATTATTCACTTTATGCTGGAAGAGTGTTGGGTTTCTGGATCTGACCTTTGGAGAGGATAAATGGGAGGATTAGCTGCTAAGGAAGAAATTATCCACTCTCTATAATTAATATCTCCTTATTCTCTGATGTTACTTGACCTGGAACCAAAACCTGTTTGTGTTGCCAATTTTATGTAATTACCACCTTAAAACAAGGGCTCAGGTACCAAATCTTTAGTAGGCAGTGCTGTGGAAGCGTGGAGTAAGATACAGGGGTGAAGATATTGAGTCAAGCTCCAGTGTCCAAAATAAGGGAAAATGGGATGATTAAAGACTCAGTTTTGTCCCTGAGATAACTCTCTACCCTTTAGTGCCACTCTGTCTTTTGACATGAAAATTAAATATGCTTGCTATCCTTCTTAAACGAAGCCTGTTCCAACAGTAAATCAAACGGGCGCCCAGTGCTTCTGCACATACCTTCTTAAAGGTTGCCTTTCCCATCCATTCTGCTGTGTTTTCAGCTGTCAGTTTAAAATACCATCTAGATCAGGTGTAGCTAAAGACTTTCACTCCACGCTAGCATTGTCAGAATACAAGGCCACTCAGAAAGGTAGTGGGGTCTCCTTCCCTAGAGACATCCAAGACCCATCTGGACACCTCCCAGTGTAACCTGCAATAGGGAACCGCTTGAGCGGGGCGGTTGGACTTGAGGATTTCTAGAGGTCCCTTCTCGCCCCTACAGTTCTGTGGTTTCCATTTACAAATGCAGGCAGATGCATCCAGGTGGTGACACCATCTGAAAGCTGTAGGAGAATGAGATGATATTTTATTGTGCTTTTAGAAGTAACCCTGAATCTCTCATTTCTCTTCCCTGTTTTGAAATGTTTGTAGTGTCATTTGCCATTGTAGGGGGAACTAAGACTAAAAATATTCAATGATTTTCTGGAAATGTTCAGTCTGAGTATATGGATGGTGTTTTTTTTTTTTTTTTTTTTTAGGAACTAGATTTTAAGACCAGAACAATAACTCAGCCAAAACACACTGGATTCCCTTTTGAATGCATTTCTTGTTAAAATTTCACACACAAAAGTCACTTTTGGAACCGAAGGAAGCCAAGGGAAAATAAACTTATAGAACATGTGGATATAAAGTTAATATTTAACATATTTAAAAGGTTCTTACAGGTTTAAGTAGGACTTTTAAAGTGTACTTGTAAACTAGATTTCTCTGTATTTGTTGCAGACTCTTATTTGACCCTGTTGCTGAAGAGGCACCACAGATGGGAGCCAACTATTTTTCACATGGGCCATATTTTTGAGATAATGGGAAATAATGATTAACAACTTAAGAACAATTAAAGCATTTATAGGATACATATTTGATAGCAAGCAGCAACAGACTTTAGACGATGCTATTTGAATGCCTGGAATTATCAAGGGGCTTGTCAGATGAGTGAAAAGTCCCTGGGGAAGTGCTAGGGGCTTTTCAGATTTTCTGTGGAGCAGAGCTGCAGTAGAACAGCAGCAAGGATCTGTGAACAGAAAACGTAATTAATTAATTAAAAATAAAGCCAAAGTTTGCTATCTGTGACCTGGTAATTCTCTCTGAGCAACAGAAGGTGAATTCTTAGAGGAAAAAATCCTTCTGTAGTTACTTCAGGGACTGGAAAATATCCTTTTCTTAACAGGCGAGGGTCTCAACTGCCACCAATGGACTCATTGTGACTGTGGACTCATCTTCAGAGTTGTGGGTTCTCCCCTTCCTTGAGAGGCTTGTTTGTCTCAGTGCACTGGGCCACTCACTGCAGTAGCCTGGCTTAACCCTGTGCAGTGTGAGAACCTGGGGTCTCTGTTTTCTGTAAGGCAAACTGAACCTGGAGACAAACACTGACAGTGCAGACTGAAAAGAATAATGTGGGGAACGTGGAAGCTGAAATACTCTGTGCTCTTGCTGATTAGTGTAGTGCTGCCCTCTTAAAACAACTAGGCCATTGTGTAAAAGCTGTTTGCCTTGGTTTTGTGGTGCACTGGGTACAGTCTTCAAGGAAAACTTCAATTAGTTCTTAGTTGTGTTCAGCTAAGCATACTTAATTTCAATTAAAATAATAAAGTAATACAATTAGTAGTAACTTTAAAATAATACAGTCAAACTAATTAGCACTGAATAGCAGGCAGTGAGAGTTCATAGTAGTCATATTTTCTGTTAGTACGGAGGACTGGCAGGTCCTGGGCCATCTTCTGCTTCCTTATATAAGGTCAGCTCCAGGAGGTGCATCTATCGTGATGTGTTCAGATCAGGAGTGTGCTGCTTAAGTGAGCTTTCAGCATCTCAGCTCGTATCATTTATAGGTATCTTTGCAGGTCCTCTTAGCCATAGGAAATGTCTGTTGTCTAAGAGAAGCATCCAAAACTTTGGGCTTTTGCTGTGATTGGAGTTGATGCTAGATCTGTCAAAGCTAAAAGCAAAGCTGATGTGAACTTTTGTGTACTATTTCTGCTGATGGTGGCCATCCAAACCTCAAAGTTCATTGGTTATTCTCTCAAGTCCAGGAGAAGGACTCTAGAATTTTTTTTTTTTTATATTCTCAGCTCTTCTGTCTTTCCCTTCAAACTTAGTAGCAAGTCACGATATCTTCTATAACCATAACAATTAATCTTAGAGAAATAAGTAGAATTAGAGTTAAGTCATTCTCATACATCTGCTAGGGGCACTCAGGCCACTACTGCATTTTTCCAGAGGTCTGTAACTTACTATGAAAGTAACCAAGGTAGGGATTATCTCATAATAGCCTGTTTCCAGGGGATGGGACTCCAAGAAAATGCTAATTACTGTTGGGTTTGTAGGTTAAATCATGAAGGCCAGCAACACTAATTCTGTGTCCCTGGCTGGGAAGATTTGTCAGTGGCTCAGTTATCTTTAGCAAATCTGGTTTTGTATTCAGAAGTGTAGTGAAAGGAACTGAGAGGAGAAAAATGCACCTCATTTACCTCAGCCTGGGCCTGTATCCAGCTGTGTGTGGGTAATGCTTGCTGGAAACAAGATGTGAGCATTTAATGAGGAAGGTAATTAACTATTAGTGTAGCTTATGAAGAGATGCCATGGAGTTTTGTTTTAGTGCTTTAAAGTACAAAATGCAAAAGTTTACTCAGTGAAAACAGCTTTTTGAAGTTACTGAGCTTTAGTGAAAGCTCTGTTCTGTGAATACCTAAGACCTGTGTTATGGCGGAGGTATGGCTAAACAGGATGATAGCACTGCCTCACTTTGAATTCTCAGTAATTGGGTTGCACACTTGGCTGTGAGGCTAGAATTTAGTCTTTACTGATTAAGAAAATTTATACTGAAGAGACCTTGTGCCTATGGGATCTGAGTGGACCACTATCTTTTGGCTCTGACAGCTTTCAAGATAAGATTCTGAGGGAGATGAAGCCCTTCACTGGATGAAGAGCTGCTGTTCTGCGCTTCTGTCAGGAGTAGAGTCCTTGCTCTTTGCTGTTCCCCCTTTCTGACTGCTTTTCCTCCATCCCTGCTTTACCTGAATGTGCTCTCCTGCAGTGTTTGAGAGAGGTTTTTTTTTTTTTTTTTTTTTAATATGGAAAATACATCCAGCATCCAGGATGTGGCTCTGGGCAGCCTGGTCTGGTGGTTGGTGACCCTCCACACAGGGTTTGGAGCTAGGTGAGCATTGTGGTCCTTTTCAACCCAGGCCCTTCTACGATTGTATGAAAATGCTCTCCTTCCCAAGGAAGAGCTGGCTGTGCATGTGTGCACTATGATACTGGGTGAGATTTGAGAAGGAAAAATTCAGCCTGTGTGCATGTGTGTACTGCTATCTTCCTTCCACTGTAGGTAGGTAGTGTAAACATATATTTGAAAAAGCTAAAGGAGCATGAATGCTGCGCTCTGAAGTTTCTCAGAATGGAAGTATACTGGTACCAAATGCTATGGTTCAGGGCTAGACTTCTTTGCCAAGATTCATGAAAATTTTTCTTTTCGAAACAGATGGTAGCTTCACCTCTGCCTTAAGAACCTGCCAAAGGGTTTGAAGCTATCTATCAAGTGGCTAGTCAAAAATGTCAGCTATTGTTTTTCATCTCTGGCAGAGGGAAAACACCTTGCTTTAAAACATAACAAGGAACATTCATAGTTCTTGGTTTGTATAAAAATGTAAACAAGTTCTACTAATTGTTCTTTTTTTTTTCTGTAAGATAGTTTTGCTTTTCTAGCTTTTAGAATTACAAGTAGGATGAATTCTCAAAATAAAAACAACTTGAAAACTTTTGTTCAAAAAGTCTGTCTTTAATTTTAGAGGAAGAGTGATAGGAAGAAACAAACAGTGCACAGTTTTGTTTGTTTTTCCATTTCATCCTGCATTAATCTAAGATAGGTGGGTGTGTTTGGCCACAGAGAATTTTTAAGTCATTTAGGAGTTTTTTACTCAACAATAAAATCGGCAGTGAAGATGATCACCTGAAAGTGATACTTCAGGTTGAAAACTAACTTGCTTTTGTAGACAGACATGTTTAGATATATCCAGCTGGGGTTGTGAATGCTTTTATGAGATTGGACAATGTTTTCCCAACAATAATCCATCTAGGGAATGAGATCAAGTTGCCGTGCAGCTTCATGCTGTTGGAAATACATAGAACATGTTTTCTCAAGATGAGTAAAGTAGAAATCAAGATACGCTTTTGCTTTCAGATAAAAAAAAAGAGACCAGCTTTTGTTAGTGCCAGTGTAATTTAATGGTTTTTTTTTATGTTGTTACTTTCTGAGAAGTGTGACCAGCAGGTTGAGGGAGGTGATTCTGCCCATCTGCTCTCATGAGACCCCAGCTGGAGTGCAGGTTGCCCAGTGAGGCTGTGGATCTCCCCTCTCTCAAAGCCAGGCTGGATGGGGCTGTGAGCAACCTGGGATAGAGGGAGGTGTTTTGGATCTGGGTGATCTTACAGGTCCTTTCCAACTCAAACCATTCTGTGATTCTCAGTAATGCAAAAGCAGCGTTAGAGAGTGGGTTCGTGACCTGATGACGATGAGTGGAATAATGCCAGCAGTGCCCACAACAGGTGCGTCTGTGAGACGGCATGACTCGGTGAGTTGTTTCACTGTCTCTCCTCTACTTCTGCCATTGCCTGCATTGTTCACTCTGAGTCAGATGGCAAGACTGAATTACACCATGTGCTTACAGGGGTGAGACATCCCTCCATTTGGTTTAGCCAGTGCATCTGGATCATAGAATCCTCAGAGTTGGAAGGGACTAGATGTCCCATCACAGTCCAGCTCCCCTGCAGTGGACAGAGACATCCACAGATCGGTCAGGTTGCCCAAGGCCTGAACCATCCTCACCTTGGAAGTCTCCAGGGATGGGGCATCAACCACATCACCTCTTCCAGTGCATCGCCACCTTCACTTTAGAAGATCTTTTCCTTGTGTCTAACTTAAATCTACCCTCTTTGAGCTTGAAGCCATTTCCCCTTGCTCTGTCACCACAGAACCTGCCAGCCTGTCCCCTTCTTTCCTGTAGCTCCTCTTTAAATAGCAAAAGGCTGCTGTAAGGTCACCTTGGAGCTTTCTCTTCTTCAGACAGAGCAGCCCTAGCACTCTCAGTCTGTCCTGGTAAATATGAGGATGAGGAATAATGAAGACACTTCCCTTAGGAAAAAAATAATAATGCTGGAGCACTTAACAAAAGCAATACAAAAAAACAACCAAAACAGAGCAGGTTTTCAGCTGCTACTCAAAATGGAGAAAGTCACTGTGTAGTTTGGGAGGGAACAGAAAGGAAGACGGAGGTTTTCAGAGAAACAGGCTTTTACACCAAGTTCTTCGTACCGTAGGACTGAAGTGCCTCTTGCATGGAAGACACTGAGCCAAAATGTCATTAGGAAATTCAAGGATCTGGGGGGAACGGGGATTTGTTAGTCTTTTAGAAGTTGCTTAGGGCATCCTGAGCCCTTGCTGTTGCCACGGATCAGTTTGCATGGACGGTGTGACTAACAAATCACTTCCTGTGCAGCATGGCACATGATGGAATGAAACTAGGATTGCTGAGATGAAACTAGAATTAGTGAAGCCCTAGACAGTGGTGGAACAGAGACCATAAAGAAAGCAGATCCTTTTCCTCTGCAGATACACCTGAGGTCTGATTGGAATGCAAGAAGACTGCATTTCCACAGAGTGGATGGCAGTTGTGAAATCCAGTGTGACAGATGAGATATTCCAAAAGAGAAAGGTTGTGTTAGCATGGAAGAATTTTAGCTTCTCACCTCCAGGATTTCTCTTGCCCACATTAGGAATAAAGGCTGTGAAGTGGACAGGGAAGGAAAGCATCGTACCACAAGTGAGGTGGCACTGGCTGCAGGACCTCGTGCCACTGAAGGGCCGAGCTGCATGAGGAGGGTGCAGCAGCTTTGAATGCCAGCAGGAATAGCTGCGTGATCTGAACTCACCTGTTTCCTGAATAACTCAGCCCCTGAGGACAGTTGGGCTTCAGTGATTTGGGGGGAATCCTATTAGGAGGTTGCAATGGGGAAAGAAGATTGGCTTTTGTGAATAGTAAATGAAGTAGTTATTAAAAAGGAAGGACAAACTACCAAAAGCCTCATTCATGTTACAGGTTTGGGTATGAGATGGAGGAGCAGTCCTTTCCCTTTCAGCTTTTTCTATTGCCTGCATTTGAATGGGAAATTAGATGTCCCCCAGATCCTGGGAGGCAGCCCATTGGAAAACAGCACCGAATTCCTTCATGGATATGCAAGGAGGAAGTGATGTCTGTTTTGCATCCAAATATTTCTTAAGTCTATTAAAAAGCTCCAGTAGTGACAGAGGAATAAAATAGCAAAGACAAAACTCTTTCTTTTAATCAGGAATCCATGAGGTCAGAGGGAATACTAATAGAGTTCTCTGGTCTTTCCTTCAGTTACAAATCAATGTAATCCACATTTCAAACCAGCTACTTAGTCATTCATGATTGAGTTGTAATGGTAAATGAGGTAAATGTTAAACTGCTTGCTGGTGAGGCATTCACACTGGACCATCCTGGTTTCTGTGTATGAATTAGCAGCAGTGGTATTGATCTGATGGTCAGCACAGCAGAGGGATGGGATGCCATCCAGGCTGACCTAGACAGGCTTGAGCAGTGGGCCCAGGTGAGCCTTGTGAGGGTCAGCAAATCCAAGAGCAGAGTCTGGGGGATGGAGGGATTGAGTGCAGCCTTGCCAAAAAGACAGTGCTGGTGCTGGTGGATGGCAAGGTGGCAAGTATGGATCTGTCCTGTGCACGGCAGCCCTGGGACTTCCATAGCAGGTCATCGATCTGATCTGACTGCTAACTTCATAGCTGCTCTAGAACCTTGTTTTGGGAGTTGGGAGACACCCTCATACAAAACACAATCATAATGAAAAGAAGTCTTGAGGTGTAGAATGCATTTTTCTTTGTATCCTGACCCTCAGAAACAGCTTTGTTCTTTTAAATGTTTTCTGGTATCAGCCTGTAGTCAGGCTGGCCTGCCATATAAAATACTTCTGTACTTTGTGCCCTGCCATGCTGTGTCTGCTTTTGAGTCCATGTGGAAAAGTATAGTGGAACAAGAGAATAGCAGAACAGCTGCATCTGAATGGTTCCATGTTAAATTGCACCCACGTTGTATAACTGTTAGGGCAGCACATCTTTGAGCCTGCTTGTGAGGGGTTCTTGTTCTGCTGCTGTCTGAACCGGGATGCTTTAAGCACTCATGTAAACAATGCTGAAAGCTGATTTTTTTTTTTTTTTTTTTTTTTTTTAGGCAAAAAGATCAGGCAGGCAAGTTTGGGCTAAATATTAGTGTTTTATGGAGACCACACAGCCAATCTCACCTGCTCTCTGCTAGACAAAGCACAGAGCCTGGAGGTGGGGATAGAATGCTGGAGGAGGCCAGGATAGGGAGAAACTGCTGAGATTCGATCAGGGAAATTTTACCTGTGTGGTGTGATAAGCAAAACAGCTGTGCAGGGTTTCTTCTTTTTCATGTGGAATGAATAATCACAGCATGTTACCTGTCTGGCATTTTTCCTATTTCATTCCCCAGTTTTCAATGCATTTCTAGTTAATACAAGACTGAAACACCCTCATACTACGTCTAACCATGGGAGCGAATGCATGTTCCCTGTTGGGCTGTGCCTAGGATGGTTTGTGGGTTTCTCTGATAAAATCCTACTGTCTTTTTCCCTCCTTTCTTTTTCTTGATCCAGCTCCGCAGTCTCCCCAAGGAGTCCTGAGCTCCTCACTGTGGAAGGCAGAGAGAGAACATGGGGCACCAGAAGTATCCTGGCATACGGGCATTTCTGAAGACCATCAGTCAGATGCTGGTAGTCATGGTTAAATTTGCATGGAAGAAGATGATGCAGTGTAGTTATATCTAGCTAAGGAAAATTTAACCAGTATTGTAGTAAACCTAATAGCAAGTTTTGGCATTTAGCTCCTATTTTTTTAATAAAATCTTGTGTAGCACCGATTTTGAGGAGGCTGTGTGGTGGTATTGCTCTTACAGAAATAAAATGGTGGTATCGCATATGGGCACTCTTGCATCAGCACAGGTATCAGATACATCTGTGTTAACCCCTGTTTGGGTAGTAAAGCAGCAGAGGTTGCTTAGCATGGCAGTAGTGGTAATTCAGTGCTTCAGACCAATGCAGGTCTGCACAGGCCAAGGCCCAAGTCTACAGAGGCCCAGGAAAGAATACATGCTTTGCTTCCATGTATCTTGCCTGAATTTGAGGTCAGATGCATAAAATAGTTTCCTGAATTGAGACCTAATTGACCTAGAAGCACTAGCTCCTGACTGAGATAGTGTCCAGTGCTAGGAACAACAGCAGGTCTTGAGTGCAGCACTTGGTCAGTGTTGGTGTATCCTGTTAGCCTGTCTATTGCTACTTATAAGGGTCTGGAATTGAATAGCTCCGTTAAGTTTTAGATCCTCCAGCTGCTTTGCTGTGATTTTGTTGTGCCAGACTGACATGGGTACTGGAGTGCTCCAGAGGCTGCTCTTGGAAAAAGCTGAATTACAAATCTTTTGATTCTTTCTTTGTCAGGAGCTTGTGGTTTATGAGGTTAGAAACCTTTCTGGGTTAAGCTTTGACTTTGTGACGATAAGCTGTTTTGCAAGAGTGCAATTAATTTCCTTGAGGTTAATTTCAACTAAAAGGCCACTTATCGCTGTACACACAGCAGAAGAGAAGGAAAATTTGGGTTTTGAAAGAAGATCTTGCAAGTGAAAAAGTCACAAACAAAAAGTGGGTAAGTGTAGCAGCATAAATAAAAATAAATAAATTAAAAAAAAATCATCTGAAGCTCACTGAAATGAGACGTCTCTTGAACTTAAGACTGTTTGAAGTAGGAATTTTTTTTTCCTTTGCTGAAGACCTTCCCTAAGAAAGCAATGCCTGGCACAACCTTCCAACAGTGTATGTGTGGGCACTGAGAGACTGAGTTTCTTTGAGCATTTCCTCTATCTCATGTATTCACCAAAATCTGCCTCTAAAGCTTTAGCCTTGCTCTTTGACCTCCAGTCAGTAGAAGCAACTGCAGTGGGTTCAAAAATGGTGAGTGCTGGTACTGAGGCATTGGCATGCCCAAGCTCATGGCAAAAAAAAAAAAAAAAAAAAAAAAAAAAAAAAAAGGACTACAGGAGCACCTGGGTACTGAGGAGAGACTTTTGGGAACAAAAGCTAGGACATACAAGGAGAGGACAGGATGAGAAGGAAAGCAACAGCAAGACAAAGTGTCTTCCAGACCCCACAAAACTGATCAGTGACTTGGTTGGAACTCAGAAGCCTGGTCTGGCACACTGGAGTCATCATCTTTTACTTAACACTGAAAGTAATCGGTGTGATAAGGTAGGGAGTGCGCTGCATCTCAAGAGAAGCTAGGATGGTCTGCTTTGCAGTCCTGTGGTCTCTTTGATGATCGTGTTCCAGGGACCCTCTGCACACCTGTACACACAAGTGTTGCAGACCTATCTTCATTTCTCCCTTGGCCTCAAAGTGCTCGTACCCTGGGAGTGACCCAGGTCTATTCCCTGCCCTTGGGATTTGTGCAAAGCTGGCTGCATGGGAACGCTCCCAGAAAGAGTTTAATTTTCATTTTGTTTTTTTATTTTTTTCCCTCTAGCTACATTACATTCTTTCAGGTAGTTGCTGCCGGAGGTCTGACTTCTTATGTCTCTCTCTTTAGCATGCTCTGAAGTTCAGTAGTGAAAGGTAGGGGTAAAAGCAAGCCAAATAGTTAAATATCCCAACCTTAATTCCCTAGGCCAAAGTTAGCTTTTAAGTAACTGAAATTTGCTTAATCCTAATCCTATGCAAATTCCCCTTCCTAAGAGCCTTTGTGAAAACCCCTTCTTTGTGAGAGCTTCCACGAAGACCACTGATGCTGCTATGGAGGCTGTTCCTAAAACCTGCAGACATGGTATCTCCAGTGTAACATATTACAAAGACAATTAATATCTGCAGCCACAGATGTAAGTGGTATTACTGATATACAGAACTCCAGTGTTGTAGGCAAAAGTCTTTCCCCCTTTGTTATCTATTTAAACATCACTTATTACCTCATGCAAGCTGTCCAGCTCTGGGGAGAAACAAAAGCACTGCCTTTCTTCTTTGCTTGCTGATAGTGGTGGATTTGAAGGTATTAATTGGGAAATGACCCATAAGATCATTTGGTCCAACCGTCTCCTCATCACCATTGCCACCACAAGCACTAAACCACATCTCGCAGCATGTCGTCCAGACGCCTCTTGAACACTGCCAGGGACGGCGACTCCACCTCCTCCCTGTGCAGCCATTGCAGTGCCTGACCACTGAGAGAAAAAGTTCTTCCTCATGTCCAACCTAAACCACTTCTGATACAACTTGCGGCCGTTGCCCCGTGTGCTGCTTGTTGCCTGGGAGAAGAGGCCAAATCCCTCTTCACCACAGCCTCCCTTCAGGAGTGAGTGAGGTCTCCGCTGAGCTCCTCTTCTCCACACTGAACAATCCCAGCTCCCTCAGCCGCTCCTCATAAGACTTGTGCTCCAGACCCCTCACCAGTTTTGTTGCCCTTCTCTGCACATGTTGCAGGGCCCCAGCATCGTTTCTACAGTGAGGGGCCCAAAACTGAACACAGCACTCGAGGTGCAGCCTATGTCTCAGGTGTAGGTGGGAGTTTAAAATGTGGAAATCTCAGCCACGAATGATCCCTTGTCTTCATAGCTAGGAAAGACAGAGAGAAAATTCTATCTTCATGTCCTTTGCCTGACTTGGGAAATCAGTCTATTAATTGCTAATGAAATGTAAGGCTTTTACATTTGCAGACGGGCCAGTTTCTCTTATCTTCTCCTATTCCTCCTTTACCTCTTAGTTTTGTTTCCTGTTTGCCGTTCCAGTTCTCATCCTGGGAAGAGCGTAAGTAGTTTGCAGTGAGAGGTGCAGATGCTGCCCACTCCTCTGCTATCGCACCATCTTTCTGCCGCTGGGATCAGGTGGAGTGCACCTAGTCCAGGGCAAAGGAACAGTTATTTGTCATCACAGCTTGGTAAAGTGAGCATTTTCCTTTGGATAGATATGCTAATTAAAGGCAACCCATGTGCCAATTAAGTTGTTCCCATCAGTAGCCAAGAACACCAGTGGACTTTGCTGTACTCAGTAATAAAACTGAAATGTTTTGGGGAACTTTATAGTATAGTGGTAAGTGAAATATCCCTTGTTATATCTATGGATTTAAGGAATGGTATCTTTATCCTGTTTCTTGTTGCTGTCATAAACCTTTGGCTTATTTATATTGGGTGACTGACTACTTTTCTGAAAATAGATGAAGGACGAAGTAGGAGATAAATGAACTCTGAGTATGTGTTTTGACAGTGTTATTGATATTTTTCTTTTTTTTTTCCTCTTTCTTTTTTTAAAATCCCAAAGTGGATTAGTCTCCTTTTCACTGAGCACTTCTAATGAGATGTAAGAGTCTGGTACCATCTTTATGAGGTTCATCCACGGAATTGCCTATGCCTCATGATGAGTTGCTTCTCCTCATCTGTGAGCTCATCTCTCACTCTGTCTGGGACACCAGATCAGAGGAGTGGGAACGTGGCAGCTTGTCCCTTACTAGATTTTAGATTAATGGCAGCAGCTTAGAATTAAGAGTCACAGTGCTGTTTTTAGAAGGGCTAGGCAAATGCCTAAAAAGCACCTCTCCTTGAATGAGAGTGAGTGTTAAATGCCAAAGTGGAACCTCTTTGGTACCAGTGGGTCCCCTGGTTCATGATGGCAATGCACTGGCTGGGGCTGGCTACCTAAAAGGAAGGGAGTCCTCGCTTTAATCTTAATGAGAGAATCGGCTTCAATGTGCTGATGTGCAAACGAAGGCTTCTTGAGAGAATCCATGCTTGAATTATTCTGAATACATTGCTGTGTGCCTCGCCGTTCTGTAGACCCACTTGTCTCAGGGACGAAAAGGGATGCATGTTGTTTCACTTAATTTTAGGACCCATTTAGAAAATGCCCTTCCCCATCCTCCAGGCTGAATGAGACTTACTCCAGTCTCTCCCACATTCCCTCGTGTCCGTGAGTCATTTACGTTCTGCGGTTAAGACTTGCAGAAGGATGATAGTTCCACTAGGAGTTGAGATTTAATTCTTGCCCGGTAGACAAAGCCTATCATCTCAGTTTGTTGTCCTGGCCCATTCCATTAGCATGCCGTTCCTTGGTACAAAAGCACTTGCTGTTACCACTGAGCTACTTCCAATGTAAAGTGCTATATGCCTCTTCCCTCAAAGCTGTGGAAGGTGCAATGTGAAATACAACGTTAAGGAATATAGTTTAAAGCTATTTTTCTGATAGATTATTAGCCTTATAGGCTGCCTGACAATGAGCAGGTGATAGAATTTTACCTTGTGTGCAGGGTGGAGAAATTGCTATAGTATAGCTTACATTCTCCAAAATATTTAAAAGGCAATTAATAAAACAGTCTCTTTTGTCTGGAGAGACTTTCAAAATTGCTTGAGGAAAGAGAAGGCAAAGAACACTGTGTCAGGAAATAATCTGTTCTGCAGAAGCAGTTACAGAGCGTGGTTCTGCCTTTACACACAGCGCGGCGTTTGGTGCTGTGCTTCTTTTGTGAAGAACCATCAGTTCTTTGACAGATGAAGCTGGAAGCATTTAGGCGTAAGCTTAAAGTATCTCCAGATGCTTGACTAGAGCTGGTACAAATCTGTGACCATGACAGTTTGAAAGTTGTTCTGTTGAGTTTTGGGTGTCACCACAAACAGAAATTGCAAAATAGGATCTCGAGGGGCTCTTGAACAATGCAGAAATTGTGCTTGGGAGTTGCCTGTGTCAGAGTTTTGTGGGATGTGGTGCTGATGAATAAGGACTTTGAGATTTTTAAAGCTCAGGGTGGCATGAAAACCTCAAAATGGGTTTAACTGATAGATGTCTCCTAGTTTCAGGGTTTAATTTCGGTTAGAGAGAACAAAAAGACAGCTATGCCATCTTGAACACACTGATAGGCGCTGGTTTTGTTAAAGGCACTGATCGGGGAGCCACCTGTCTTTTGGTATTGCCTTCATCATCCTGGTGTTCTTGAGCACAGCAGATATTGAACAAGGAAATCTTTTGCTGTATTGGTAAGACTGCATCTGCTGGTGACTGCGTGTAGACTGGAACTCCATCGTGCTGTTGCTTTTCACAGAATTGTAGGGGTTGGAAGGGACCTCCATCTGAGGTCAGAAGGAGAGAGAGAGGCTTCAGTGAGATTTCCACCAGCTCACGGGAGGAGCTCAGGGATAGGAAGCATCAGAGCAGTCAAGAGCAGTCAAGCCCACTCTATGTTAGGAGTGGGAGTTTTGTTAATGATTGGTCTGTCTTTCTTCCCCTTAATTCTCAGTTTCCAATGGGTAAGGAGTCAACATTACTCTTTCCAGTTAGTTAAGCATTACTGAAAGTTCCAGCTTCTCTGTGTTTCCCTGATATTTATGACTTGGAATCATGGCAAAAAGTTGAAAACGTTTTTTGTTTTTGTTTTCTTAATAATTACCTCTGGTTTTTTTCCCCTTGTTGCGGTTTGAGGAGTTAATCACACGACACTCCTCCTTGCCCTCAGGAGAACAGGGGGAGGGAGAGAATAAACCTGATTGAGATACTAGAAACTGATTTATTAAACGGATGTGAGATAGTACAAAATAATTAAGAATAATAAATCAGATGAACCAAAAACAAACTGGACGGCTGGCCTGCTGGAAAAGGCAAAAGAACTTCCCCTTCCCTGGCTTTGGAGGATCACATCTCCCAGAGCTGGAACTGAGGTGAAATGGCTGAGCCTGCTCAAAATCACAGCACGCAGGAGCTGCACCCAGCACTGTTCTTAAACATCAGACAGCCTGCTGCATCATGCCATGATATGGAATATCACAATTAAAACTGGGATACCCCTGTGAAATCTGCTATTTCTGTGCATCTGCTGTTCACAGGGTTATTGTGAACAGACACTGTCACAGAAATGTACGAGAACCAACCAAAAGGAATGAGATAGTTCATCTCCTGATCCTCTGTTTTTCTTTGAAGAATAATTCTGCTTGATCCCTCTGCCTTTAATAACAATATGCAGCAGAATATTGGTGCTGCTTTCTGGTGCTTAGCCAACATATAACTGTTCTGTTGTTTCTGGATGCAGGGAAAGTAATGTCTATACTGAAATAGTATCCAAGAAATTTCTGTCCTTTGTAAGGTGCTGGTTGTGGAAACTCAAGCTTTCTGCCCTTGTTTTATCCTCTGGGAGGGCCAGTTCTGCTTCACAGAGCTGGAGGCATTCAGCCAATTCCCCACTGCTGTTTTTATCCCCTGGCCTTTCTCCTGGCTTACTCCCCTCCTACCTCTAGAGTGAGAAACAGCAAAGGAAAGATGGAGTGACAGCTTCCTAGACATCTGTCTGGCTGCTTTATCTTTTTACATCACATTCTGGCTGACAGGACTTTTTTTATTATTAGAAAATACCTTGCATGCTAATGTTAGCTGATCATGACATAAATGCTTGTCCATTAATCCAGTGCCTTCCTGTGTGTCTTTCATCTCCTTGCTCTCTAGCATTCTCTTGTTTCACTTCTTCCTCTGTCTCTTTTACCCTACTTAATAGAATCCATCTCAGGACCACATCTCCAGGCTGTGGAAACAGGGCAGATACTGTAAGCAGATTGATAGACTTAGTTAATAAACATGCCATCCAGTGCTGAAGGCAGTGTTCTCTGCAACAGCCAACCTTCATGTGAGTCTGACAGACGCATTCCCTTCCACTGTTTAGTTGTCTGCTAGGAGCAGTAGCCTGCTGATTTTTCTACTTCAAGAACCTGTTGCTTAACGGCTTATTTCCGGATAATTCAAACACAATTTTTATTGGTTATCTTCTGATACATTGGCATGCTGGAGAAAAAACACAGCGTAAGGTAGGGATGAGCGTCCTCTGTTCTATTCCAAATCTGCTCGTCTCTGAGATTGCTAATGTGAGATGCTCATTTTTGGCTCCCTTTATAGTTGCTGCAGAGATGTAATGCCAGAGCCCTGTCATGATATTGTCTCTAGACCTGTGTCCGTGATGGGGACAGCAGCCCACTGGCCAAAAAGGGGGGAAAGGGAGTGAAAAGGAAAAAAAGTAGTGGAAGCAATGTGAGGAGGAAAACAAACTTAGTTTACTAATTATAATAGCAAAAATACAAGTTAATTGGGGTTGAAGCTAATAAATAAATAAGAGTTTTCTGAAAGCTGAAGTTCTTACTCAGATCTGCCAGGGAACAAAGAGAAAGTTTGGTGACTTCCAGTCAGTTTTATTTTTCCTCTCTCTGGAAGATGGAAAGGAAAAAGTGAAGTCTGCTGGGAACTGCGGTTCTTTTGTCTCTTCTGAGACAGAGCTGCAGCATTCACTCCTTAACAGCCAGTGCACTGCACAATATGATATGGGATACCGATACTAAAGCACAAAACCATGACAAGCAGATACCTGCTTGGACTGAAGGGCCAACCAGAGTTAGGATTTGTCAGTAGAATGAAGGAACAAGGCAAGCAGAATTGGAATTTCTTCACTGATATCTGGGAAATGTCGAACCAGGTCTAGTGAGTGGCTGAAGCTCAGTAACAGCTCTGATCAGTCCATTCCATTCTCATCATCCTTAGAGCTCAGGGACAGTTAAAATCAAGATTTGTGTGCGAGTTCACTGTATTTCCTCATGGATTTTTCTCATATTCATTAATCTTGTTTTTTTTTCTTTAACCTTGTGTACATATTTGAGATCTGCATCAGGGCAGTGCCAGTAAGTACCACTGCTCACCGTCACAGCGGTTACCTTTTTGATGCCCCCACCCCCAAACTGTTTTTTTATGGAAAGAAACAATGCTTTCAATTTGTTTTACCTCCGTTTCAGCTTCTGCTTGGTCTGTTGCACCTCTCGGTTGTTTTTCTTCCAGATAAAAAGAGGGTTAGTTTCAACTTAACACCGTTCTCTGAACTGTTTCTCATTGCACCTCATGATTCTGATTTGAAGTGGAGAGGAAGATGGGAAAGGACAGCCATTCTTCACTAGCTTCTCTTTACTACCTTCTCTAGGAGAACAAGTTGCTCACATACCGAATCCCTTTCATCAAACAATGTACAAGGATTGACCTCAAAATGCTGGGTTTGCTGCCAACACAGCATGTCCTCACAAGGATGCTGTCCTTTATTTAGGCACTGTTGGGGGGGGGGGGGGAAAGGAGTCAAGATGGCTTGGATTTGCCAGTACAGTTTCTGTAGTCCCACTGGCATGGTCTGTGCCTCTGGACATGGAAAGCAACTCTCTGGAGGGTGACATTTTTAGTGGAAACAACGGAAACAGATTTCATCATCTTTTGACCAGTCAGATGATTCTCACCTCTTTGCTGAGAGATTGCTTGCAATCGTTTGGAAAGGCATTTGTTGAGGTTTGGAGAACAAAATTCAGAAAGGCTAATCAAGCAGGCTACGGGGAACATGATTTGTTGAGGCATGAAATCATTATGTACAATTCATAACAAAATTTTCAAATATTACCAAATTCTCTTCCTGTAGCACATTCAATTTTTGCAGTAGATCAAATTAATAAATTCAGGTGAGAAAACCAAACAAATCATGAAAGGTGATCTCATTATAGCACTTACTCAGCAGAAGCAAAGTGCCAAGCACTGTTTCCATTGTCTGAAGCAGCAGTTTTATTGAATGCTAATGTTTATAAAGGTCGCTGATGCTTCTTGTTCAAGAGATGTTCTTGGGAAAGACTTCTCTTAGACTTCTCTTCTCTGAACTCTGCTGCAGTACAGTCTGAGTCTAAGGAGCATAGAATAGCTCAGGTAGGAGAAGACCTTAAAGATGATGGAGTCCAACCGCAGCCCAACCATCCCAGCCCAACTCTACCAGCCCTCCGCTAAATCATGGCCCTGAGCACCACATCCAAACGGTTTGAAACACAGCCAGGGATGGGGACTCCACCACCTCCCTGGGCAGCCCATGGCAGTGCTTAGCAGCCCTTTCTGTACACAAGTGTTTCCTGACATCCAACCTCAACCTCCCCTGGCACCACTTGAGGCCATTTCCCCTCGTCCTGTCACTAGTCTTACTATTGAAGACTGAGGCGAAGAAGGCATTAAGTACCTCAGCCTCATCCTGATCTATGGTCACTGTATTCCGCCCTGCATCCAACAAGGAATGGAGATTCTCCCTAACCTTCCTCTTACTGCTGATGTGCTTATAGAAATATTTATTGTTGTCTTTTGCCATAGTGGCCAAGTTCAGTTTTAGCTGGGCTTTGGCCTTTCTAGTTTTCTCCCTGCACAGCTTCACTACATGCCTGCAATCAATCATAAGTAGCTTGCTCCCTCTTTTAAAGACCACAAACTTTCCTTTTGCTCTTGAGTTCCATCCAAAGGTTCCTGTTCAGCCAGGCAGGTCTCCTTCCCTGTCAGCTCATCTTCCATGACCTGGGGGGGATGGTCAGTTCCTGCACCTTTAAAATAACTTCCTTAAGGCATTCCCAGCCTTCCTGGGCTCACATACCTTCCAGAACTGCCTCCCAGAGGCCCTTCTCAACCATGGTACAAAAGAGAACAAAGTCTGCCCTCTGGAAGTGCCAGGTGGCAGTTCTGCTGACTCCACTTTGTGCTTCAACGATCAAAAAGCTGTCATTTCATGATCGCTCTGCCCCAGTCAGCCTGTAACCTTTACATCCCCCACAAGAGCTTCTCTGTTAACAACCTGCAAGTCCAGGAGTTTGCTTTCCCTTGCTGGGTGCATCACCAAGTGTAAATGCCTGTGTGGACAGAGCGGGATGATGCTGAAATGTATCGACCGGTGTCATGAGAAATGTCTGTTTGTTTTTTGGTTGGTTTGTTTGTTTTTCTTTTGGAATGTTTCAAAGGAGACACAATCTTGTCGGTGCATGCTGAGAAGTGGTTGGATATCATGGAATAGCTGCAGTTAGAAGGGATTCCTGAGATCTTCTAGTCCAATCTGGCTCCTTAGAGCGGGGTCACTTACAGCAGGATTCTTAGGGCCATGTCTAATGGGATTTTGAATGTATGCAAGCATGGGGACTCCATGGCCTCTCTGCAAAACCTGTTCCAATGTCTGATATTTAAACAGAATTTTTGGTATTTCAGTTTGTGCCTATTGCCTCTTGTCCATTTTCTCGATACTGCTGAGAAAATTGGCTGCATTTTCTTTATTTTTCTCACTTTTCCTTTGCTATGCATATACAGTACTGGGTTGTGGTTAACTTGGTGTTCACCAGGACCTCTGGGTCTGTTTCTGCATAGCCGCTTGCAGTCTCTTGACCCTCAGCCTCAGCTGGTATATAGATTCCTATGAGCCAGATGTGGCATCCCCCCTTAACTGAAATTCATTACATTCCTGCTGACCCATTTCTTGAGGCTGTTGAGATCCCTCTGAATGGTGGACTTCACCAAGTAATCTGCTCTATCAAGGGCTCATTCCAGTTCTGTGTCATGTGCAAAATGTATGGATTACATACATAGGTTCAGAAGTGTTTTTAGTGCAACAGAGAAGCTTAATATTAGATTGAGCTCTAGAATGCTTGAGTACAGTTCCACGTCCTGTCCCAAATGAGGATAATGTAGGAGGGCATATTGGTCAGTCTGCATTTTGAGCAGATTAATACATGTATGTGTACATAGAGACGAGTTGAAAATCATGTTCTTTAGATTATCACCTTCTCTGAGGAGAGGCAGCTGGGATGTGCTCTCAAGATTCAGGGATTGAGGAATGCCCCCATGTTGTTTAAGCACTGCTTTTAGCTGTGAAGAGTGGCACTGCCCACATATGTGCCCAGTTCTCGCCAACTTAGCAGCAGCTGATCCTGAGACTGTTTTGGCCTGTGCTGGGTTTGGAGTGTAATACCATAAGCAGGAGAAAAAGGTGTGCTGTGGATGTAGCTACTGTTACAGCTGTGAGGCAGTGAGCCCTTCAAAGTGCCACTTTGCAAAACAAATCCCCTCTCTAGCCTATTAGTCAAAGCAGCTGCTCTGTGTCACAGCAGCACAAATAGCTTTTAGCCGAAATGCTTTTCTATCTGCTGTTGCTTTGGGGCCATTCTGCTCTGCCTGATTGCTGTCCCTGTACAAGGGGTTAGTGCAGTATGCAGCTTAATAAATTCCGCTGTCGAATTTCTATTGTCTCTTTGTTCTTAGTTGCTAGGGAAGCCAAATATTATTTCTGCCTTTGAAAGAAACTGCAAATATGGGGAATGGCCTTAGTGAGAGGTGGGGGAGAAAAGAGACCCTGTGGAAAAATGTCCTTTGTGTTTTCACTTACTGCTTTTTTAGGGAAGATTGTGATGGTGTGGTGGAACAGGGCTGTTCTCTTTTCTCTTAGTCAGATGTCTTTATAAATGTTATTAAGTTATATTCCAGGCTGAGGTTCCCTCCCATGTATCTTTTCATCTCCTTTGGTGTATCCCGAAGTGCTGAGTGCTCCTGATTAAAAACCAGTATGCGTTTCTATGTCTCTATTACCAGTCTTTCCATGTTACTTCACTTTCACGAGTCCTTATCTTTCTCTTGCCTACCTGAGGATACTGAAATGGGTCATCTCCATCTGACATTTCAGAAATTGAGCTGCAGGAATGATGCCAAATGAAGTAAGCTGGGAACACTTCTCTGGCCCTGAGTCTGATGGCCAGAGCTGACCTTTCTTTAGTGGCACAATGGAGGTGTTACTATACTCTTTGCCTCTAGTATATATAGTAGAGGTATGCAGTTAGGTGGCTAGTAAGAGAAAGGGCAAGATAGAGCAAGGGGATGTGCTAACCAACGCCACAATTGTCCTGCTTAACTTTTTGCACACCCAAAGTCACCATTTAGACCCGTGCTAACTAGCAGCTTCCTAGTCGTTGTCAGGGCATGGCTCAAGGGAACTTCTAAGATATCTGAAAAGAAAGTTCACCTTGTTTTGGGAGAATGAGAGGAATGTGGCGGTCATTCTAATTTATTAGTCAATTTAGTGGTGTGTGGCCTCTCTCTCTCAGGGCTATGCATTGTCAAATTGTCCCTGGGCTCATTTTATGTAGGTAAATTCAGTCATTTGTTTTGTCTTCTGTAGCATTCACTTCAAGCTGTAGGTATACTGATGACAAAAGTTATGCTGCGAGTGACTTCAGGGATAGTAAGAGCTGGGAATGCCAGTGTCTCTCTGAAGGCTGTGTTCTAGTGCAAGCAACTGCTGCACTGCTGGAACAGAATCGCTCCGTAGGACTCCAGAAGGATCAGTGCAGTGAAAGCTTGGTGCTCTGCTCACCTTTCATACTCGAGGTGAGCTCCTCCTTGGGGTAACTCTTGTTAGAAGTAGATCGTGAAGCCATTGCTCAGTACTGTGATAAGTAATGAACACTGCAACTCATCTTTATTTTGGTGAGTGTTGCAAAAATGTATTTGAGCTAATTAGGTGGTGTTCCCTTTACTGTCAGGGACAAACGAGACTCAGACATGTTTTGTCTGACCTGTGCTCCTGTTCTTGCTTAGGTATCTACTTTGGAATGAAGTGTTTTGTACCTGATAGGACTTTCCTTCCTGTACTGACTGTATGGAGACCATTCAGATGGTAGCATAATTGCATGCCACTGGTGTCCAAAGAGCAGTCTTCTAGGCCAAAGTTTCTTCTGCATTCCAGCTTTGCCTAGCTAGGAAATAATGCTGCCTTCCCACCGATGCAGAAAAAAAACAACTATGGGCAATAATTTTAAAAGCCACACCTAAAGCACAATGAGCTCTGTTAGCAAATGACATGATTCTGTAGGATTCTATAGGAAAAGTAGTGCTACCATTAAATTGATAAGATATTTTGACACAGGCATGATTTTTCAGTTGAGTACCAGGAAATTGTGGCTTGTTTAATAGACAGGAGGAAGCCTGAACGGCTTGAACGCATCCCAAAGTAGGGAGACCATCCTGCCTTTACTCCCAAGTGCAGACTGCCCATCCTTTCCTGCAGTGCCTTTTCCAGAAGCAGCATGAGGGAAGTTGAGTTAGGCGGCCTGACAGCTTAAACTAGTACTGCTCAGGGATCCATATTTCCTGTTGATATTGTTTATATCAAACTGAAAAAAAATAATTCATATGTGAAATCATCCCTCTTGCTACCCTGACAACATTTATCGTTGCATTAAGCTGTCCGGTTACTGGTGAACAGTAAATTCTCTTCTGGCTAAAATCAATGGCAAAAGCAGAAGATGCTGATCTGGCATTTTTGCCTGGCTGTTGAGTACACAATGCTCTGCACGTACTGTTAAGTCAATAACTGAGTCTGTAGACAAACCATCAGAGATAGGACACATTCAAAATGATGAGATATTCATGCAAACTTACTTATTAATCGTTTTCTGTTTTGATAGCCACTCTGAGCTCCCTTTTCTCCTGAGTACTTTTTATCTCTGCCTTTCTGCAGGCAGTTATGTATTGAATCTAGCAGCTTGACCCTGAGGTTGCTTACAGATGGGTATTCTTACCCAAAACCTTCTCTCCCCCCCCTTACAGTATTTTAAGACTCCCTCTTGCTGTTGCTCATGTTTTTCTACCTTTGCTCAAGGGATTCAGCCCCTGTGATGTTTTCAGCCAATCCTTACTCTTGGGACCACGCTTCTAATTGACAAATTAAGACAAGATTTTTTTACCTGCCTACTTTATCTTCTATCTTGTTTTCCCTTTCTCAGTTCCCTCTTTTTCCCCTATTGTGCATCTCCCTTTCACCGTTTAGCCTTTTCTATCTTGTCTCGGTCTTTCCTTATTTCCTCTTCTCTCTCGAGGTTCATAAAGTTGCCAAGGCTGAGCCAAAACAAAGAGAAATATGCATTTCACAGGCGAGGGTCACGCAGAGGGCAGCACTGCAGCTCTTATTGCCGGTCCTGGGGAAAATGATGCAAGGTTATTTCAGAGCTGTTGCTCTCATTAAGTTTGTCAAATCCACCTTGAATAAGAATAAATAAATAAAATATGGAATGTAAAGCAGGGGGAAAAGGGAAATGTTAGCATTCCAGTGCTGAAAACAGGCTTTTGCCTGATTTTTATATTTTTCTCAGAAAGCGAGTTCATGAAGAATTAAACTCGGAGTCTCTGGTCTGAAGGGAAACCATATCCGTGGGTTTTCTGCTGTGTCTTGGCAGAGCTTTCACATTTGTCTGTGAACTCCGTGCCTTCTTGCCATGGAAATCAATGTCCTCATCCACAGAAATTCCCTGCTTCTTCAGTGGAAGAATGGCAAGGTGGCAAATAGCAGTTCAGGCTGATCTGACCTAGTTGAGCATGAAGATTTTCTTACCTCTTCTCCTTATTACAGAGTTTCAATGAGGGAGGTCTGGAATTTCACGGTCTGCAGTTCAAAAAATTTCTAATAAAAATGTCCATCAGAGTGTCAAAGTGCTCATTAAAATCAGTGAGAGAGACTGAAAGCTGGTGGGAACTATTTTTCCTCTTGGAGAACCCTTCACTGCCGCGTTGATATTTGTGCGTGTAAGTCAGGCTGTTTGATTTCATGCAAGGTAAGAGGATTTCAGATTTGCTCTCCAGGATCACAGGAATTGTTCCACATTTTGGCCTGCCAGTTGAAATACACATTTTTCAGAAGCGTGCTCTGCTCTGGGGCTGCCTTCTGGTTCTGTGTGCAAGGAACACGTGGCTGCTTCTGATGGTTTTAGCAGCAGCTCCCACAGGGTTGTGCACTTTTGCCTTCACTCCTGCCATTTGCCCTAGTCCAAACAAAGCTGCCATCTCCCTGCACTCGTGGCCTTGACAGAATTAAGTTCTCCCAAATGGACAGAAGGCCTTTCATTCAGAGTTGGTGTTTCCTAGCTCCTGTCAGATTGTCATGGCTTTGTTATTAATGTACTTGTAGAATTGGTCAGTGCACAGTTTGTCTGTCACTGGTGTGGTCAAATAGCTATTTTGGCTGTCTCAGTGTGATGTGCTGTGTAAAAGCTTTCCTTTAACTTGAGTGAAAGCAGGTTGTTTCCCGGTCACTTCCAGTAAAAGGCCTGACTGCTTTTAAGTGCTACTTCTACACGCTCTGCAAAGACACGTGGTTATAAGAAGGCTGATTTGTATTTCTTCTGCTGCATGTTTTTATTACTTTTTATTACAGAAAAATAAAAAAAGCCTCTGCATGCTTTACAATGGTGAAAATCTCCTGTGGTCAAATTGGACAGTTGTCAATGTTCCTGTGTTGGTGCTCGGCCACTTACTGCCACGCTGCTTGGGGACATAAAGGAGCTGCTGCAAACTTTGCTGGAGACCTGGTATGCAGCAGCTGGTTTCATGACAAATGCTTAATATTTCCTACTGCCAAACAATTCCTATCAGTTTGCGAATGAATTTTCTTTGGCATGTGCTGAACTCCATCCTTCCAAAATATTGGAGGAAAAGCCAAAAGGTGCATTTGTCAGTTGCATGGGATCAATCAGAAGACTGCTGTCATGTACTGTGCTCACCAGCCTTGGCTTCTCCGGAGGGAATCACAGAACGGCCAGGGTTGGAAGGGACCTCAAGGATCACGAAGCTCCAACCCCCCTGTGCCATGCAGGGCCACCAACCTCCCCATTTCACAGCAGCCCAGGCTGCCCAGGGCCCCATCCAACCTGGCCTTAAACACCTCCAGGGATGGACGGGGCATCACAGCCTCTCTGGGCAGCTGTTCCAGCACCTCACCACTCTTACAGCACACAACTTCCCCCTGACATCCAACCTCCATCTGCCCTCCCTCAACTCCAAACCATTTCCCCTTGTCCTGCTGCCATCTCCCCTTTCCAAGAGCTGACTCCCCTCCTGTCTGCAGGCTCCCTTTAGGTACTGCAGGCTGCACTGAGGTCACCCCGCAGCTTCTCTTCTCCATGCTGAACAAACCCAGCTCCCTCAGCCTGTCTTTGTAGTGGAGGTGCTGCAGCCCCCTGCTCATCTCTGTGGCTCCTCTGGACCCTCTCTAACAGCTCCCTGTCTTTCTTGTACTGAAGCCCCCAGCCCTGGACGCAGAGCTGCAGATGGGGCCTCACAAGAGCAGAGCAGAGAGGGTGACCTCATCTCCCTGTCCCTGCTGGCCACCCCTCTGCTGATGGAGCCCAGGATACCATTTGCTTTCTGAGCTGCAAGAGCACACTGCTGGTGTTTGGTTTTTCACACCCAGGACCCCCAAGTCCTTCTCCCCAGGGCTGCTCTCAAGCACCGCTCCTTCCAGTCTGTGTGGATACCTGGGATTCCTCTGGCCCAGGTGCCAAACTCTGCACTTTGCCGTGTTGAACCTCATCAGGTTCACCCTGCCCACCTTTCCAGCCTCTTGAGGTCCCTCTGAATGGCCTCCCTTCCTTCCACCGTGCTGACTGCACCACTCAGCTTGGTGTTGTCAGCAAATGGCTGAGGCTGCCCTCGATTCCGCCATCGCTGTCATGATGAAGATGTTACACAGCACCGCTCCCAAGACAGAACCCTGGGGACGCCGCTCGTTACCGGCCTCCACCTGGACACAGAGCCATTGAGGACCACCCTCTGTCTGCGGCCATTCAATCAGTTTCTTATCTAGCGAGTGGTCACCCATCGCATCCACATCCCTCCAATTTGGAGATAAGGATGTGGTGGGGGACCGTGTCAAAGGCCTTGCTCAAGTCCAGGTAAATTATATCGGTTGCCTTTCCCTTGTCCACCGATGCCAAACATGGTGGAACAAGGAAAGCCTAAGAAGGAACCTGATGGAGGGAGAGAGGTGCACTGCAGAGTCTTACAGATGCTTCTCTCTGGGAATGTAGAAGTGACAGTGATGCTTTGCAGATTGACCACACAAACCATCAAAGTGCAAATGGTGGACTAGTAAATGTAGAGATGGTTTAAACGCTGATCGCTGTAAATCATTCCTGGTCTGTTGAATAAGTGACAAGACATTCAGTGAACTCAGAATATGTCCTGAGGGAGGTGCAGGGATTCAGTGCCTGACTCCATCCCCTGT
The DNA here is from genome assembly GCF_019238085.1 of Lagopus leucura. Lineage (NCBI taxonomy): Eukaryota > Metazoa > Chordata > Aves > Galliformes > Phasianidae > Lagopus > Lagopus leucura. The sequence goes on from NW_024962287.1 coordinate 89,599, forward strand.
TATATAAGCACTGCTTTGGGTAATCGCTTTATCAACACATGAATAAGCTGATCCCTGGCCCTTGAAAAACTGCACAAATTTCATTTCAGCAATTTTAGTGACTGGACCAGAAGGCACAAAAGGGCTGTCTGTCTATTGCCGTATGACCCAATGGTGCTTGTAGGAGGGTTGAGAATTAGCTTGCCTGGGGAAGAGGCTGAGTGTGGGTATAGGTCCTGTTTAGACTCTTAAACTTAGCTGCAGTCAGTGCTGCCAAAAGACATCAAGCTTTGGGTTTGTTTACTTAGTTGGTGTCTTTCTATTTGCATGTTAGATTTGTAATTTTGATTTCTGTGAATTTGTTTTCTGTAAGAATTTTCATAGAAAGGAGTGAGATGAATTTTATTGTGGAATTGCAATCAAAATAAATGTAAGTGGAACTTGTCTAGATAAGAAGGTTTAGCAGTGAAGATGCATTGGTGGTTATATGCAAGGTGTATCCCCTGTAAGTGTGTTTACTGTGGAAAGTTTTTTGTGTGTTTTCCTGGCAGCCTATTGATGTTCCACTACAGCTCTGCTGTTAGAAGTCCCTTGTACACAAACCATCTGGAGGAGAGTGTCTTGTCCGTTAATTAAACAAGTTGTGATTTGATTTGGAAGAGCTTCGTGGGCTCTGTGATGTGAACCCTTTCTCTCTAGTTAGAATGTACTGTGTGTGAGGGTGATGAGACCCTGGCGCAGGTTGCCCAGTGAGGCTGTGGATGCCCCTCCATGGAAGCACTCAAGGCCAGCCTGGATGGGGCTGTGAGCAGCTGTGATGGAGAGAGGTGTCCCTGCCTACAGCAGGGGCGGGAACTGGGTGATCTTAAAGGTCCATTCCAACCCCAACCATTCTATAGCTCTGTGATCCTATGATTCTGTGAAAATCAACGTCACTATTCCTCCAATATGAACCATGACAACACAGAATAGATTTTACTGTGGCCGTGCAACTGTGATGTCTTCCTTAAATAACTGCTTGCCTTCCTGGATCCAACAATGCTGATTTAAATCCTAGAATCTGAGGCTGATGAATGGATTTGGCTTTTAAAAGCCTTCTCTTGCACTCTAAGTGTAAGAGAACTTGGGCTTTTGCAAGTCTATGGCTGATACCTCGGAAAGCAAAGCAGATAAACATACCCGATGGAGGACAATAGCATCATTTCACAATACTTTTTTAATCTTGATATCTTGACTGTCATACTCTGTGATCTACGAATAGCTGATCTGCTATGCAGTTTTACTGTCTACACCAATGTATTACTTGTACACCAATGATTTCTTGCAGCCACCCAGAAGAGGCTTTTTCACGTTTGCCAGGAAACAGTCAGAGGCCTGTAGGCTATTCCTTTTGTATTTATTATTTATGAATTGCTTCTCGCTTTGGTATATAAGAGCCATTGAAGTCCTCAATCACTGCCACCGGCTCCATGTTCATACACTTCATTTAGTGAAGAGCCTCCCTGTAGTTCTCTTGCTTGTGCCGCACGTAGTGGTACAAGAGGTCACTGGAAACTTGTCACCTAAAACCCAGCAGGAATGCTGAAAACAATTTGGGTTTTGGTTTACTGAAACATGAGTCAGTGGGTATTGAAGTGTCAGCATTTTCAGAAGAACTGCCAGCGAATGCAGTGCAGATGTGGCACATTTGAAGAGAAAACATTGATTCTCTGCAGCCCAGTCCTTTTGCTTTTTGGAGAACATTATGTCTTTCCTGATCACGTCAATGCATAATTCAGTGTTTCCTAACTGTGGTCAGTGCCAGATGTTTCAGGCGCTGTGCTTTGTTCATTATTGGCCAGTCACCATCAAAGCCTTTGAGCACTTCAATACCTTCAGCTTGAACAAACTCACGGTATTACAAGACTGATGATAGAAAAGGAGAGAAGGAACTATTTCAACAAGTGATCAGCACTAATTGCAGGGATGGAAACCTTACCTGATGGTGAATTGGAGCTGTGAAAGGCATGCTGCAGAATAGCTGCTCTGACAGAATAATTGAGTATATGGAGGAGCCAGTGCTGTCTTCACTGTGCTTTGGCTATAGTTCTTTCCCTCCCTAATAGGTCAGATTTAGGGAGAAGTCCTAATGCAATGGAGGATCAGCATGGAAAATGAGGGTTACTATTTCATGTCATATTCTGGTTTTGTTTGCTGTTTACTTTTCCTGTCCATCTTGTAGGGTTGCCTCGCTTTTGAGGGAGAGCTGATCTGATTATGTGTTATAGCATCACCCAGAACATACGTTCACACATCTCCTGTGCAAGATTTCAGTGTTAGTGTGGATAAAGAACTATTCCTAGTCAAAGATCTAGATGAAAATGTACTATTTTAGAATGTAAGAGGAAATTGTTGGTTATAGACTTGGGGCCAGAGAAGAGGCCCTGAGCATAATTTATTTAGTGACTAAAAATAGCCTTCAGATGCATATACAGCTCAATTTGACATTGAAATGATTCTCAGGAAGCCACGTGAATTCTCTCAAACCACAGTTTGTGCTTTCTTGTGTAAATTATCACAATGGTCTTGGAGAACATGCTGATGGACGTGAGTAAGCAGTGCACCTTGCAACAGTGAGTGCAACTAAAGAATAAGGAGAGTGGGATCCAGTTGCTGTTTGCTTACAGATGAAGTGAAACCAGAAACTTTTCTCTGGAATGCACCGTGGTAGAACCAGAGGCAACAAAGAATCAGTAACGGCTGTTCTTAAACTTAATTGCTGTTAAGCATTGGCACAGATTGCCCAGAGAAGTTCTGAAGGTCCTGTGGGAATATTCAGAACTTCACTGGACTAGATTCTGAGCAAGCTGATGTAAAGCGCCCCTGTTTTAAGCAAAAGATAGTACTGGATAGCTTACAGAGGTACCAGTCCAATTTATTTCATGGTTATGGCCAACTGAGAGGATGATCACATTTCTGCTGATTTTTAAAAATGCAAGTGTAAGATACATGTCAGGTTTCCTTTTAGAAATTTGTCTGGGTGTTGTTTTTCCTCTCTATTCTACTTCTAGAGAAAGAAGTACAGGAAGACAGAGACAGGATATTGTGGGATTGCTACTGACAGGCTTCTGTTGGCCAGGGTTGGGAAGGGGACTTCTGAAGTCACTGCAGAGAGTAAGAAGTCTGCAGAACAGACCCATGGCTGCTGCTGCTCTTGCACAGGCTGTAGAGTTCCCTGAGCGAACATCTCTGTATCAGCACCATCGTGATTCCTCCTCAGGCTTGAGTGTGGCAAGGTTTGGGGCTGTTGCCATGTATGGTGGAAATGCTAAAAGGCACAGCTTGAAACAGTGATGGAGCACCTGGTGGGAAAGCAAGGCCAGCCCAGGGGAGCTCAGCTGCATGCAGTGTACTGAGTGACCAGAAGGGCTGGAGACAGGATCCATCCCTTCCCAGCCCTCATTTAAGGGTTGGCAGTGGTGTCACACATATCTCTGGAGATGCCTGCATTCCTGAGGCCTTCTGAAGGTAAGCAGCTTCTTTCTTTTGCTTCTGTGCCCACTGCTGATGCATTTGAGCAAGTCCTTGCTTGCTGCAATCTAGGGCCTTGCTATTCAGCTGACACTGTTGTGCTTTCCATTATGTTACACCATGGAAACCTGACTGCAATCAATCCTGTTTAGCTCAGCATAACTTTAATGAGGTTTTGTCACGCTTTGTTCTTTTTAACAAATTTATTATTATGAATAACGCTGTCTTGTAACAGACAGAAGAGATTTGATTTCTGCATATGGTTTTTCTTCTAACTTTATTGAAACTTGATAAAAACAAGAAGGAAATAGTACGTTGCGAAGGGAGATCTAAGGTATAACTGGTGTGCCATGATGTTCTCATCCAGCAAACTATAAGTACTTGCACCAGATTTACCCCTTAGCAGCTCTGAGTCTGGGTCTTTCTTACCTGTTACTGTTGTAGGGTTACAGGAAAGCTGGGGTGGGAAGGGACTGTTGTTATCTAGTCCAACCTCCTACTCAAAGCAGGATCAACTAAGAGATCAGATCAGGTTACTCAAAGCTTTATTCATGGAGATCCTGAAGTAACAGAGACTGTGGGACCTCTCTGGGTACCCTGTTCCACTGACTGACTGCCCTCGCTGTGAAAAGCTACTCCATACACATAGTCTGAAATACTCATTGCAGTTCGTGCCTGATGTTCTTCCAGCATGTGCTCCTGTGGAGGGTTTAACTCCACCTCCTCGATAACCTCCCTATACACACTGTCAGACTGCTTTTATTTTCCCCAAAAGCTGCCTTTTTCCAGCAGGTCAAGTGTTCCAGCTCCTGTTCATCTCAGTGACCCATGGCTGCGCTCACTCCAATTTATCAATGGCTGTCTTGTACTGGTGGACCAAAAGTTGCATGTAGTATCGCGATACAGTGTAAATGATGAGTCTGGCTCAGCTGCATTTCCTGTAGTCTTGGTATTTGTACCAGTGCAAGTGGTACGAGTGTACTAAGAGGAAGCAATATAGAGATGCTTCAGATTTAAGGACATATAACACTACTGAAGGACGAACTGCTCAACCTCTCTCTCTCAGACTCTGTCAGTGTCTATCTTCTTTTCCTGTATGTGATGATGAGTAATAAAATCTATGGCCCTCACTGTTTTAGTTGTGTTTGTTAAACTGCACTAGTTTACTAATAATTAACTTAATAATTAACTTACCTGTCACTAATGATGGTTTGTGTCATGTTTTTTTGCAGGTTACATATCACAAGTACTAAAGAATTACACTGACCATGCCTGTGATGGAGAATATGTCTCCCTGAGATGCCCTCACAGAACCACCATCAGCATCCAGTCTTCTTTCTATGGCAGAATTGTACCAAGTCACCAGATGTGTCCTTCTCGCTCTCCCCGCTCCCACGCGACTTTAATTAAGGAAGATGTTGCCTGTTCCGTTGGCACTTCACTTCAGGTATTTCATGCTAAACTGGATCTGCTCATTCTGGAGTTCTTTTCCTAGACCAGGCATTTAGTTTTCTTATGGTTCTATCAATAATAGTTCAGGCATATGATTAAAAAGGAGTATTCTGGAAGACCAGATTGTGTTTGGACTGTGTTTCAAGACTTCTTCGTACTCCTCCTTCCCGATAGCTTTTTCAACACACTTAGGAGTTTCTCTGCTGTTTCTGGTTTCTCTGGCTTCTTACTTCAGAAATGATCCTGTCTCGAGGCTTTTACTTCAGTTACATGAAATCCAGAGGCAATCCTTGAGTTCTGTGCCTGACTCATTTGGCTCTTAGGCCGCTGTAAGTGATAATACATCACTTAAGCTTGTTATCTCCCAGTTAACCAACTCTGTCCATTTCTGTAGGGAATGCTGACTATATGCACGTGTAACTTGAGCAAATCAGAGGATTATATGGAAGGTGCCATTGTTAGTCAGCTGTCAGTAAGAGCAACAAAAATTAGAAACATTACTGGGCTGATCTGTGATGAGTGATCTGCTCCCCAGAGCAAAAGAAAGCCCACTTCTTTCTACGTGCACACTTTGAGACTGAAAATCCGAGGCCAGAGACTTTTCTTTAGCATGCTGTGTGTTTATAGCTATGAACCAGTAGTAACTTGTAGTAAAGCTTAGAGCTAGATTAATGAACCCACAGAGCTAGTGAATAATTTCATTTATAACTCGCATAAAGGCCAGTGTTTCCCCCATCACTTCTCATTCTTTCATCCAGGGTTTTTTCTGACTGAAGGCTTTAGCAGAGTCTGCCTTCCCTTTTTTGTTTCTTTTCATGATTACATTTACTTGAAACATCATTGATACTGGTGCATATAAGCTCATCTCCTCTGAGTGAGTGGCCCACTTAAAGCAACTGGAAGAATTTGAGAGCAAGGGAGATGAAATCTTTAGATAGTGTAAACGAGAGCTGGATCTCATCATCTTTCTCAGACCTGGAAAGGCTGATGCCTCTCTGAAGGGTAAGCGAGGCTCTCCACAAGCTGAATAGCAGGGTGCCTGCATCTACGTGGTGGAAATGCACATATGTAAGAAAATTGGACATAGAAAAGAAAACTAGACAATAAAATTGGATTTATTATGTTTATTCTTGGTTATGTTGGTTGCTATAGACAGGAAAGTTAGGTTTGTATTCTGATTGGTGCTAATTTAAAAAGCCAGCTAAACCAAACCTTGCCAAATTAAGTATGCAAAATCACCATGTCTAATCAAGCCCATGACTACATACTATTACTATACTGTACATGCTCTTATCTTGAGATTGGCCTGGAGTGTAAGAGACAGGTACTAATACCATTCTCCCTGAACACTACCTGTGCATACTTGTGCATAATGGTTGCTCTCTGTCCTATAAATATCCAGTTCAGACATAGAAACAATGGAAAGTTGAAAAAAGGTGTTGATTACACTGAGGCAACCAAAGGTAGTCCAGTCTTATGTGACGAGTGGCCTGGATGCTTTGCTTAATCATGCTTTTATTTGAAATGAAATGCATTCCATTTAGGAGAATGTGTCCAAGATGTGAAGGCAGTGACCCCAAACTGCATGTATGGAGATACCAGAAAAACAAAAATGAAGTTGTGTTGAAAGCCAGATATTTGTTTTGTGAACAGCCTCCTATTCCACTCTGTTTAACAGGGGAACCTAAAATTAGCACAAGACACTTGAGATGTGTTGTAGGAAGTAAGAGAGATTTGTGCTGTATTCAAGAAGATGATTTAAAGCTGAGGGTGTAGAAATTGCCCACTCACCCTTTCATATGAGGAGCAAATATTGTGCTCTGACGCGTCATTAGACAGTCTGGTCTGGAACTGTTTCTTCTGTACCTTCTCCGTAGAGTTCTGCAGGAAATAGCTGGGATGTGCCTGAAGTGAGATACATGACACAGCTCTGCTGTCACCTTCTCCCACAGGCACTTCAGCAGTATATGAAGCAGCCCTGCAAAAGGGAGCAGCAGATTCCTTGCATGCTAACCGCAGGACACCCTCAGCACTTCCTCCCCTTTTTTTAAAAGGATAGGAAGATTTATGTGATAGAAAGCAGAGGAAAGCTGACCTCTTTGGGGCTTAAAATATTAGGTAAACTGTTCATTAGCTGCAAGACTTCCAAATCATGAGCTGAGAGTTGGTCAGAAGGCGATGGAGCTAGAGGTGTCTATGTGTTATGGAGGGTTTTATTTTCTCCAAGCATCATAGTTTAGTGTGGCTTTATAGTGTGGTAAAGTAAAATAGAAAGGAGAAGAAAATGATTCAATTACTGTGACTTTTTGGGAAGGGTAGTGGTTACTTGTCGTGCCCAGTCTCAGGATGTTGTACAGTGCCACTGATGTAACACTGATGTAAGGCCACTGAGGTGCCCTCACCAGGAACTGGGGTCCTGCTGTACTGGTATTATAAAGACACAAAGGAAGAGCCCTTCCTTTGTCTCCAAACAACCTGTAAGATGATGATGGTCAGAGGGAAAGAGAGGGAAAAATGACAGAAAGGAAGAAAGGAATTTACACCAGACCACACTGTGGTCAGTACAGCAGGGAGAGCTCAGGGCTTGTCACATTGCACATCACATTTCCAGGATTTACAGACAATTTGAGCAGGAAAAGTTTCAGAGACTCCAGTGAATTCAAGAGCAGAATTTGGGCAACTCTTCATCAAACTGTGCTGTTTGTTTTGCAGGTGCTCGTGAGCAGTGAGTTGAGGGTGCACAGGAGGTTACTGCAGTGCCAAAGCTGCTCCTATAAAAAGCTATGGAACCTGTGCACCTTCATTCATGCACTGTGCACTGCCTGAAATACAGCTCTCTGGCAGTCATCTCCCGGCTAACGATTTGCAAATCGAAGATCTGTTTGATGCAGAGATCGCAGATATCTCTACATTGTATCTTTGACGTCTTTCCTTGGCTGAAATAGTTTATCAGAGCATTTTGAAGTGCAGTGGAAGGAGAGGTGTGACAGGCAGAGGCTCCTGTCTCCCTGAAGAGGCAGGACTGCTCCCTGAGTTGTAAGCCTCCTAAAGCTTTGTTTACTGTAAATTTAAACTTTCCAAGTCATGGGGCTTCTGTCACTGCTTCCAAGACTCTGCTTGACAGTGTAATGGTTTGCTCTGAGTGATTTTTCTCCACTCTGTTTTACGCTTTCCCTTTCCTTAATCCCATGACTTTCAGTTATGTATCCTTTTGTATTTCTTTAGCTTAGCCTTCCTTGCCCTTTGAAGTCAGCCCTCCACACGTATTAGGTTTCCCACTGTTAGGAAATGCAGGTAATGGTTAATTAGGCAGTAGTGCATTTTTTACTAGCTCTAGTTACTGAACATAGTGCAGTTCTTTGCACATTGCTGTCTCCGGGCTCTTTCAAGGTTCTTGCAGAGGAGCTCTGGAAAATCTTGGTGCTGTTTTCCAGCATTTTAGTACCACTGCTGCCTGCACTACTCACCTTGCTGGAATTTACTTCCATAGCAGAGCTCATGCACGCCCAATTTTCAGCTATTTTTCAGTCTGGTTTGTTGGTGTATGTCACCAGTTATGTGGGTATAGTTTCCTTCTGCTAACTCCATGGTGAGCATCAGAAAGTCCATGGGGGAGTAATAAAGGAGAGCTAGTGGAGCACTAAAACATGCCATAGATCAATGGTCAAATCCAGGGCCTCTGTGCTCTTCTTAATTTAATGAGCAGTTTGGATACGGCGCTTTGGGCAAAACTAAATTACTTTCCTGAGGAGCAGGGAAGGTTTCTTGATAATACCGTAGACAAGTGACCTGCATCTCAGCAGTACACAGTCCAGTTCCTCCTGTACTCTTTCCTTCCCTGTTGCTGATCCTTCAAATATCTTCTTGCTGCATTAATGTGCAATCTGCACATAACTGGCAGAAGGCTCTCAAAATAAGATTGCAGCATTAAAATATGAAGTCTACAGTGTGTTAGGGTAACACTAACAATCTGAGATATATAAAAGAGTGTTAAAATTCAAATAAAACGTGACATAAAGCCATTATGAAGCCATTGTGCTGTGTGTCAGCATGGAGAGAATTAATGCTGCCTTGTTTGTTCTATTTACTTCTCATTGCAAAGCTCATGGAAGAATACCAACCTATGTGTTGGTTTAATTCTACCATAGTGGCAGTGCTTGGGCTGAGTGTGACCTAGAAATGATTGATTATATTTTAATTATTGTTATCTTCTTGTGTAAAATTCTTAGTACCAGCCTGTGCCCATCTTCATCTGGCACGCAGCTCTGAACCATTCTTAAGCTCACACCCTGAATTCTTATCTTCTGCAGCATACAATTTGGAAATCATTTAGCGGGGTTCCTCTGTGCAATTTCATGCCTGAACTGATGTGACCTGAAGTCATCCTTATGTTCCTTTGATGACAGAGGCTGCGCAGAGAGAAGTTGTATGTCAGAATCCCAGCTCCCATGGAATATCATCATTGGCTTCTATGGCTTAGGGTTTCACCCCGAATGTTTTAAATCTATGAGCTACTGCAAGGTACTAAGAGCTAAGATAAATTTAATTACCTTGGGTATTAAGCTCAGTTGTGGTCTATTTTAAGCATGAGCACAAGTATTTCTTCAAGAGTGATTTGGAGAGATAAAAATGAGTGCATCCTTGGGAATAGCTGAGGACAGCCTCCTTGGGAGTAGCTGAGGACAGCCTTGTTTCAGAGCTCCCATTCAGTTCCAGATTAAACAGTTGATAAGTAATGACCACAAGCAATTACTACGCTAACAAGCTCAGCAAAACGAGCACAAGAAATGTGTTTCACCTGTAGTGTCCTCTTCCAAGACATGGTTTTGATCTCGAGACTGCCCTTGCTTTAGGACCTGGGTCACTGCAGTGAGATTAATCCAGGGCGTAAATCACAGGGATTGGATTAGTGGTTGTTTTACTTGAGTTCACATTTCTTTCTCTGTTATCTCCTCCAAATCTTGCAGCCTCTTAGCTCAGTCATGGACCTCAGAATGGAACGGCTTTAAGCAGCTACAGCTTCCCTCCTGATCACTGGCTGTCAGCCCTCAGGCTTGATTTACCAATGAAAAACTACTATAAAATGGCACAACACAATTAAAGTGTCCTCCCTCCTCTTTCATGCCAGACAGGAATTTCTCCTCCACCTTCTTTTGTTGGAGTGACTTTTTTTTTTTTTACATAATGTATCCTACATGACTTCATTTTGTGTTACTCAGGAGTCTGCTAGCTGACTTTAGCATAAACAGCTCATTATGTGTACAGGTTGGGAGCCATTTTGTGTTTCTAAAACTATTTCTATGCAAATTCATTTTGCTCATGGGCATATTTTTTTTTCTGATTGTGTATTTCTATCTTTACAAATGACAGAGAGAAAAGAATAGAATGCCTGAATTTTTCAGCCATTCATCAAATGCTTGTGAGTTTAGGATACTCTCACATCATCAAGAAAACTCACAGCCTTCCTGGGGTCAGTCTAGCTGATCATCTCCAAATTCAGAAATGTTCGCATTTAGCCCTGCAGAGAAGGACCTGGGGGTCCTGGGTGTGAAAAACTGAGCATGAGCCAGCAGTGTGCTCATGCAGCTTGGGAATCAAATGGTGTCCTGGGCTCCATCAGCAGAGGGGTGGCCAGCAGGGACAGGGAGGTGATTGTCCCCCTCTGCTCTGCTCTTGTGAGGCCCCATCTGCAGCTCTGCGTCCAGGGCTGGGGGCTTCAGTACAAGAAAGACAGGGAGCTGTTGGAGAGGGTCCAGAGGAGCCACAGAGATGAGCAGAGGGCTGCAGCACCTCCACTACAAAGACAGGCTGAGGGAGCTGGGCTTGTTCAGCATGGAGAAGAGAAGCTGCGGGGTGACCTCAGTGCAGCCTGCAGTACCTAAAGGGAGCCTGCAGACAGGAGGGGAGTCAGCTCTTGGAAAGGGGAGATGACAGCAGGACAAGGGGAAATGGTTTGGAGTTGAGGGAGGGCAGATGGAGGTTGGATGTCAGGGGAAGTTGTGTGCTGTGAGAGTGGTGAGGTGCTGGAACAGCTGCCCAGAGAGGCTGTGATGCCCCGTCCATCCCTGGAGGTGTTCAAGGCCAGGTTGGATGGGGCCCTGGGCAGCCCGGGCTGCTGTGAAATGTGGAACAATTCCTGTGATCCTGGAGAGCAAATCTGAAATCCTCTTACCTTGCATGAAATAAAACAGCCTGACTTACACGTACAAATATCAACTCAGCAGTTGGTGGCCCTGCATGGCACAGGGGGGTTGGAGCTTCGTGATCCTTGAGGTCCCTTCCAACCCAGGCCGTTCTGTGATCTGGCATCCACTGAAGCTCAGATCTTGCCTAGAATTGTAATTTTTAAGAGTAAGAACAGAAAGCTGTGGTCTTGGTCTGTGACCTGTTATGCATTTCACCGTTGGTGTGTGCTTTGTAGGGTCACTGCAGAGTTTAAGTATTGTGCATACTACTGATAGTAATGGGGAATACATTTTCTGTGCACGTCAGGATAGGTGAAAATTGTATGCACCAGGTTTTAAATTGATGTTAGGTCTGGCACAACTTGTTTGCTGATTTTTCATTTTACACTTTGTGGATATATTGAATTTTATCCAAGGCTTTACCCAAACAGTCTGCAGGAAGTCAGAAATCTTAATGATTTTTTGATGATTTTTTTTCAAGAACCTGGGGATGGTGCATCAGAATTATGTGAATGAAAAGGAAATGTTGATTTCTACTCCCTACGGAGTAACTCTGCAGAATTATGGCAGTTATCCAGTTATCCAGTTGAAACTGTAGATGAACGATGAAGCCAGTCAGAAGAGTCATTAATAGAAGGTGCATTCAGCCTAAATAACATTTCTCATTTTCTGCCCTCTCACAATGGCATGGATGACTTTTGCTCCTTCATTTAGGTATAAATTTCTCCTTAGGGCTGTTACTCTCAGTACCACTGAAAAGAAGTTCAGGATGTTCCTCTTACATGGGAAATATTGAGTAAGAGTTACCACAGATCAGAGCAGGGCATGACAAAGTTTTCTGACCTAAATTATGATTCTGTGGTTCTGAAGTGGCAATTTGTGGAGCCTGAGGTTGTGAAGCAATCACCTTTGTTCTTGGTTCTGCATCTAAGGACAGATGAACATGTGTTGCTTGTTGAAGCAAAAACTTCCAAAGCAGCTTCTTGTTGGTCTCTAAATCCACTGTGCTTTTCCCACTGGTTTTAGTGGCGCCTATTGCACAACACCAAGCCCCTAATAAGCAGTGGTGAAAATTCTACCCGTTGTGGTATGGAAAGGTTTGCTGACCAAAAAGCAGAGTGCTGCCTTTGAGGAGACAAAACTCCCTTGTGGGAAAGAAAACTTTCGCGGTGTTCCTAATTTCCTTTAGCTGCATATCTGTGGCACTGTGTAGGTGTAAAGTCATGGTTGAGCAGTAGTAGAAAATCTTTTCAGGTCCACTATGATTTGGAGAAGGTCTCTTACCATGTATGAAGCTCTCAAGAGTTGTTCCAGCTGTTCCTTGCCTTGTGAGATCAAAAGAGGTATCTGCATAGAGGTCTTACTTGAATTCCTTTGCAATTCTTTGGACTTTGCATTAAATCAAATTTCATATGCTTAGTTAGCTGTTAACCCTGGGAGTCCAGAAAAAGGAATATGCTGTTTCTGTGCATTTTAACATACTGGTCAAGCTAGGGGTAGTGCTTGCGGGCCCTTTCATACTGTTCACTTTTAATCCTTTCCATCCTAAGCCCTGTTTTTTGAGATGAGATGCCTGCGTTTTATTACCTTCATGAGTGCAAAACAACAGCAGCACATGCTTTCTGTGCTCTAGAAAAGGCTTGAATAGTCATGGATTAAAATTTAAAACAAAGATTGTGTAGGCACAAATTCTTGCATGTATGAGCCTGAAAGGTGAAAACTTTAGGAAGCTGTGAGCAACTGTCAGTGAGGCGCTCCCAGACTGAACAGAAACTGGAGCAGAAATTGCTGTTGTTTAAAGGATGATGTTCAGAGTTATAATGCTGAAGATAATAGATACTATGTTCAGGGAGAGCTCAAAAATAGAGAACCGTTGAGGCAGGGACAAAATGGGTTTGGGAGGCATGCTGTGGCCTTTAGGTAATAGCATAAAGATGAGATTGAGGGAAAGTCCAATATCAGGGTAGGTACAAGCAAATGAAATGGAGGGGAACCTGGGAGAGCTTCTGGGAGAAGATTTTCTAGCAACTCCTTGCAAGAGGAAATTAATTGTTTTGAGACTGGAATTCATAGCTCTGAATGGCAGAGGCTGAGCAAGGTTGTGGGATTGCCTCGCTCTGCGGTCTCAAAACGCTTTGACACAGGTTCATGTGTGTCAGACAAACATTATGTTAGTGTTGGTGCTTTAGGGGCTCTAAAGGAGGATATCTAAGCCATCCAGCTGGATTTAAAATGTAATTACTGCTCCACTTAATAATATTCCCTCTGCCCCACTTCTGCTCTGAAGAATCATATGGTTAGAAAAAAAAAATCATTAATCTTCCTTAATGAAGTTACTTTCTAGCAGGAGACAGAATGCCTCGTCCCTGTGGATTCTGAGACAGTTCTGTGAGTGTTATGAATGGGGAGGTGGGAAGCCAGTGTTGGAGGAAAAGTAGTGTGAAAAAATGGAGATAAGGCCCAAAATACCAGTGGTAGGAGGACCCTGTGACTCACAGACCCATGGTGAGTTTAGCTAAAAGGAAAGCGAAAGTCACAGGGAAGAGAGTGTGCTTAGACAACTTACTGAAGTATCAGCATTCCCACCACAAGGACTAATTATTGGAACACCAGCTATTGCCAAAACGTTCCCTTACCAGTAAGAGAGCTTTTCTGAAACCTGTGGTTGAAACTGAATCTGCAGAGGAAGCTGAAGCAGAATGGTGTGGGCAGTGCTTGGGGCTGCTGTTAACAGTTAGGGCTGATCCATCTCCTCCACATTGCTTTTCCTGGGACACACTGCTGGTGCTGCCTGATGCTATGATTAAACTGTATGAGTCTTCCAAAGTCTCTGCCAGCAGTCTAATGCATTCTCTTTGCATGCATGAAAGGAAAACGTGCTCACTGAAATAGTGCAAATTTTAGTTATCTGCTTCGCTGCATAGCTCCATCAGCACCCATTGCTTTCAGCTGGTCATAGGGTCATTGCTGGGGTGGCTAAGGAGGTAGGAACTGCCGTGCTGTCTGTCCTTCAACTTGCCTGTATTTGATGGTTCCTTAGGGAGGTACTGAAGTGCTTTCGTTTTCTGTTCCATGTTTGTGCATCCCCTGCTGCAGAAGATGCTGGATGAGTGCCAGGACAGACGGAGCTGCCGGTTCCTTGTCAGCAGCCGGCTGTTTGGCGTAGATCCGTGCCCTGAAACAGCCAAATACCTCCTCGTGTGGTATAAGTGCAGGCCAAGTGAGTATCTCTCCATCAGATCTGCTTTTTTCCTGGTGAGACAAAAACAATTTTGTGCTTAGTCCTTGCCAGCAAGAACTTCTGGTACTTTTTGTTCCCTTCCACCTTTATTTTCAGTGTAACATAATGCCTGGGTGCAGAGCGTTTCCCCTCTCCCCCTCATTTGCTGCATTGCTCTTGCTGCTGCTCTGTCTCTTCCTCTCTTCCCAGCAGCCTGCAATGAAGATTGTTTTTGCAGGTGCCAGTGGAAGTCTTTTGCCAAGACTTAGCTCATGCTGCCCTGCAATACTGCTGGCAATGAAGGGGCTGCTGCAGCTCCTATCTGGTTCCAGACTCGGTCACTGCTGCCCAGACAAGCTGTAGATACCTCATCCCTGAAGGTACCCAAGGCCATGGAACACCTGGACAGCCTGATGTGGTGAGGGGCAGCCAGCTCACAGCAGGTGTTGGATTGGATAGACTTGGAGGTCCCATCCAACCCAAACCGTTCTGTGACTCTACAATCTTCTCTAAGCTAGTGGGACTCATCCCCTCTATTTCTGCCCACAGCAGCATAGGGACAGCCTGAGTGGATGAAGATTTTTATTCAGGTGCCTAAAGTGAGCAGTTAGGGCCATAAGTCAGTGCCACACTCACCATGCCATATCATAATCTAGCTTTTAATTGCTTCCAGATCAGGCTCGAAAATATTAACCTTTTCTTTGCTTTTCTCATTAGCTGTGTTTAAATTAAATGAGGCCAGGGGGTACTAGGAGAGCAGTCATGCCTGCTGCACTGCAGTGAGGTCAGTGTGGTTTTAGACAGGGACAGCTGACACCTTGGCCAATTCCTGGCCCTGCTAGGGCAGTCAGCATGATGTGGACACTGTCCCCTCGGGTGCTCTGGCAGCAGACACATCATCCTGGAGGCAGATAAGAGTCTAGCAGTGACCAAACTGTGCCACCAGATTTCATCCAGAGGAAAGACGCTGACAGCCTGTAAGTTGTTAGCCTGGATTTGAGATTTCAGCCCTTTTGATTACGTTAGTGACATGGTGCTACCATCACACCGGCAAAATTTTGGGGGGAAAAAAAGATGTTTACATAGGAAAGTAAAACATAACTGATTTCAGAAAAAAATTTGAAACAACAGAAGAAATATTTAAAAACTAAGCTGCAGAGGAGAATACTTTTTGCCTCAGCATGCAGAGACCTGTGCTAAGTAAAGAGATCTGGCAGAACCTATGAGGAATTCAAATGAAAAGTTGGTAATGTAGCACCTGCATTTACTGTGGGGCTTTCTGAGTGATTGGAACATTCCCCGTTAGGTGAGAAGCACATCTCTGTGAAGCAGGAGTGATTAACAGGGTGTTCTGACAAGTCCTCGTAAACCTGGGGGTTTTGTATGAAAGCTCACTTGAGAAATCTGATTATTGAGGCCAGACTGAACTTCTGAAAGTACTTCAGGATCCCATCTGTGCATAAATATTTATGGCTTGGCATTCTTTGCTAATTACAGCTATGCTAGAAAAGAAAGAGTACGTGTGTGTGTACAGAGTGAGTGATTTTCCTGAGAAAGAGAGCAGGGGAAGTTGCTTAAAAACATTTCCCCAAGACAGTTTTTTTCAGGCGTTTTCCCATTTTGCAGGGCAAAATAGTAATCTGGCAGCAACACTTTGCCACTGGGCAAACCTTAATCAAACCCACTGCATTAATAACAAAGTTTAAAATACACGAGGATCAGCCTTGCATAGAGATACCAATGCACTTTCTACCTTTCTTTGATGATTCAGAACTCTAAGCCTCAGCAATGCTCGAGTCTGGTAACCAAGCCTTTTCACTCTGCAGAACACTCTCAGAATGTTAATGAGCAGACTGATGAAGATGGTTCATAGAACGCACAGTGCAGGACCGTGATACGCCTTGCTCATTTCTTCTGAGCTACAGATGAATCCAGTGGAAGGCCTTCATGCTTAATAAGTGATCCCAAAAGCTGTGGTCCCATGAAATGTTGGTCTGCTCCAGAAAGTCTGAGCACCCGTAGTTGTAACAGTCACTGGTGTCACTGGTGACAGCTCACTGCCTGACACATGCTTTGATCCATCATTTTGTCAGAGTCAGAACATGGCTTACGTTGGAAGGGGCCTGAAAGAGCGTCTGATTTAAACTCCCAGAAGATTGCAGAAGACAGATGCAATTTTTTGGCCTATGTCTCTTTTTAACAGTAGGCATGATAGTAGTGCTTTATTAAGAAGCCTCTTAAGGTCTGAACTGTATTCTAGAGATATCTTTTTTTTGTCTGTTTTTGCCTATTGAGGGAGCCTGATGTGATCGCGCAACTGAAGGTAGCTGCCTTGGTTAAGTGCCCACCTAGGTAGCCCTTGAAATCTAATGATTTCAGTGCTCACTGGTGTTGCGGGGTTGATTCATAAAGCAAGGTTGATTCTCAGAGGCAGAATTTCTAGGAAATATGGACCAGTATATCACGCTGAAACTGAAAGCCCAGATGTTCCAAATTATGAGGCTCCAGTAAATAGGGTGTGCTGCAGTAACTGCTTGGAGTCTGCTTTCACAGTGTTTATTTGACAAGAGGTAGTGAGAAATACAATGGCTTGTGTGGTTTGGGAAGTCCTGTGCTGTCCCCAGTAATCTAATTGCTGCTTCTGGGATCTAGCCAACACTCATCTGCCTCTGGAGGGCTCAGATATATACTTGGGACAGCTTTAGCAGATCATCCTGCTACCTGCAGCCTCACTAAAGATCCCCAAAGGATCGCTGCAGAATGGGCAGTGTTATTCCCAACAGTGAGACCTGGAGCTATTCAAGTGCAAGCGTTGATGTAGCCTCAAACAAGCAGTGCCACGGAGCTGCTCCGCGTATGGGAACTCCAGACAGGGTCCTGGCTCTGCTGAAGGTGGGCCAACCAGTGCTGCCCTGAGCAACTCCCAGACCCAAATGTGATGTTCAGCACTGGGCAGGGATGATTTCCAATAGAAGGTTTGGATGTAGTCACCCTGTTTTGGAAGGTAAGGAAGTCTGTAACAGTGGCTATGAATTCTTCCGTGCCAGCTGGCCTTAGCACCAGAGACCTGGTTTAGCATTAAACGTGGAGGTTGGCGGCCCTGCATGTGGCAGGGGGTTGGAGATTCATGATCCTTAAGGTCCCATCCAACCCTGGCCATTCTGTGATTCTGTGACCTTGCACATTTAACTTATCAGGGCCGTGGCAGCCAGAGATGCACACCCAGAGCACACTGGGGCCTCGTGTCAGCTGAACACGCTGAGAATTTCAATCTCCAGGGTACCTCTCAGAATCATTAAAAAATTGCACCCAAATCCAATTACTTCTCAGGTACTGTGCCAATTTGATTAAGGCCCATTAAGTATAATTACTGGGCAGGCTACAGGAACACAGAATCAGAGGGAGCTGACATACTAGTTAGTTGGTCTCGCATGAATTCCCTGTAACTGAAATCTGGATTCACCAATATTATTTAAACAATTCAGTGCTTGTTCATCCCCCCCTCCCTTCACAGACAGATCATGTGTAATTGTGAGTTAGTAAATGTTTGCTCTGTGTGCAGACCTCTGGAGGGGCAGCATTCTGATCACGGCAGGAAACAGAATCTCTGGTGCTGCTCAAGTCACACTGAGGAAATAATGTCACCTGTCTGCATCCCAGCAATGCCACCATAGCTGAGTTCACCAGGGCTGGTTGCTGCTCTGGCTGTTGTGGGAGAAGCAATCCATCTGCCTTCATGCAGCATCTGTTTGCCCATGCTGGCTTTTTGCTTTTGTGTTTTCATTTTCTATTTTAAAAGCACCTGAACAAAACCTGGACATAAATGTTTGTCTCTGCAGAGGGGTTATTTGGGATGTTTAAGTTGCTATTCACTGGTAGTGTTGTTGATAACTAAGAAGGCTTCAACCCTGTCTATATGGCTTTGGCAATGAGTGCTCCATGTTCTGCCTTTCCCTTGTCTCTTCTTCCCCTATTTGCTGCCATTGCTGTGCTGTCCTGTGTGCCCTGTCCCCTTCTGAGTGACCTGGGCTGTAGCCTCCTGCAATGCTCTGGTGACATTTCCTTCTTTCCTACCAGGCAGTTGCTATTTTAGCTTATGATTTCCAGGACTGTGGGAGAGAGAATTTCTATCTTGGTTTTTTTTTTTTTTTTTTCCCAAATGATAATTATTTTTATTTCATTTTAAATGCTGTATGGTGCACCTGGGTGTGATAATGGGGCTTAGTGGCTTCCCCATAATCTTTATCATTTAGCCAAGTGTAAATACAAACTGTGCTGCTCTTTCTTCTAAAGCCTAAAACCTTTTAAAGATTCAGGAAGCCTGGATTGTGACCTGCAGTCCAGTTACAGCTCAATTCCCTCTGTGACAGTACAAGAACTTATTTGTGAAAGCCTTTCTCAAGGCTTTGAGAAATGTGTCTGGGAAGCCTGCATTTGTTGGCAAAGGGTAAAGTGCCAGAAGTGTTTATGGGGGTAGGAGGAGAAAAGGGAGTGAAGGAGGTCATTTTGTTCTAGTTCAGGGCCTGGCCATCTTTGATTTATGGCTGAAAATCGACCTGGACGAGTGTTTTGAAAAGAGCAGGCAGTTATTCTCCCCACCACAGATTTAATTCTATGTAAGAAGCCCAGTTAATTTGTGTGAACTGTCAATTACTGTTTTTCAAACATGGGAATGCTCATTCTGATGTTCTTGCCAAAGTCATACTCAGATTTCTCTTACCAGCACTCATGAATTGTAATTATAAAACAAATGAATTTGGAGATCAATTAGGAATTCTAACTAGATCTTCTGATAAAAATGTTGTCTTGAGTTTGGTCTCTATCGCATAGTAATAATCTCTATCAGATGGTGATGCAGCTGCTGTCCCAGATGTGCCGGCCTTTCAGTGAGGATGTGTGTTTTTTTGGTAATGGTAACTAAAAACTTTTATAAACACAGTAATACCATTACTTGTGCCAGAGCTTCTGCAGCCATCAGAGAGCTGTAGAGTCATCCTATGCATTGGCGATTCCCAGTTGCTGGTGAATTTGAAGGCTTACATGTGGGTACCTTACGTGTGTTGGAGAATTTTTGGTTCTGTGCATCACTTTTCAAATGGATTAACTGAGAATTTTGGGTGGGACGCTATGGAAGGAAGATGTAGGGAGTGAATGCGTCTCGTTTGCCTTAAAGTTTCTCTGTGATCCCTTCCTACAACACTGAACCTACTATGAGCTGCCGCTGGTTTTGCTGGACTAAGGATTACATCTTTTCTGTTGAATTCAGTGAATGCTGTGTGAAAAGCTGGGTTTTGTTATGTGTCCTTAATGCTTTCACTCTCTAGCCAAAATTTGCAGATGCTGTGAACAAGAATGAAGGGCCATGCAAAGAGAGAGTTCTTATAGAAATTTCTGATGGGAGAAAAGAGGGATCATAGAATCATAAAATGGCCTGGGTTGAAAAGGACAATGAACATCCAGTTTCCATCCCCTGCTGTGTGCAGGGTCGCCAACCACCAGACCAGGCTGCCCAGAGCCACATCTGAATATATTCCTGGTGCCTTTAGCCTGGTGATTAATTTCAGTGCTGGGATAGGCTGGTAATTCAGCAGTTATCAATCTTTTCAGAAAAGCATTAATCTGCTTCATAAGACAGCTTTATTGGTGGCAGGAAGAGGTCACTGTATTGTTCACTGCATTGCTGTTTTGGTGGGCTAGCCTTTCCAAAGCAGTGCAATGAAGTGTGGGCTGTTAAAGTGGCACATTCTCCTGGCCCAGCCGCTGAGGCAGTAAAATAGGTCTTTTGCCTCCTGTATTCATCAACTTGCTGTTGCTTATCTGTATCAGTTCAGAACTGCTAATGCTGCGCAAGAAATTTATAAGAGCAATAAAACTTCAGGCAGCAAGTGCGGTAGCTGTGAAAAGGTGTAAATAAAGGAATGTTATAAATAACAGAGCATAGATCCATCAGCCTGTGATCTGGGTCAGAGAAATCTTAATGAGAATGATTAATATTGCTTTAGGCCTTTCAGTCATACTTCAGAAAATCAGCCCAAAGTCATTAATGGGATGAAGTGGGATGAAGAATGAGCTCTTTGCTCCCAAACGTTTTCTTTAACTCTCATCTCAGAGTGTAGTGTATAAGTTTTGATACTGCTCTCTTCTTCCTCCTCAGATAATCGTACTATTCTGTCCTACAGGAAAGTGCAGCCAGGTGTGTTTAAAGTCTACTTTGGAGATGGAACAGAGTAGTTAATTTGCAACAGTGCCAGACTTACGGAGCAGAATATAAAATGACAACTGCTTCAGACCAATGAAAGCAACAGTGGGGAAGGGCTCCTCTTAAACACTGCAGATAGAATGGGTACATCAGGCCTGTAATTTTAAAGGAATCTGACAAGGTTGTTAACAGAGAGCAATCTTGTCAAAACTGTTTCAGACCTTCAGAATTCTGCAATCTTGAAATTTCAGGATACTTTTAAGTTGGCAAACTGCCTACGTAGTATAACTCTGGGTTATCATGCAAGTTGCTTGTTTCAGTTTCAATTTCTCTTTTGCAGAAATAGTGTTCTCCATGCCACGAAAGATAGTAAACATCAGTTTCTAAAGGTTAAATTACAGCATCTTCAAAAAAAGTTTATCAAAGGGAGTTTGAATTTAAGTGATGTTAAAAGGCATTCCTTTGAGAATGTATGAATTTGTGGCATTTTTATTTGTTTATGCTCAAAGATCACGGATGTTGAAATGAGTGAATGCACACACAGTCCACAGTTCACGTGTTTGTGGTGGAGTCAGAGGAAACGCCGTACTTGGATTCTGGAGGTCTTCGCTGTCTTGGAAAGGTCTTTACCTACTTACGCCTAAGGGAATGATGACTTGATTGACATGGATTTATACAAATCTAGAGATGAATGCATAGCAGATTCACACTGATAAAGGTGAAGCCCTGGAACTCAGATATGAGGTACTTCATTTGTAATTGAAAGTGACAGAGTTCTCTCTTTCTTACAGAAGGTATACCCTGGGTTCTGGGGGAAACAATAAATGTAAAAGCAGAAATAAGTGTCACATGCTGTGAGGAAGGATACTGGATGGGTATATTAAGCTGAGCAATTCATGGGCTGCTCTGTTGCACAAGCACTCTAGTTCAAGGGTGCCCCTTAGTTATCCGTACTGGTGTTTAATACTTTTCCTGTGTTGGACACTTATCTCTTTAATTCTCCCAGAAGAGACATTAACAGATACTAGCTATGCTCATCTCTTGTATGATCAACAAGATTGCTGGAACTGGTTGTCCAAGGAGACTGTGAAGTCTCAGTCCTCAGAGACATTAAAATCTTGACTGGACATGGCCTGAGCAACTTGCTCTAGCTTACAGTAGTTTAAGCACTTACAGTAGTTAAGCACAGAGGTTGGCCTAGACAGTCCCCAGAATGGCCTTCTGACTTGAGTGACTGTATGAATTATGGTCTGGAGTGATCACATCCCTAGAAAAGAGTTCAACTTTTCATGGTTAGGTCTTGTGTTGGCTTTTTCCATTAGGCTGACACAAAAAAAATTGCAGTGTGATGACTCCTGCAATATATCTTCTTCTGCCAGAATCATAATAATTAGGTGATCACTTTCAGTCTCTGTGAAAGCTGAATTTTAACTTATGACTAAATTGTTATGTATTCCATTTGTACTATTCTACTTCCCTTTCCACTGTTGTAGCAGAAATGCTAAAAGGCACAGCTTGAAGCAGTGATGGAGCACCTGGTAGGAAAGCAAGGCCAGACCAGGGGAGCTCAGCTGCATGCAATGTACTGAGTGACCAGAAGGGCTGGAGACAGGATCCACCCTTCCCAGCTCTCATTTAAGAGCTGGCAGTGAGGTGAGGGGGTCCCTCTGGAGATTCCTGCATGATTGAGGCCTCTGGAAGGTAAGCAGCTTCTTTCTTTTGTTTCTGTGCCTGCTGCTGATGCATTCAAGCAAGTCCTTGCTTGCTGCAGTCTAGGGCCTTGCTACTCTGTTGTCACTGCTGCTTTCTATCTCCCTTTCATCTTATCTTCCATCTCATTACAGTGTTACAACTTCAAAACCAATCAGTATCTGATAGGTGCAGGAAGAGTGATGGAGTGCTTTGGATGTGTGCTGTCCTTAGCGCTGTTCTTGCGGAGACAGTGGCTCTGTGAGGAAGAGAGTAGCCTTTATGCCCCTTTTTATAGACCAATGCTATCTGCTACCAAAGGGTTAAACACGATTAAAGAATTAAAGTAGTGTTGGTGGAGTAGTTCTACAGCATGAAAAAAGCAGATCATGCAAATTACCATCCGTGGTGATTTCATGCTGGTGGGCAGCACAGCTTCACCATGCTGTTCTCTCACTCCTCCTCAATGGAACAGGAGGAGAAAATATAGTGAAAAACACGTACAGGTTGAGATAAGGACAAGCAAATTTGACCTAATTGCTGTCATGGGCACAAAGGATTCAGTGTAAGGGAGATTAGTGTAATTTATTGTCTACTGATAGCAAAGTAAAAACCTTCTTTTACCTCACACCTCCCTTGCAGCACAGGGGAATGGGGACTGCAGTCATCCCATAACATTTAGTCTCTGCCTCTCCTCCATGGTCTCTCTGCTCACCTCCCTCCCGTGGGCACACCGCCCTTCCCCTCCTGATCCCACCTGGGCATCCCACAGCTGCAGCCCCCCAGGCAGTGCCCAGCACAGCTCGGTACCACAGGTCCCCCTTCAGGCCCTGCTCCAGCCCTGTCCCCATGGCAGCAGCTCCCCCGGCCCTCCTGCTGCACCGTGGGCTCCTCTCTACAGGCTGCTCCTGTGGGGCTGCGTCCTTCTCCAGGCCACATCTACTGTAGGTGAGACCAGCTACGTTTCCTACATAACCTCTTGTTCAGATCCCTGCTTCCGAGATTTAAATCCTTCAGGGCTTTCTGAGGAAGGCAGATTCCTCTTTCCATGTCTTTCCAGCTCTTTGATCCGGGAAATAGGTCAACTTTTATGCACTGATTATGTGAACCATGCATATTTTAATTAGCAAAATTTCATTTTTTTTTCTACTGCTAGTTCTGTTTAAAAACAGTTTTAGACAAAGTAGACCTCTGGCATTAAGGCTTCCAACGCCTTGTTAGATGTACAATCTTTGTAAGAGCTTTTATCTCTGAAGCTCTTTTGGAGCCTTAGCCAGTTGAGTTACATTCTGAGTTTCTCAATTGTGGTCATTCAGAAAATATTCATGGGCCGTAGGTGAAAATGTCCTTAAGACACTGATTTGATTTACTGCAGGTCAATATTTTGGTATTCTCATATATTCTCATATGCATTCTATTATCACAATGGTTCTTGTTTACATTGCTATTTGAGAAAGCCGTTTTTTCCATTAGAAACATTTATGATTATTTCTCTTCAATTGTTCTAGCTTTGTTATCATAATGCCATATATTGGCCTCTAAAATGTGTCTAGAAAAGCCTGCAGCTGTTCCCTCCTTGGTTTCTCTCTGTTGAATTATGTTTAAGTCAGTGTATCTGAAAACAGGCAGTAATAGAAGGGATATTATCCTTAGTAAATATCTTCATCGTGATAAATCTCTCTTGCCCTACAAGTGACTGCATGGGGATTAGAGTTGAGTAAGCATTTGCTGAATATCACTGCCACCTTTCCTAGGCCATTTAAATGTGTTTAATTTTTCAGGGTGAAACATGAAGCCCACTAATACAAATGTTTGTATTTGGACTGAATTATATCTAGACTGTAACAGTTAGATCAGGGTTAGGGCCAGATTGTGACTGATCTGTAGGAGGCCAGTTCTACTTGAGAGAACGAGAGAGAAGAATGCAGATTCATTTCTAGTCACTTACGCTGCTTCAGTTCTTTTCAATATTTATATAATGCTATTATGGGTTGAAGTACCAGTAAATATATGGATGATGCTTTGCTCTGTATTGTTTTTCACATCAGTCACAGCCCTTAAAATTACCCGATGCCTGGGAGCCATCACTGTCTGGATGTAAGACAACTGGCTTTAGTTCATCCTGGCTAAGATGGAGGTGGCAGAGCTATGAAACAGAAAATACTTCCAGGGGTTTTATGTCCTACGTAACATCACTTTCTGTTTGTTTATGTAGACTTCTGTCAGGTTGCCCAGAAACACAGAGAGAACCTGTTCTCCAATGATCAAACTCATGGGAAATTTTAAGGAGTCTGAAGTAATACTGTGTGCTTCATCTGTATTTGTTCTTTTTTAGTCCTTCCTTTCAAAAAAGTTGCATTTTAATCTGTGACAGCTCAGGGATCTGCACTCTTGATAAGCCCTGCCTTGGCTGTAACCGAGTATTCGTGTCCTTGGTAAGCAGCAGCTCCAGCAGACTTTCTTATGGCAGAATTCAGTGGCTCTGAGGAGGTGACATCTGTTGCAGATGGTGTAGCCCTCCTGCACCACAATGCAGCATGTCAGCAGCACGTCGCCCTGCGCCAAACCCCAAGGAGTGCGTGGTCAGCTTCATTGCCCTGGTTTAGTACTGTGAGTCACTCATCAGACAGTTTCCCCCACCAGCTCTGAATGTAATTTCCCAGAGCTGCTCTGAGAGTAAGAACTGAAAACGTGCTTTATTGTTGATTTTCTCAGCTCCTGGACTGACTCTCAGCAGAGGTGTGAATGGCATCTGGAGAAGATACAATACTCACTGCATCCAATCCCAGTGAAGTTTCCAAATCACAAGCTCTAACTTTGAACAATCAACAGAACTTATTAGGGTTCTAAGGGCCTTAAATGAGACCTCAGGACATGTAGTTAAGCAATCAGTTACACTTGTTAATTGGGAGTGGTAGCTAGTAATAAATCAGAAGAGGAAATTGAGTTACTGCCCTCTAAGAAACAAGAGCTTTGCAGGGGACCCCAGCACTTGTTCTTTAGGCATACTGGGATTTTTCTTTTTCTTAAGTTGATCTACTATTTCATATTTCAGCCAGTCAGGAGTGTTTTCTCTTTCTGTAGCACTGCTGCAACTATGTATAGCTTGCCCTATTGCACAGTTTAATGCCCTAGTGCTTTTAGCTTGAAACTATTGTTTTTTAAGTTTATTAATATCTGTTATACACTGTTAGGTGTTAACACTGTGTAACCAAATTTAAAGCTGTGATCCCATTTCCATCCCAGAAGATACAGAAGTCTTATTTAAAAATCAAACAAACTGGAGATGAAGATAACCACTCAGTATATTCAGTGTGCCATACAGGTAATGGTGGTAATGACTGCAGTACCCACACAGAAAGTATGGGCAGACTGGTTCATTAGAGCAGTGTGAGGTATCCTCTCTCTCTGCATACTTTGATGTTAAAAAGAGCTTCTGTTGCTGCCTCCAGTCTGTTCTGCATGCAGAGCTGGCCGTGGGTTGAGCACTGCAGGTATTGCTGAGTATGTTCTTTTAACAGTCGGGTTCTCCCATGAATGAGTTACATCTTAATTCTGCCTTCATCTACAGGGAAGAGAGCTGGATAAGAAGGTGTTTCCCTGCTCCATAAATCTTTTGGATGTCTGAAAGTTTTCTGGTGGTGGCATGAAAGATAGAATTTTTCAGAGATTTTTATACGAAGCTGGAGGGGAAGAAGGAAGATGAGATACCCAAATAACTGGTGTGTGGGTTTAAGTTTGTCATCTGGTCTGTGAGGGTCTGGGCCACAGCTTCTACTCTCTGAGTGGTTCCTCTAATTGTCAGGTAATAGGATATTTTGAAGGGGCTGTTTTTTAGCTTTGAGTTGGAATTTCCATGTTGAGCATAAGGAGTCACTTGGACACTTCTTTTCAATCAGTACGTGTGTGTTTTGGTGTAACGTGTTTCCTTCATGTAGTTTCTTCTGAAAAAACTGATCCCACTGTTAGCAGGGGTTGAACCAGATTGTGTTCC
The DNA here is from genome assembly GCF_019238085.1 of Lagopus leucura. Taxonomy (NCBI): domain Eukaryota; kingdom Metazoa; phylum Chordata; class Aves; order Galliformes; family Phasianidae; genus Lagopus; species Lagopus leucura. Next base: position 115,827 of record NW_024962287.1, read on the forward strand.
AAGAAGCCTTCCAACCTGAATTCATCTGTGATTCAACTTTTGTGGAGCATTTCTGTCTAGCTCCCATTAGGGATAAATGATTCCTGGGCCAGTAGTTGCAGTACGGTAAAAACTGTTGAATTATGTCACATCTCCCATGATGCAAAAAGACTTAAGTCACATAATCATGGAATTGCAGGGATTGGAAGGGACCTCAAGAGATCATCAAGTCCAACCCCCTGCAAAGCAGGTTCCTTCCCTACAGCGGGTTGCTCAGGACGGTGTCCAGGAAGGTCTTGAATATCTCCATAGAAGGAGACTCCACAGCCATTCTGGGCAGCCTGTTCCAGTGCTGTCACTCTGATGGTGAAGAAGTTGTTCCTTGCATTAGTATGGAACTTCCTGTGTTCCAAGTTCTGCCCATTGCCCCTTGTCCTACTGTTGCTCACCACTGAAAAGAGTCCATCCCTATTGACTTTGCTTTCACACTTTAGGTGTGGATGAGGCAACGATGAGATCTCCTCTCAGCCTTCTCTTCTCCAGGCTGAACAATCCCGTCTCTCAGCCTTTCCACATATAGGAGATGCCCCAGGCCCTTCATCATCTTTGTCACCTTCTGCTGGACTATTTCTAGGAGATTCCTGTCTTTTTTGAACTGGCAGCCCAGAACTGGACACAGTATTTGAGATGTGCATTAAATTAACTAAATATTAAGTATTAAACTGTAATGAAAATATCTTGTGTTCTTATTTATTATGTTTTATAAATATGGACTTAGCAGAAGTCTTTGTCTATCTGTATATATAGATATATCTATTTGTGATATCACACATAGGGACAACTATCATGTCTGTACTATACACAGGGCCTGGGACAGTTGCTGGCGCTGGCTGATGATGATTTACACTCTTTAGTTGTTAGCATGCTCTGTGGCACGGCTTTGATCTGGAGCAGTCAGCAGCATTAAGATGATGACTGATTATGCTTTGGAGGTTACTGTGGATCAGGGACATAAGTAATGGGAATGACTTCCCATTAAGTCATTCAGATGCGACACCTTGCAAGTAGGGAAGAAAGGAGTTCAGCTGTGTGAATGCCAACTGAATTATATCAGTTGGCTTTGGGGCTGGAGAGTAGTCTTTGACCTGTTGTGACTACATTTCTAACGGTAAATAGTGCAGTCAAGTGGAAAGTAAGTCACTCTACTGAGACTGGGGAGGTTGGTATCAGCTGAGTTGATCTGAAGCATGCATGTTCGTTTTCTTTCTCTCTATCTTGCATGCTTATAGATGTCTAGCTATTAAGACTCAGCTCTTCAGATTAGTGTTATCTTCTGTGCTGTTTTAGCAGACATGCTTGGGGAGGGCCTGTTCTAGGTTGGGACCTCTAGGGGTTCCCATAATACAGATAATAGTAAAGAGAAGGGAATGATGAGATTTCTTGTGAAATAATTGCTTAGTCGTTATGGCAGATGTAAACTGAGTTCTTTTGTGTGCAGCAGTCTTAGAAAAGCGACAGTATATTTTGTGGCTTTGGACTGTCTATTTCAAGGATTTGAGGGGCAGAATATGGAACAAAAATTTGGCACATGAAGGGCTGATGAGAAATGTGTCTAAAGATGTGCCTTCGCCTACCCCTGCCACAGACTTCTAATATCCCTAGGAGAAATCTCTCAGTTGCCATACTTCATGCACGTGTCCACCTATTCATTGGAATTCACATGGGCTGGGTTGAACAGTGTTCATTAAGTGTTCTGGTAATGCAAGTGATCACTGCTACTCTGGCAAATGCAATTATAAAGCTGAGCTTCTGGCAGCTGATGTGCATCTCTGGACAGATGCCCGGTCACTACTGCCTCTGACAAACTCACACCATGGAGAAGTGATGAGGCTGCTGGATGCTTGCCTCTGTATCAGCTGAGTAATTGTTTGTTTTCTTCTAGATGAGTACAAGAGTAAAGTAGCCTGTGAAGATGACAAGCTGCGGCTAAGCTGTAAGAAGAGCATGGTGATAGCCATTTATTCTGCTATCTTTGGAAGGACACGGGGAGGCAGCCTGGAGTGCCCGTACCAAAACCTAGGGATGCACATGATTGGTAAGAATGGCTTTATGGAGCACACTATTCTGGGAGTCTGAGCAGGTTTATCTCATTTACTGTCATCTCACAGTGCTGGCAGAGAGCCTGGGTAGGAAAGGCAGAACTGGCACATGCAACCTGTCACTGTTGTGCTCCTGATGTGTGGAGCTTCCTTAGCCAGTGGTGAGCTGCATCATAAGTGCCTAACTGAGGTACAGGTAGAAGCCATGGCCAAGTTAGGAAGCTGCAGGCTTTTGGCAGATTCATCAGACTTCAGGGTGCTCCTTGAATTCCTTACTCAACTGTTTGCCTTCCTGGTACTCCATACCCTCTATCTATACCATGGAGATGTGTATTATTGGTAGGTGTCATGGACTGTCTACGGCTAAGTCAAGCCTTAACATTGTATTTAAAATTTTATTCCCATTAAAGCAAGGGGTAAAAATTCAAAAAGCAAGCTGTTAAGTTGAATCACGTTACAGTCAGCTCGGGGTACCTCTGAACAGATTCTTTACTCAGGCTATCGTAGTTTCTTACATTCATGTGTTGAAGATTCATAAACTTCAGAACATTCACTAAAACTGTCTGTTCTTGAGCCAACGTGAAATGAGTTTGAGCATTTTAGGCTGTGTCAGAGCGTATGTCCTTAGTGCAAAGCCAGGTGGCTGGCATTCTTCACCACTTTCTGCAGAACTGAAAAGGGGCTAACCACTTTTGCAAAAGAATTGCCTCTAGAGAGGGAAGGGCTTCAGAAAGGGCTGCAAAAGTAGCTTAAGGGGCTGCTGTGGTCTGTGCTGGTGTCTGTTCAACTGTACCTGGAGATCTTTGGTTTCACAGCTGCTGATCCTGTGCCCTTAAGGAGTTAAATGCTGTTCAAATGGAACCATGCTTGGAAACATGATATGCAGGTGATGGGTGTCAGTAGATGAGTGGTAGAACCAGGCTTGTCAATTAATTTGTGCTGCATGGAGAGTGCCTTCGCTGTGTAACTGGAAAAACCTCAGCACTTGCAGCATGGTGGAGTAGTTCAGGGTCTCCTACACAGTCCTATGTTTTGAATGCAGAATGGTAGAAAAGTCCCTGTTCTTTAATCTCCCATCTTTGGAGGTAACACATGCCTTTGGATGCACTCCTTTTGTTCCCTAGTTGGAGTAGAAGCTATTAAGTTTGACAGGATGGCCGAAGCAGGCAGACCAGTGCAGTGGTGGTTTGACTGCTGGATGACAACTTGCCAAGTCAACAAAATTGGATGGGTTTCTAGAGCACACCTGAGCACACTGCTCCTTTTTCCTTCCTGAGAGTGCAGAAAAAGACATGTATTGGTGACAAAGTGCTAATGCTGGGATTTGCTCTTGTATGTCAGTGTGAAGTGAAACTCTTCATTTTGAATCAAAGACACGCAGGATAAAGTTTTCCTCTTCTCCTTCTAAGTGCAATGTCCTGAAACTTGGCCAGGCTGAGAGCGGGGTGTATGGCACAAGAAAGTGGGCTGGGAGGCAGTGGAGCAAAGCTGTAGTTAAAGGAACAAACTGCAAGGCATGAAGCAGAGCTGCACAGACACCCTACTAAGTGTGGTATTTGCCAAGGAAACAAGGTTTTCTGGGAAGTGATCCAATGGGCCAGAGCTCTAGTTATGCAAGGAAGGGGAAGGTGGCTGTGGTTATGATTCCACTGTTGGCCCCACAGGAGAAGACAGCGTAGGATCGGTCTGTAACCCAAATCAGCAAAAAGCATATTTGCACCATGCTTGCCCACAGCATACTGAAGAAGTAACAGGCGTGCATCCATTCACAGTACTGAAGTGAGGGGGCTGTATTCCCAGCTGCCACCAGCAATTCTGGGATCTGTGTGCAAAGTCCCCCAAACTGCTTCAGAACTTGCACTCCTGCCATGAGCTTATCTAGCCCAGAAGGCAACTGTTCCTTCAGGAACTGGTAAAAGCATCATGGCAAGCTTTCTCTAGCTAGGGAACACTTCTCCACATGTTTCCACAGCCCTGCGATATGGAGAGGGCTGCTCTGTGACAGCCTTTGATCTCAAACACTAGCAAGGAGCTGATCTCACAAACATGGCTGTGAGTCAGACTTTACAGCAGCACCACTTCCCATAAGGCAGAACCCAGCTACATTCTGCACGCGAAAGATTTGCTCTGTTTCAGTTTCACTGGAATTATGATTTGTGTCATGCCAGAGCCTTGGCAGAGGGCCTTTTCGTGGGATGTAGGTCCTGGAAAAGTCTGCAGCCATTAGTTTATTCAGGTAGTATGAGTTACCGATGAGTGAAGAACTTGTTGGTGCCCCAGAGGTGGGGAGAGAGATCATCCTCTCCTGATGAAAAGCAGCTCAGAAAATGTTATTCCATCCATTGCTTTTGTGAATAAAATGTACGTTTGGGTTGAATTTAGCAATTTTCATCATCTACAGATGAGACTTTTAAAACACTGAGGGATGAGGAGGAGAGTTGTCCTAACAGATTGGGGTACTATTGCCATGAGGTAACAGAATAAATCATTTAATTTGCTCTGCCTTGAAAAAGACCTTGTACTCCTATAGGAGTGTTGAGCAGTAAAGCCTGCTAATGGTGAATTTCTTGGGTTCTGCAGAGACACGCAACATTTTGGGTGCTCACTGGGAGGAGTGTGAGGTTTGTCAATGCATTATAGCCCTTTAACACCTGGACACCCAGCCGTCCTTCTGCTGCTTTTGGGTAGTGTGGAGTCCCCAGTCAGACTTAGCACTCCATTTCCCTGTCAAACATGTGCTGTCTTATGTCTATATGACCGTGCCTAGCATCTGAGAAGAGAAAGTTTTTGTGAAGGACTCCATCCTATCCCTGTCATGTTAAAGAGAAAAACTGCCAGGATCCCCTTTTAACTGGAAACACACTGAAACTTGTGCCTCTGAGCATAATGGGAAATCCCCTGAAAACATTTGGACCTCTCCTTTGAATGCCTTGGGAATTCTGAGGAGCTCCTAAAGGAATTTGACCTTATTTGTAACTCCATTCTTAATAAAGCTTCCACTTTGCTTTGCAGAGACAATATGCAGAGCATAGAGAGGTCTCTGGAGAAAAGGTTATTTACAAGCAACAAGTCGTTAATATCCTTCGGCACAGGGAACCCTTTGCCCCCTTTATCATGCTGTTTACAGCTGCCTCTGTCTGCATCTCTGAGTTTATACAAGAGAAGCTTATTTAAAAACTGGACTTTTCTTACCCAGATCTGAGTGTATAAGGTAAATACCTAATTAAGAGCCTGAGTAGCAAGAACCTGGATGTTAAAAAAAAAAAAACCTTTTTTAGTATTCAGTGGTATGATATCCTTGACCATGTTCAATGCACCTGATACGTTCACATGTACATTTTTATAGTAATAGCCCCTGAACCACAGGGAATGAGACGTGTTTAGCTTACTGCTAATACCAGGACTCAGGTCTCCTCTCAAGAACCCTGTCTCTCTCCATCAGATACAGAATCATAGAATGGCTTGAAAGAAACCTCAGAGATCATTCAGTTCCAATTCCCTGCTGTGGGCAGGGTTACCAACCCACTAGATCAGGCACCAGTATGGGTTGCCCGGGGCCCATCCAGCCTGGCCTTGAGCACCTCCAGGGATGGGGTGTCCACAGCATCTCTGGACAGCCTGAAAGATACAAAGCTACCACAGCAATTTCTGTCCTCTTCTGGTAGAAATAATCTGGGCTTGGTTTCCTGAGTTGGCACAGGATTGGAGGAGCAAAGCTCCAAAGCCTCGCTTCAGCTCATGGTGTGTAACTTAAACTCAGTAGTCTGCTGAGAAGTAGAATATTTTTATCACTTAATGTATAGATTCTCTCCTGTAATCTTATGTAGAGAAAACAGATGTGTTTGCAAAGCCCTGAGGAAACTCAGATGGAAGTGACTCTCTCTAGGTCATTGGATCTGATAAGGAAAGAGCAGAAAAATGAGTTTAGTGAAGAAGCCTGTGCCTTAGGTGCTCATTCCCTGGCATTTTTTTCATATTAATGCAAGAAGATGATTGAACCCTGTTTGTTTTGATTTCTTCCTCTTGAGGCAAATGTATATATGACTGGAACTAGAGCTTTCACGGTTCCTCTTATAAATATTTGTTATACCACATAAATAATAGGCTCTTTAAGTTTGTCTGTCCGTGATCAGATCTAGCATGTGAATTAGAATGAATTACATGCAATTAAAGAAAATCATTTCAATCTGTGGTATGTTCTATTCCACCTTATATTTCTGCCAGTGCAAGTCTGTAACTGGGCTCTAAACCTGGTCTTAAGTGAAATGCTTAAAAACAGAAGGTCTCCAAGCTGTGGAGGTGGGGCTATGAGGAGCAGCGACTGCTGGCACTGATGGGCTGGGGGTGGCAGGATAAGATCACAGAATCACAGAATGGCCAGGGTTGGAAGGGACCTCAAGGATCATGAATCTCCAACCCCCCTGCCACATGTAGGGCCACCAACCTAAGATGGCGGAGCTGCTGGAATGCTGCTGCTGATTTTAGTAATTAATAGGTAATGCCATGTAACGGGGTAATCCTTGAGCAGATCTGAGTGCTTGGGGCTGAAGCACTCTTGTGCCTTGGCCTTTCACCATGAATATGGCAGCCTTTAAAATGGCTCAAACATTGACTTCGTGGCATGAGCAGCAAGTACAATGGATTTGGACTCTGATTTTCATCTTTAAGGTTCCTACCAGGCTTCCAGAATTCTCCTTCCTGTAAGTGTGACTCCCTGCATGTATTTTACATTCACTGTAGAACCTGCTGTACTATATGTATAGCTATTAAGAACAAGTTTTTAGAGGCCGATCTGTTCGTATGTAATAAAACCCACAAGTACCCAGGTTTTAAAGCTAAGTAAATACCAGTTGCAGTTTAATTCACATAATACCTTATTAAATCTTAACCAAAATGAAAATCCATTTAGAACGCTAGGCTAAAGTGAAATGAAGGCTGTTTTCAGAAAGTTATTTTTCAGTTCTTAGTTTGTATGTTTCACTTTTTGTTTCGAAGCACCAGAAGGTAATTAAAATCACTCTACAACTGTTTTTAAAAAGCTCAAACCATCGTTGGGTCGCGTAGTCATAAAAATGATTTACATGGTGTAGTTCTCTGTAAGCACACAATTGCCATTAAAAAAAATAATAATAATGAAAAGCTCCATTCAAATTGGCTTCTGGGCAAGAGCTTCCTCAAAGCCAAAGTTCAACTTGGTTTTAAAAAAAATATATATATGTATAGTGTAGTATATAACCCTATGCAATGGTTGTAAACAACAATTCTGGAAGTTGTAATTCAAAAAGCACTAGCAGACTTTGTGTTGATATTCATGTGATGCTTGAGGAAATGAAGGGGGTACTTCTCACTCCTTCAGAATGGTAAATGTATGCTGTAACCAGCTTTATAAAGGATGCCTGTTGTCTTAGTATTAGCTAAAAGCAAATTCAGAATATGCTTTTAAAAATAAAAGGGAAGAACATAGGAGATACAAATCTATAGCATTTCAGCATATTTCCGTGGAGTCACTCTGAATGAAAACTGGTGTAATTTGTCCAGAGCTGATGAAGCTCCTCTTAAAACAATTCAGATGTCAGTCAAGATTATGATATAATTACCACAGTGGTGAATCCTGAGCCTGAGAAACAGAGGTAATGTGAAATCCGTGAGGCTGCAAGCATGCAGTGCTTTACTTTAAGAAGACCAAGAAGTGACTTGCAGGTTGTGTCAGCAGGATAGCCTTTTAAGATAGGTGGTCCACTCCCACTGCCTCTGAGGTAGAGATCTTGCTTCCGTGTAGGTGCAGGCACTAATTGAAGTGTGAGCATCTTCAGGAAAACGCTTCTGTTGGGCTGTAACAAATGGAACGGACAGATAGACTCAGGGCCTTCACAAAGCAGTGCATTTAATGCACCAGCCCTATCTTCTACTGGCTGAAGCAATAGCTGTTAGCTTCTTTGCTTTGTAACTTGAGTGACTTATGGCCCACAGTCAGTTGTTTTCTGCTGCAAATTAAATAATAAAAGTTTACTGTCTTTGCCAGCCCCAAACTTCTTTGTTCTCTGAGACTTCTTGAAGCCAAGCTCATTGGTGTCCTCAGATTCTCACTTTAGCTCCCAGACCTGCAAAATATTATTCATTTGCTCAGCTTCACACACTCAGTCTCTGCCAAACTGGAGCCTCACATGTTTTATATGAGTTCTGGTTCTAGATACGAAGGTGACAAGAAGATTTGAGATCACATTAATAAACCAAACGCTTCCAATTGTAACTATAGCATCTGCAACTAAGTCTGCAGTGTATTCAGCTCCAGTCTGCAGATGTAAAGCGGGTTGGTTTTTTTTTAAGATTCTTGTTTTATTTTTTATCCAGAAATCTTACTGTGTGTTTCTGAGAAAAATCCTGTCCCTTGCTTTAGAGGCATTTCCTCCTAGAGCTGTCACTTGCTTCTGAATGATTTCCCTCAAAGGAATGCTTGCCTTAGCTCATTCCTTTTGCCTTCTCATCAAAAGTTAATGAGGACAGAAGGGGTTCCACTGAATGGAATATCAGGTGTAGGTCTACTCCCAGTGCAGCCAAAGTATCATTGAGCCAAAGAGTGCCACAGAATTTGTCCCTTGATCAGGTAATACCAGCTGTGTTTTAGTTCCTCGTTGCTTACCTCCCTTGCGCTAATGGAAAAAGAACTTCAGGCAGGGATTCTGTTTCTGAACCCTTCAATTACAGCCAGTCACTTGGTTCTTCTGATACTTCAAGATCTTTTACTTTGTTGAAAAAGTAGCATGAGTGCTCCAATATTTGTCCTAGATTCAGAGAGTGCTTCCTCTGACAAGTGGGTGAAGGTTTCTTCTTAAGCTCTGTTTTAATTCTTGTCAAGTCCCCACATAATTCTTATGTGAAATAAGGGCACTCAGGAGTAATATGCAGTGGGAGCCATTGAGATTATTGGTGGAAAACAGACCTGATGCTCAGATGAAAGAATAATGAGGTAGAAGAATAAAAATGTCCTGTCAGACAACACTCCTAAGATCCTGAGGTCTGTGAAGAATAGAAAGAATTGACTCTCTCTATTCTGACAAAGAGTCACTGGGGTGTTCTCCATGCCCCACTGCCTTGCTGTCCCCATAGGCAGCCTGTGGAAAAGGCACTACCTGACAGCCTTACAGCATGCTAACTTGTGAATGCGTTCAGGTGTATGTAGTCCTGCTTGCTCTGAAAAGCCTGCCTCATGTGAAAGAGGCTGCAGAAGAGGCAGGATGTGGCAGGTGAGTCTGACCCTAAGGTCAGTAAATGTGCAGATGCTCAAGATATAGTTGGGCACTTGGCACATGCCCAATTTCATTATGCTACTAGTTACCCATCTCAAAGCAAGATTCCACATCTGTGGATCCATCTGTGATGACTTGGAAAATGCTCTGACCTCCACCACAGCTTGAGCTAAGAATTACTGTAATACAAAAACTGAACTGACTGGAAGCATTCTTTTGAACCCAAGTAGGTTTTGTCATCAAAAGTAGTAACAGTGAGTAACCAAAGTAGTGGATGTGATTAATAGGAATTTTTAAAATGTCTCAATTTTTTTTTTTTTTTTCACCAGGAAAAAGTAATAAAAATCAGTCATGCTGGGAAACAGCCTTTAACTGACTAGAATCCATTCATTGTGGTGAGCTCGATGATTTGGACGCTATGTCACTGAGATTGATTCCAGTAGAGCTGATGCTCTCTGCAAGGTACAGCTGGTAAAATTCTCCAGTATGGTTTTGGTATCATCTGATTTGGGTTTTACCCCTGGCAGAAGCCGGGCAGATGGAGACAGAAGATCCAAGAGCAGCCTACCAGTCCTGGAATACTAAATTGAAGTGGTAAAATGAATTGCCTATCAAGGGCTTAGGCTAAAAGTTGTGAAAAGAAGCTGCCCAGCAATATACAGGCCTTTTGTGAAGAGTAGTTACAGCTCACTCAGTCCAAATTGGGGAAAGCCGACCCCCAACACTAAGGCTGCTTTGTTGAAGAAGAGGAAATGGGTAGTAGCTGTAGGTGATTGGATCCCTTTTCCATGTAGGGACAGATGATGTGGCTACATGGGTCAAGGGCTGTCAAAAGAGACTTCAGGGCCTAGGGACAAGTCTAAAGGAACTGAACGCGCAGCTCATCTTTTCTGCCTCCTGTGTTGGGTGAGGACATGGTAACAAACCAAAGGATCACTTCTCTGAATATGTGGCTTTGTGGCTGATGCCATCACCAGAACTCTGTGTGGTGCAAAAGGGTCTGGCCTCTTCTCCCAGGCAAATAGTAGGACCCGAGGAAACGGCCAGAAGTTGTACCAGAGGAGGTTTAGGTTGGACATGAGGAGAAACTTTTTCTCTCAGAGGGTGGTCAGGCACTGCAATGGCTGCCCAGGGAGGTGGTGGAGTTGCCGTCCCTGGTGGTGTTCAAGAGGCGCCTGGATGAGGAGCTACGAGAGATGGTTTAGTGCTTGTGGCACTGATAGGAATGGGAGGGTGGTTGGACTGGATGATCTTGCAGGTCGTTTCCAACCTTGTGATTCTGTAATTCTGTGATTTGATGACCAATTAGCCTATATGGTACTGGGTTTCTAGGCAGTGGATGGGGTTTGCTTTCTCAGAGAGAATGGTCTTTGGGGAAAAGCTAGCAGGACTCACTGGGAGGGCTTTAAATCAGATGTGAAGGTGGATGGGAGATAGACAGTGAGCCTTTCCACGATAAAGTATGGGAGGGCATAACTATACTAGAGAGAGAGGGGACTAGTTCAACCTCCTGCCAGAGCAGGAACACCTGGACCAGGTCATAGAATCATAGAATGGCCTGGGTTCAAAAGGACCACAATGATCATCTAGTTTCAACCCCTTTAATGTGCAGAGTCACCAACCACCAGACCAGGCTGCCCAAAGCCACATCCAGCCTGGGATAATCACACAGGAATCTATCCAGGTGGGTTTTGAATGCCTCCAGAAAAGGAGACCTCACAGCCTGTCTGGGCAGCCTGTTCCAGTGTTCTGTTACCCTTACTGTGAAGAAGTTTTTCTCATATTTACGTGGAACCTCCTACATTCCAGCTTGCACCCACTGCAGCTTGTTCTATCATTACACATCACTGAGAATGGCTTCATCCTCCTGACACTCACCCTTTACGTACTTACAGACATTAACGAGATCACCTCTCAGTCTCTCCTCCAAGCTAAAGAGACCCAGGTCCCTCAGCCTTCCCTTGTAAGGGAGATGCTCCACTCCCTTAACCATCTTTGTGGCTCTGTGCTGGACTCTCTCAAGCAGTTCCCTGTCCTTCTTGAACGGAGGGGCCTAGAACTGGACACAGTATTCCAGATGCAGTCTCACTAGGGCAGAGTAGAGGGGGAGGAGAACCTTTCTCTTCTTACTAACTATCCCCCTTCTAACACACCCCAGGATGCCTTTGCCTTCTTGACCACGAGGGCACAGTGCTGACTCATGATCGTCCTGGTAACGCCTTTGACGCAGTACCCCACAACACTGGAAAGATATGGATTTGATGCATGGACTGTTCGATGGACAAAGAACTGGCTGCAGGATGGAGTCCAGAGAGTGGTGGTCAATAGTTCAATGTCTGGACGGAATTTGGTGATGAGTGGTGTCCCCCAGGGGTTGGTGCGGGGGCCAGTGCTCTTTAATATCTTCATCAGTGACATCAACAGTGGTGTCATGTGCACCCTTAGTAAGTTTGTTGATGCCATCAAGCTGTGGGATGCAGTTGACACACCAGAGAGATGGGATGCCATTCAGAAGGGCCTAGACAGGCTTGAGCAGTGGGCCAGGTGAAACTCATGAGGTTCAGCAAATCCACATGCAAGGCTTGCACCTGGGTCGAGGCAACCCCCACTACTAATACAAGCTGGGGGATGAATGGATTGAGAGCAGCCCTGCCAAAAGAGACCTTGGGGTGCTGGTGGATGGCAATCTGGACATGAGTCAACAATGTACCCTTGCAGCCCAGAAAACCAACCATATCCTGGGCTGCATCCAAAGCAGTATGGCCAGTAGGGTGAGGGAGGAGATCTGCCTCTGGAGCACCACATCCAGATGTGGAGTCCTCAGTGCAGGAAAAACATGAAGCTGTTGGAGTGTGTCCAGAGGAGGGCCACAGAAATGATCTAAGAGATGGAACACCTCTCCTGCAGCACATGCTGAGAGCTGGGGCTGTGCAGATGGAGAAGAGTGAGGTGAACTAAGGGTGGCCTGTCAGTATCTAAAGGGGAGCGACAGGACAGGAGGGGACAGACTCTTTAGCAGGGTCTGTGGTGATAGGCTTGCAGGTTAAAGAGGAGATATGTAGGTTAGATATAAGGAAAAAGTCTTCTATTGTAAGGTGTTGGAACAGGATGCCCAGAGATGATGTGGTGGATGTCCCATCCATGGAGACTTTCAAGGCAAGGCTGGATCAGGCCCTGGGCAACCTGATCTAGCTGTGGTGTTCACTGCAGGGGAGCTGGACTATATGACCTTAAGTGTCCTTTCCAACTCTAAGGACTCTCTGATTCTATGCCTCTGTTGGAGTCAGTCCATGTAGACGTGCAGCAGTAGTAAGGCTGGAGGGAAGTACAGCTTTTAGAAAGCATGTTCAGGATAAAGATGACAAAGTGAGATGATCCCACCATCCTTCAAACCTGAACTTTAGTTTGAAATACCATGTTTCAAAAGCACAGCTTATATCTTTGGACATTTTTGCATTGAAGTTTCACCGTAGCCAGGAATCAGATCTATTCTTAGTGCACTGGAGCTATCCAAGATTAATGAAAGCAAATGGTGACTCTATCCCAGCCTTCATAAGTGCATTCTCTATCATCTGTGAGGACATAAAGTGCTTTTTATTGCTCTGCTGTGGGATTTGAGCTTTGTGGGCTTTAAAAGGTTCCTGACAGGGACCTGGCTCTATTTAGCAGTAGACTTTCCATTAGACTGAGCTATGGTGTTGGCATTTGTGAGTGTCCTTCCCCATGTATCTGACACATGAGATCACTTGTTAGTACTAACATCACTGATGTTAGTATAGTGTTTAATATAACATGCACTGTTTGCACTTAGTAAACAAACAAGCCACAGGAGAAATGAAATGTCCTGAATAAGAGTGCAAACAAGAGTGCCAAATCCACTTTTCCTCTTCTAGGAACAGGAACTGAGTTTGGCCAGCCGTATGGGGTCATAGCCCTACTCTGCTCTACCACATTGCTGGGCTTGCCTCCTCTGCATCTTTTTGGGATGCTAGCTACGTCATTTATAGAGAAGAGAACCTCTATTTTATTGCTTCTCTGAGGCAAGTGGAGGTGAAGACTTCATACCTGGAATCACCTCATGAAGAAGTACAAATATATTTGGAATTCTCACTTCAATCCAGCTCCTTTATATATTGTTTACTCTTGGAAGTTAAATTACCAGCATGTACATCATAAAAAGTAACACAAGTGATTTGGGTGTTTTTACACTCCTAAGACATGGGACCATGTTGTCACTTCTAGATGATATGATGCTAACTGTGGTTTATGAGGGTCTGGTAGCCTCACCTATCACCCATCTGTCGCTCTGGTATATTTTGACATCTTCAGTGCTTGTTAGTGAGAGAATAAAGATGCTAGATATGACACTCTGGCATGACCTCTACATTACAAATCCTTAGAAGTGTTCAAGGGAGATGATCCCATTTGGACCTTGCTGCTGCATTTTTTCAGTTCAGTGTGTTCTGTGGAGGCTCAGCAAGTTAACAGCTCAAAGTATGAGAGAGGAGACCAAACTAATTTCAGTTTAAGAAGTACACAGGGCATTTGTGCTTATGTGCAGCAAAAATAAGGGAAAACTTGCCACTGTCACCAGTGTTATTTTTTATTAATTTGTTATTAATATCTAATATGTAATTTGTTATTGTGCCATAGAGTCTATTTATTGATTTATTTGGACTGGAAGAATATGACTGATTCTAAGAGAATGTCTTTGTCCTTACCATGGAAAAAATGAATACTCAGTTTTGGACTCCTCAGATGGATGTTGAAAAACGGCAGCAAATCCAGTGAAGGGCCACCAAGGTAGTCAGGGACTGGAACACACAGCATGTGGGGAGATGGTGAAAGACCTGCATTGGCTTGTTTTCATGAAGAGGAAGCTCGGGTAGGGATGTTATTGTTGTTTTTCTAATACCTAAGAGGTGGCTGTGCAGAAGACTTCTTGGGAATGCAAAACAAAGCAAACATAAATAAACAAACCCAACAAAAATAATCACAAAAGCAGTCAATACAAGCTGCAGGAACGGAAACCTGATTAGATACAGGAGAAAAAAAATTAAGCTGAAGAATGCCATAGCCCAGGGAGGTTGGGGATTATTTACCTGTGGGTATTTTCAAAACTTGCCTAGACAAAATCCCGAGTAACCTGATGTAACTTCAAAGCTGGCCCTGTTCTGAGCAGCAGGCTGTACTGGATAAGCTCCAGATACTGCTTCCAATGTAGTTACTGTATGGTTTATGTGCTACAGTCCAAACAGGTGACTTTTCCGTATTATTTGAATATTCAATGAGTTCAGTATTTTCAATATTGAAGTCTCTAAAAATTCTGTATAAATCGGGCTTTTAAAATCTTGGTTCTTTACTTCCTGTGCTGAGGGATCTTATCCACATGTATAATTGGAGCATGCAGAGTCTCTTCTGCTTTCTGCTCATTTTGTCTGGCACAGGTGGAGCTGGAGCAGCCTGGTGATTGGAGAGTCAAGCATGACACTACTGGTGGTTAGGTGAATATGGAGGATGTAGGTTTGTGCCCTAAGAAGTTGGGTATCTAGGCTTACCTGAATGTGGCAAACTAGTAGTGCCAAGGCCTGGGTACAGATACTGTAAGATCTTCTGTTCTGTTAAATTACACTGCACTTGTTGCCATAATTAGTTGTCTTGGCCCGACTGACACTAACAGTCAGCCCAGAAACTGGTTTAAAGTTGTATATGGGACAGGGTTGATTCCTATTGTGTTTCACCACTATTTTGGAAGGTAAGAGTATTTAATAGTATTAATGTTGGTTGTTCCAACACAGTTGGCCTCAGGGCCTGGGAATGGGCCGGGGAAGTTTTCATTTACCAGCAAACATGCTAACCAAACAGCATAGGCTGGTCCTTAGCACAGTTAACACAAATAGGAACAGCAGCGTTAGGACCCACTCTGCCAGATGAAGCTGCATGACTCTTTGCTTGGCCATTATAACTTGGGCTGCATTGCATTGGTTGATGGGACTGCAAAGAGGCCAAAGCAGGGTCTCACAGCTGTCTGTTGGCAGTATGGCATTTTGGTTTTGGTGGGTAGCATAGGCAAGACTGTCTTCTCCTGGGGAGAAGCTTATATCTGAAAAAGATAGCAACAGGATTATGCTCACGTACTATGCTAAATACAGTGAGAAAGAGCCTGCTGCCTGGTGCTGTGACTGGCTGACATGGTGTCTGTGTGGTGAAATCCTCTACCACGTGCCCCTGCTCTTCTCCTCAATATCCAGGGAAGCCTTCTGCAAACTGACAGTTGGAAACAGCCCTTGTGATTTCTCACAATGGACCTCTGCAGTGTCTGGCATAATGCCACTTGGCAAAATCATGCTCACAGGATAACTCTTAAACTTGGTGCGTAAGCATTCAGGCCTTGTTTGGTTTTGTAGTGCCAATGAAGCTGTTAAGGTCAGTATGGATAGAGATTGTAGATTTCTGCATGGGAGAAAGGAGTTTGTCAATACCAAGACATGACTGATGGTGTCCAGAGAAGCTGGTGATATCGTCACGTTCACATACAGCATATTCAGTGTGCTGACTCTACAGAACTGGGTCCTGCAGAGTCAATCCAGCCTGCTGAGCTGGAGAGCAGAGCCTGTGGCTTGTAACCATTGAAACTACTTGTTCCTACAGGAGGAGAACCCAAAGGCTGATGATCCCAGGACCAGCCGTGGAAGATGTGTGGGTAACTCCTCATCCTCCCATGGAGTGTTGGGGAGTGAGGCCACTGCACTGCCCTGGAATGCTGTCTGTTTTGTGTGAGAACCAAAACAAATAAAAAGAATAGATACCCTCCATGAAATCTTGTCTAGTGAGTAGACTTGATGACTTTCTCTTACTGGACCTTTGACAAAAACACAAATGCAGATGTTTCTGTTGGAACCTCTGGCATTTGTTGAACAGCAGGTTGCAAGGGGTGCCCTCTGTGAGCAGAGCCCCGCACTGCCCCATCCATGTCAGATCACAGCCAGCTCCAGCTCTCCTAAGCGACTGCCAGTGGCCAGAGCTGAGCCCTGAGCAATGCTGGGTGCGCTCTGGGAGAGCAGACTGAGGAGAGGGAAAAACTGCTGTGCAACAGCAGCTGGGAGAGAGGATGAGAAATGGGAGAGAAGCAGCCCTGCAACCCCCAAGGGCAGCGCAGAAAGAGGGCAGGAGGTGCTTCAGGTGCAGCTGAAGTTCCCTGCAGCCCAGGAGCAACCCCTGCTCTCTCGCTCCATGTTCTGAACCAGCCAGCCCTAGTAAGTCGTGTGGACTAACTCAGCCCAGTGTGCCATTCCTCTGCACCACTCAGGAGGAGTTGAAGGAGTGTGGGTGGGGATGAAGGTGTTAGTAGTTTGCTTTCAGTTCTTATTGCTCTCATTTGTTAGCAGCAGCTCACAAATTACATTAATCTCCCTAATGTTTCATCTGTTTTTCTGTAACAGTAACTGGTTTGAAATCTCACTGTCCTTATCTCAACCCGTGATCCTTTTTCTGTCATATTTTCTCCACTTGATCTGTTGAAGGAGAGAAAGAGAGCAACATAGTGGTGTTTAGTTGCCTATTGGTGTTAAACCACCATACTTTTTGTATCATTCAATACCTTTTAGGGTCCACTTTCCCTTTCCCTGCTTCCTAATGAGTGACCAAATGGATTTGTATTCTTTTCTCGGTAGATTTTCTATTGCTATAATTTCTTAATGTTAAACAAAAACTATCTTGTTGATTCCCACTGTCATTGGCTGTGGTTGGACAGTGAAAGCAAACTGTCAGTCTGGCATTGAAAATTTGAAGAGCTTGCCCTCTCTGTTTTACATGAGAAAACAGTTGCAAACAATCTGGTGAGTACTTTTGGACTTCTGCGTATTCTCAAGTCTGACAAATATTTATACTTGCGTGGAACAAACACAGTTAATAGAATATTTCTACCTAGATGGTGGACAGTAAAACTGTAAAAAACTATAGGCTTAGAAATACAGCATCTGCAAAGAACAGACAGGGACAATGACCACTTCTGTCTGCAGAAGCAGTGTGGAATCTGCAGAGTTGAGACAGCTCTTTTGTGCATAGCAAAGGCTAAAGAACCTCACAAACCTCCCACACTCACTCTCTCTCTTCCTCTCAAAATGAAACAAGCAACATCTGGATAAAAATCTACACACTCAAATCAATTTTACTCTTCCCTGAACAAGTTCACAAAGCCCATCTTGCTCATACCCATGAAGTGGAAAGTTGCTAATAATTTTGCATGTTGCTGCGATCAGTTGCATTATCAGACAGCTAAATAAATGATAAACCAATAAATGATACACGTCATAAATTCCACATGCATATTTTAACTGTTATCTATGTATTTTCTTTTCCTGTGGCAGTTATTTAATTTACAAGGAAGCATGTAGTGTTTCTGGATAAATGCACTGGAAAGAGACTCCTGAGATCTTTCTTCCATGCTCTGTCCTTTTTCCTTTACAGACTGCAAGTCAGCTACTGCTCTCCAACTCATGATCAAGCGCTGCCATGGGAAAAGAAGTTGTAGCATATATGCCAGCACCTATGAATTTGGAGATCCTTGTTATCCCGGCATCCAAAAGCATCTGAATGTCATCTATACCTGTGGTGAGTCACAAAATCAGTTCTCGCTGGGGTACGTGTTTGATGAGCAGCAGTACGTGAAAAATGAGAAGAGTTACGCATGTACGTAAAATGTTGTTGAGCTTCCACTTGGCTCATTGTTATTTTCATTTGGTTAAATGGAAAGCCTGTGGATTACCTGAGAGGTTTAATTCCGTCTCTTTTTCTACTTATTGGGTTGACAGAAAAAAAGCAGGAAGCATGGAAAGGACATTTTGTTAACCCTTTCAACACTGCCTCCTCAAGGCAGCAAATTCTGTTAGCCCATTTGATGGCTGGACTAAATGACCTTAGTGGTCTTTTCCAGCATTAATGATTCTATGATCCATCAGGTGCTTATACCCTGAATGATACCCTGCTGTTTCGTTTTCCTGCAGAAAAGTTGTGGTTAACAGTAGGATCCTTTTTATTTTGTTCTGTATTTCGTTTTTTACCAAACAATAAGGCAATCACTAATCCATGCTCACGGCATTCGTTGAAAAAACTTCAGGTGAATATGGCAATATTTTCCTAAGAAAATACTGTTGTTTGAAAATAATATGTCTTCATTTGGGATCATAAGTCACGGTGCTGAGTAGACACTGTACTCCTATCTGACTAATCCTCCTGTGCTGCAGAAGAGAACGATGCAGTATGAAAACAACTTCAGGTCTGACTTTCCCAGTTAAGAAATTTTGATCATTTGTAGCTGATAGATATGAAAATATTTGCTTGAGGGTTTTGTTTGTATAGTTGTTGCTAGGATCAGCTTTGCCTCTCCCTCTGTTTCTTTCTACATTCACTGAAAAGAGAAATCCTGGTGCTGTTTTGGATCTGCTGAGTAGATGAGCCATCTGATCTAGCAGAGGAGGTGCTGGCTGTGTCTCCAAACAGCAAATCCGTGGATGAATCCTTATGTGCAACAGCAGCATGCTAAATCTGATATATGATTTTTGATATGGAATGCTATAGAATTTGAATAGATGCTGTGGTGTGGCTGATGTGTTGCCTGTTCAAAAACAGTGCAAGAGAATCAAGAGCATGAAGCTCTGAATGCCTGCCTGGCTGTTGTTTCATTTGGCAGAAGCAGCAGGAATGTTAAACTTTTTTTTCCCTTGTCACTTCTTTGTTTTTGTTTGAAATGATTTAGCAAGAAACAGAAATATTGTCTATTCAAAGCCTTGCAAATTTTCTTGCCAGGGAGTTGACACTGCTATATTATTTTTTTCATAAACAGATTGGAGAGAATCTCATTCTCATGGGGATGTGAGCTCCATAATTCAAAATCAGGAACAAACCAAATAGGGCCCCATGATGTATTTCCAAGAAGATATCTCCTTCAAAGCCCTATGCAGCCTTCACGCATTGTGGTTCTGATCCCAAAGCCTACTATAGAAGGCATTGTTGATCTCTTCGCATGACTTCAGCTTTCCTAGTTAAAGCCTAACTGCATCAGGAAATGAGTCATGCTTGAGAGCACAATATGCCCTGGTTTGATTTCCAATAGGTGAAATCTGCCTCATTATTTGAGGGTGTCCATGGTTCCCTCTCAAAACCATGATCTGAGCTGTCATGATTCAGCATGTCTGAGCTGATCATCAGACACATAATTCTCCTCTCAAAAAGCAAAATCCTTCAAAATATAAAGCCCAACTAAACAAGAAATCAAATTCTAGTTCCACATGGCCATGCTGGATCAAGGATCATTCTGGTATTCTCTTAAAAGAAATTATAAAACCAAGCAACTAGATGTTTTATAGCTTAAAGAATAAATGTGGTGTATTCCTGTTGGATATCTCCTTGTTTTGGGTTTTCATAAAGATGCATGCATGCGTTATTACTCCTGCTGTGATGTTCTCTCACTTTCACAAAACCCATGGGAGTGAAAAGGGACTGGCTTTGACTAAGTCATGGCCTGAGCCAGTGATGGAGCAACTTTTGGGAGGGCAGGGCCAACCCAGGGAGCTCAGCTGCATGCAATGTACTGTGGACCAGAAGGGCTGGAGCCAGGATCCACCCCTTCTGAGCCCTCATTTAAGGGTTGGCATTGAGGTGAGGGGGTCTTCTTGGAGGTCCCTGCATGCCTGAGGCCTTCCAAAGGTAAGCGGTTCTTTTCCTTCATTCCTGTGTACACAGCCGCAGCATTTGGGCTCGTTCTCATTTACTGTAGACAAAGATTTTGCCACCCTGTTATTATCACGTTGCTTTCCATCCCATTATAGCATGGCAACTGCTAAAAGTGACTCAGATGGATTTCTTTTGATTTAGGCCAATCTCTTCTGTCACCTTTGTCTGGATACGTATCTTATTTTCCCACCTCTCACAGTTAAAGATGCTGGATTCATGCAGAGTGGGTTTGTGGCTTTGATGGTTTTTGCTGGAGAGAAGTGAAAGACACAGAGTAGTCCCAGTGTCACCTGGAAGCAAGGCAGATGTACATCACAGGTTTCTCTGGGCATCGCTTCAGCCGTGGTCTGACTGACCATGTCACTTGTCTTACCTGCGACAAAAAAACTGATGGGTCCGTGCCAACAGTTACTGACCATCAGTGCCTCTTCAGAAGAGGTGGTAAGAGCAAGCCCACTGATGGATGTGCTGTGTGCATGGGAGGACCTTCAAACAGCCATTTTCCTTGTGAGAAACTTTACTAGCTGTAGGTTCAGGGCAGCTGAACTCAGCTCTTGGTGCTAAAGCATGAACAGGGCTGGACAGAGAATAATGTCTCTCGCTGACAGCAATTCCTGAAAAAAGAAAAAAATCAAATGAGGGATTACTTTGTGAGGTGGTAAAGGATTATATAAATTCAAAACTTGTATTGTGAGCAGAAATCGTGGTCCTTTTGCTGAGGTGGGCTTTACGACTGCTGTTAGTGCTGGTGCAGTTTGCATAGAGAAGCTGTGAACAGCAAGTGATGTGACATCTCCAAGTCCTGATAGGAGTACATCTGAAAAAGTCTCTTGGAATCTTCTTCTGTGACTTTTCAGGAGGAGCTGAGCCCTATTCCTAATCTCCTGCCTTCTTCAAGAGATAAATAGGTAAGGCAACAGCTCTGGTTTCTTATTAGCTAGTTCCAGATTTCTTGGAGATTCATTCCTACAGCCTCTGTGTTTTATTGGTTGTAAGAATACCTTCCAGACATAAAGAATTAAATTGATGAATCTGGCTTAAAGGAAAAGTGTTGTTGCATGAGCTTTAACAAGACCAAGTGCAGCGTCTTGCATTTCTGTTCCAAAAACTCCGTGCATCGCTACAGGCCTGGGGCAGAGCAGCTAGAAAGCAGCATGGCAGGAAAGTATCTGGGGGTGCTGGCTGACAGCTGGCTGAATGTGAACCAGCAGTGTGTGCAGGTGGCCAAGAGTACCAAGAGCATCCTGGCCTCTGTCACAAACAGTGCGGTGAGCAGGACTAGTGAGCTGATCTGTATTGACGTTGGTGAGGCTGCACATTGAGTACTGTGTTCAGTTGTGGGCCTCTGACTACAGAGATGACGTTGGGGCCCTGGAGCATGTCCAGAGAAGGACGGTTAAGCTGTGAAGGATCTGGAGCACCGCCCTCATGGGGAGTGGCTGAGGAAACTGGCATTGTTCAGTCTGGAGAAGTGGAGCTCAGGGGAGACCTTAAGATGCTGCACAGCTTCCTGAAATGAGGCTGTGACGAGGGGAGGATTGGCCTCTGCTCCCCAGTAATGGGTCAGACTAGATGATGTTGATGGTCTTTCCAATCTTGACAATTCTATGATTCTGCTGGTGTCATTATTGCAGTGAGTTTTGTACTTACTGATAAAAGTTATTGGATTTCTCACCTTTTCCTTTTTCTTATTTGTCTATTTATTATCTTTAAAGATTCTCTTTAACTCTCTAAACATCTTTCCTGCCTGGTGTTCTAGACTTTTTCTGCCTGTACTGAACTTCTAACCCAGCAGTGAGTTTAAAGAAAAGTTGCATTTTTGTCTCACGAGTGATATCACTTCATTCAAGGGAATATTTAAAGGTATGCATTATTTTTAAGTCCCACGTGTAAATACCATGAAAGTTTAACGTGTTCTCAAGTCCTTGAACAGGGCTTGTCTGTATGTAGCAAGAACAGCGCAATAAGAAGCGAGCAATCCAAGTGACTGCTGTCCTGCCTGCCAGACCTGACCCTTGCAGTCAATGTAAGCCTCTGGTCTTCAAAGGCATGATCAGAAATGGCCTGATGGGGGAAAGAAAAGGAGGGGGAGAAAAAAAAAGGAGATTGTGAATTTCTTTGTTTGTAGGCATGTTTCAGTGGTTTGGTTATCAGGTCTGCATAACTGGTAGTGGTAATGTTCTGTTAGACATGGCTATAACAAAATGGAGGAAGTCACAGGTAACTCAGTAAGGGAGCTTGATAAGTAAAGGATAAAGCATCACTGCAATCATCAGCCAGTGCTGTTTTATGGTAGCTTTGTGCTACTGAGAGACTAAAGAGGCCGATGAGAGGTGATGGAGATTATCTGGGGTGATCTCTGAGTACTTGGAAAAGCAGTTTGGCTAACTCCAAAATGTTGCGGTTAAATAAATATCCTATTTATGTTAGTCTAGAGGCAGGCTTTGTGTTAGATGAGAGCACTGACATTTTAGATGAGAGCCTTTTTAATCACAATGAGGAGAGAGGCTGAAGATCTGCACGAAGGCTCTCCTGTCATCTCAAAAGGGCCGTGCTGTTGTCCATTACCTCCTGCATAGTGAACTTGTCAGTGTTTCAGACTGCACGTACTTTTATTACTGCTAAAGTGCTTTCTCTTGGTATAAAAAACAATGTCCAGGATCCCCAACAAATGGGGAAAAAGCAGCTCCAGACTTCAAATTAAGAAGAAAACTTATTAGACACCTTTTGAAACAGAGCAATACAGGCAGCCTCTTGCTAGAGGAAGACACAATATATAGAAGGACTTCTTTTTGTCAGAAGTTACAAAATTGATTTTTGCCAGCAAACAAACATTTCAAGCAGCTTAGCTCCAAGGATATTAAACTGGATATACAGTGTTTGAAACTGTGTAACAGAATTCTTTTGCCATATGGTAAAGCAGAACTCAAAGGCACTCAGATTTTAAATTAAGGCCAAATAGTTTGACCTACCAAGTAATGAAGTAATAAGTAATTTTGGAATATAATCCCAAAATATAGCTACTTTCATTGTCAGAAATCAAGGTTCAGATGAGGTTTGGGAAGTATATTCAAAGCCTGAGTCTTATTTTTCTAAGATGATAGAAGCTTGTGTAGTTTTGTTTTTTTGTGCATCAAACCTGTGCTTCTGGTCAAGTTACGTGCATCTCTTATCCAGTCCCATGTAATGACTACAAATAATGAAACGTTCATGAAGTGGGATTCATCTAACCAAGTGCAGGCATAAAGCATAGAGATTTACAGTGTAAACGTTCCCATCTGAGAAAAATTACTTTTATTGGTAATTGAGAGGAGCAGCTGCCTTTGAGGCACAAATCATCTCATCCTAAAGCAGATGCCTGAAAGATGAACAGCATATTTGAGGTGACAGTTCCCCTGTGCTAACTGTAAACTGAGCTGCTTGTACCTAGTTGAGATATACAATCTATACACAGGACTTCTACAGTGCACATATCTACATCTGATTAGATGGCTTTCAACCACTATGTTCTTGGTCAAGTGCTCATTTTGGTCAAAATTACCACTGCCTTGTAATGATGATTACAACACCTGTCTTTTTTTTCCTTATGAGTCCTGATTTCCACTCCCACCGTTGGATTTTTCTGATCTTTTGTTCTTAGTTTTGTTGTAGATTGCCATGGACTGAAGTTGGTAGAGTGGGGGAGAGTGCAGAGTGGCTTTTCATTTGGTTATAGCATTTGTTTCCTGTTCCTGCAAGCAAATGGATGTATTGAACCTCCTTCCAGCCTTTTATATACTTCCATGAAGGGAAGGAAAAGAAAAAAGCCTTTTTCTTCTCTTCAGAAACTGAGATCATTCAGGAATTCTCAAAATTCATAGAACCTATTAGAGAAGCATATGTGTAATAGTGTAACTGCTCCATGATGGGTCGGACACATCAGTTTAAGGCTGATGTTTTCCAGCTTCTGAGGCTGTGACTTTTTCATCTTTACTGATGATTGAGCAACTTTCTTTATGGTTGCAGTTTCCTGGACCTTGGAGAGAAGCAAAGAAGGAAACTCCTCGTTAAGCAAGGTTCTTATAACTTGGATCAACAGTACAAATCTATTGGAGATCATTGATTAATTAAAGGAAAAGGCAAGATCTCTTGCTGGCCTGAGCTATAGTGAGACACTCAACTCTACTGATGGGCTTGAAGGTACCTGTTATGAACAGAGTCTGTAGTGGCTCTGCTATCATACATCAAGGAAGAATATGCTATAGAGGCAATGGCTTGTTTAGGTTTAAGGTTAGAGATTGCCCAAGAACGTGGATTGGGATGATGTGTCCAGGAACAAACTTAGCTCGGAGTTAGAAAAGCACAAACAGCCTAATTAGTTTGAAGATGAAGCTTGGTAAATGAGGTAATGGGAAGATGTCAGTGTGTGGCTCCTTTCTGTCTTTGCTCACCATACAACTCACTGTAGTGTGATCTGAATTGTACATCCAGAACAATCCGATCATGTCTGGCCTGGCTATCCCAGACAGCAGATTTTCATTACCAGGGAAGGATGAGCTTGTCTGATGTAGATTAGGATAAATAAATATTCTGAGGAAGCAGAGCTTGGCATCTCAGGTGGAGGAGGAGTAGGCAATGCTGTCACCTCTAGAGAAAGGCTTGGAAGCCCTTTAATTATTGCAGAGAAGAAATGGAGACCTGGAGATAAAAGTCATTGCCTTGGGGATAAGGAGGAAAGAAGAAGGGGCTGGAGGATGCTGAGAGAGTTCAAAGGACACTTTTTACAATGATGGAAGCAGAATGCCACCTTATAACTAGGGAAGCTTAGCAAGCCTGCTGCGGTCATTCACTTCAGCCTTACTGAAAATCGTGTAGGGCTTCTACTATGGAAGAAAAGAGTCCTATAGAGAGTTAGTTAAATTACTCTGATGCTCCTGACACACTCTGTTTTGTGTGCCTGAATCCTTTATTCCTTTTATGTTGTTGTTGTTGTACTTGATAAAGACCACCATCTAAAAGTGGAGTGGGTAAGGGGCTCAGCGTGGGGTTCTCACGTAGTGTAGGGGATGCTCCAGGGTTGTTTTGCCCAGAGGGTACAGGTGGAGGTACAGCCATGGCTGGTGTATGTGAAGACTTTGTGCAGGGGCTGATGGCAAGGACGGTGGGAAGGCAGGTGGGATTTCTTTTCCTTCTGATATTACCTACGTTTTCTTAGAGACTTTTAGAAATGTGTTAGTATGAACCCAGAATGCCTGCTGCAATAATTGTAATGCTAGACTAACATAAACCAAGATTTTATGATGGCTGACAAATCCTTGAGGTTTCTAACCTCAAAGAGTTGCTACTGTCAAATGATTTTCTCTGGCATACATATGCAAGTCCTTGGGGCTGAACAGCATTTTGCCAAATAGAGAACTGGTCCCAGACTGAGTGTGGCTTTGTGGGTCCCCCCCGGCTGTGCTGAGACCAGCCTACTCTGGGACACAGCCTTGAAAGCAATTGTAGTCCACTCTTAATGTCACCCAAGAAAAGCAGACCTACCTGCGAATGGCTGTGCAGGATGGCATTTGAACCTAATCCATTGTAAGGGAATCTTTCAAGAAGCATGGGGAGAGATAAGTGAAGCAGAGTTAAAGTGATGGGGATTATTTGTATGACGATATTTTTTTTCCCTGTATGCATAACTCTGCTATTGAGACTTTCTGTTCTTTGAATGATTATTCCTTTTACAGAGTTCTTTTAAAAGTTCTGAATAATTTACAGACATCTACTGTTTTATTGTCACAGCCAGCTTCTTCACCTGGGAACCTCACTGAACATCATCGTTAAATAGGGTTCCTGTTGATTTTTCCATGCATGTCAAGACAAGCAGAGTTGGTAATTGACTTTAATGTTATCAGATGTGAGGCTTCTTTACCGAGATGGCAGCAGGCAGCCAGTCTGCCATCCTCCTCCATGTGGGAGACTGCAGGCTGTGGTCCGAGGAATGTCTGAGCAATGGATGGCTGACCCTTCATTCAGCGATCTCCTTAACTGCCCCTAATTGAGGTTAATGCCAGAGGCATTGACACCTTGATGGGAACTCATTAGTGCCCGGAGGCTACTGCAGATTGCTGACAGCTCAGTACCATACCGGTTAGATGAAATGCAAAGGGAATGTTTGGCAATATGACTAACTAAGATATATTTGCATAGATCACATATGTGCTTTCTCTTTGACTTTTGAAAATGTACCAAGATAATGCCATTTTCTTCCACTGTTTATGGAAGGACTCTCAGCTGGCGATGTCTGTGAGCACCAGTCCATTTCTCTGCACATCTCCCACTGCCCTCCCAAAATAAAACTGTTTGTTTGCTTGCACACTTTTTCATCTCTCCACTTCAATGAGCAGACAAGAAATTCACTGTGATTTGGAAAACTCTTGCTCCTGAGTAGGAGAAGAGCACGATGGAGAGCGGATATAAACAGTGATTTTGTGAAAGCCACCAAAAATGATAAAATATGAGAACACGGTGATGGGGCCCTTTGGTACAACTGGGGCTTGTAAATGACTGCTGACATAGGGAGGGGAATAAAAAAAAAAAAAGGAGCTTCTCAGGGGTGTCTGTAGTCCCTTGATGAAAGATATCATAGGCATCAGATGCATACTTAATTGCTAGGAAGTGCACTAATGACTTACATCACTTGGCATGCCTACAGGCTGCCGCAAGGCCTATCCTGCTGTGCAGTGCACTGGTTTATTGAGAAGCCATCCCTGCTGTGAGTAATTCTGTGGCTACGTAGGCAGGGCTGGTGGATCTTGGGAGAAAGTGCAAAGACAGTTTACATAAAGGTTTGTGTCACAGGAGCTGAGTCTAAGATCTTTCAGCGTAAAGCCTTACCTGTGTGTGCCTCCTCCCTCCCCAGCAGTGGTGACTTTTACTGGTGGTGGTGACTTTGTTAGATGAGTAGAGCCATGCTTTGTCCTTCTGCTGGACATTCATCATGCAGTGCTTCTACCCAATCCTTTCTACATCCTGAAATGAAAGGCACCAGGATCAGGCAAGATAATTTGTCATTACGTGTTAGTCACCAGAGCTGGGGGCCTCTCTGGCCAAAAGAACTCAGGGAGGAGCTCCAAAGCAGGCAGACATTAACAGCTGACCTACATGAGTTAGTCAAGGGAGTTGATGCTGTGCCTTATATGAATTATGTGACTTGTATGACTGTTCTGATAATGGCTCACTGATGGATGTGTGGCCACTAAAGAACATTTCTCTTGTTCCTGTGCTCTCTTCTGTGAGAAGTGCTGTAGGACACAGAGGCTGATGTTTCCATGTCCTCCCACTACCCATGGGAAGTGCTTTTTCAACATTCGGTGGCATGCTGACGGTCTGGAGAGCCACTCTCCTCTCCCTCTTCATATATCTTCTTGTATTTCTGCTGGCTCTCTGAAGCCAGATGCAGTGGTATTTTATCTTCTGGCTGTATGGAGACTTTAGAACAGGCTTTAACATTCTTGGTATCCCTGTGCTCAGCAATGGGGAAGATCCACGGGAAGCCCCCTAAAGGAAATGTCTGCTCAGTGCAGGTGAACTTTCAGGACGCCCACTCCCCGCGTTAAGTGAGGAGGAGATTGCTGTGGCAGTTAACCCCAGCACACTCCATCTTCAGGAAAGGTCCAGTTTCCACTTTTCCTGTTTCTGTTTCAGGACCTCAGTTCATTCAAAGTGGACCCACCCAAACAGTCAATGCCCTTCAGACAGACACTTCAAATACTGTTGGCAGTGGCTACTTTTCATGTTGTGATTTAGTCATTGTTTGGCCAAGCCACTCTTGTTCAGCTCCTTTAATCTTTCCTCATAAATCAAGCTTCCCAGTCTCTGTTGTCTTTGTGTTGCTCTTTTCCTCAGTCACCTCTTTCTTGTAACAAGCACTGAGTAAGCTGCTGGCCTTTTTACCTTGGGGGCAGAAGCTTGTGATTTTTTTTTTTTGGCCATGTTAACGATGGATGCTGTTTCAGAATTGCTACCCAAGATCCATGGCTGAATCTCTTTCTGGAGTTTCACTCTCAGGTATCTTGATGCTCAGTATTTCACTTATTTACCCTCATTTTGGTGAACCCACATTTTCACCTTTTGGTGAACCCTTATTTACCCTCATTTTGATGGAAAGTAACAACTTCTGAAAGCCAGAGTATTTCTGCTGGGAAGCAGGATCCTGGGGGCTGATATCACAGCATCCCTTCCGGCTGGTAGTTTGCCTGGCTCTGCTAATATAAAGACGTGGGTACTTAAGGATGACTGATACTGCATAGTATAAATAGCAAAGCAAATCCCACTAAATCCCTTTAGAATATATTTAACTAAATTCCTAACGCATGAGGCCAGGCTGGGCCGTGTCTTATCTTTAAAAGCCATCTTACAGGTGGGTGCAAGAACTCTGGAGGCTGGTTAATCCAACCAGATGTAGCCTTGGTGCCTCCAGGGAAGGAGTGAGGGAGGGAGGACAAAGAGTTGGAGATTTCATTTGCTGGAAGTGTCACTCCATTGTGGTTCAAGCCGAAGCATCAGGGAGAGGAATATACCTGGTATGCAGCTCCATCTGGAGTCCAACAGATCTGTTATCTATCTATCTATCTGAAAAGTGAGCATCCTGACTGAGGCTGTAGTGATCTAGGGAGTGTGTATCAGGTACCAGGCAGTAGATGGAACTTACTCTGGCTAGTCCCTAGGTCACGTATATTTGCTTCAAGCTTTGACAAAATGGTTCTAGTATTTCTTTTCTAAAAAGAAAACATGAATAATTTTTTTTTTTTTGGAGGGTACATGAAAACTTAGAAGGAAAATGAATTGTCTCATACAAGGACCAAAAATATCCCAGCACATTATTAACCCTTCTCTATATTGACAATATTTGTGGTTTTTTTTTGGGGGGGGGGGGGGAACAGCTTAGTATTTGGCATGGCTCGTGGACACTGGCCTTAGACTTCCTCCTTGCCCAGAGAGATGGTGGAAACCCCATCGCTGGAATCACTGAGGGTCAGGCTGACAGGGCTCTGAGCGCCTGATGAGCTATAGGTGTTCATGGCAGGGGAGCCTTCCATCTAAAATGATTCTACGATTCTTAGCCCTAGCAGTTTGTCACAAGCTGTTTGGCACTGGGCAGCCACTGCAGGGCCCAGGGCTGCCAGCTGCTGGGCAAACCAGAGAAATAGCAGCGTCACCACCTCCCTTGGCCTTTCAGCTTATGCATGTAGTGCAGAAGTGATCACGCAGGTGTGGTGAGTCTCTGTCAGTGCCTGCGGTTCCTGTTGAACTTCAGTGGTGTGAAGCTTTGGGAAGTACAGGTGTTAAGCTCCTGCCCAACGTCTCCACTGTGGTCACGGTAATGAAGTCAGTCACGAATTCAATGGCTGTCCTGCATTTTTCCTTTATTTTTTTCATTCTTCTGGATTATTCTTATAATTCATAGAATGAAATAACAGAGATTAAATTCCCATCTCATGTGTTTGTGGATTTTATTTTTTTTTTTTCTCAGTGAAAAACCCAAACCATTCAGGGTTTATCCCAGGATTACACACTAACACACATTCCTTGATGTGCCCCATATTGATCAAAGGGTCCAAATCCTGCTGTGTGAAAGCTGTACCTGATACCCACAATTACAAAAGGCAGAATTTCTCCTTTCTCTATTACAGATAGCAAAACCTTCTGCAGATGCGTTGGGTGTCAGCGAAGAATGAAGTGCAGGGTGTTGGTACTGTGTTGTGACTGCTGAGAGGAGTGAGTCTCTCAGTAAATTGCAGTAGGAATAAGTAGTGTAAATTTTCTATCAGACATTAGCCTATTGCTATATTAACAAATGCGTGGATTCACTCTCCTTCATCACCTTGTAACTCTTTGTCCCTTAAGTTATCCTTAATTAGAAACTTCTGTTGCCTCTGACAGAAGACGAAACAGTGAAGGCACAGATATGT
This sequence comes from Lagopus leucura, assembly GCF_019238085.1. Classification (NCBI taxonomy): domain Eukaryota; kingdom Metazoa; phylum Chordata; class Aves; order Galliformes; family Phasianidae; genus Lagopus; species Lagopus leucura. Next base: position 145,824 of record NW_024962287.1, read on the forward strand.
TTGAATTTTTGTTTTTATTTTCCTTCCTGTTCCCATTCGGTGTTGTCAGGGCAGTAATTTCTCTCCAAGCCACACTTCGGCACGTGCATATGTTTGTATTTAATTTCCAGATGGGGAGGCAGGCTTCTAATAGCAGCACAGTTTGCTGCTTTATAGCTCCGGATGACTGACTGACCTGCCTTTTGCAGATTGCCAGGAAACTCTGCCCCATACCTTGGGATGCCAACACACTCCTGTCTGAGCCAGGCTGTTTGAATTTCAACAAGGAGTGATTTACCTGTCCAGACTGCATGAAGGTTCAACAGTTCTCTACCTATGTGAGACTGGCTTGCCTTTGAATTCAGGGTCTTATGAACTGCTTTACTTCTTGGCATGATAGCTCTTTGTGGATGTGTTTCCCAAAGTCTTGAGCAGATAGATTTAGTTCAAGAAAATGTATTTAATTATCAGCACTGCTGAGTTTTGTTTGTTTGTTTGTTTGTTTGCTTTTCAGGGTAAAAAATATTTTTCTAAGAGGTGTTGGTGATGATTTCTCTCTGTTTTCCTGGAAGAGCTCCTCTGCAGGCTTCTCATTGCATCTCAGGTGTCTCATCCTGGCTTGGTGACTTGTATTTCCTCGTGGAGCAAGCTGTAGATCTCATTGTAGCCCAGTGCAACCCACAGATGCTTTTGAAGTTCAAGGCTAAAGGGTTGGACTAGCAGTGGATGCAGTCCTGAGTGTAAGCAGAGTGCGTAGACATATTGATCTGAATGGGAACGCAGTTGCAGATAGGTATGTCATTAAATGCTCTGATGCTGACCAGATGTAACTATATACATTATAATCACCACATATGGACTAGATAACCTGGCTTCCCTTTGTAGTCAGTATATGAAAAGAAATACACGGTTCTGGGTTGCAGCTCATTTCATTTTTAAAATGTCTCAGGCACCGTACAAGTGCTTATTTTTCTTTCATTGATGAAGGGGAACTGTGTTGACTGGAACAGACGTGTTATTAACATCTGTAGTTAGGTCTAATAAATCTTAACTTGGATTCTATAAAGTTATGTATTTTATGAACTGTTTGCCGTTTTTCTTAAAGAGTCCTCAAACCTCACAATATTTAAATGCAATTCTATTGTGTTGGTTATAAGTTTACTAATTTGCTTCAGATGTTTGTTATTTTTTTAAACTTACAAGAAGCTGTTAAAAAGTAGTTGTATCACAGAAAACCCACAAGTGAGATGTAGTTCAGTAACATCTACTTTAGGGCAATAAGCCTCTTCTGAAGAGCGTGTATTTGCTGCTGTTGTACTCAGTTCTGTAGGATGGGATTCAGTTTCTCATTCTGCTACCAATTGTAGCCGCCTGGAGGCAGATGAAATATCAAAGCTCCTATTATAGGCAGTGAGCCTAAGAAACTTTGTTTTTATACCAACTAGATACAAGAGTTCATTTCCCTATATATATGTGCATTGAGATATTTTAGACAATGTTTTTCCTCATAGAGTCTACCTATTATTTGCAGACCTTGTCTTTGTTGGAGCCCAGGCCTTTAAAATCATTCTGCACTAAAGTTTAACAGGATTGTGGGTATTTGCAGGGTTGAATTGCTCTCAGACTGTCAAGATCTGATCAGTGCTGACACTTACAGAATCATATAATCACAGAATTGTAGGGGTTGGAAGGGATCTCTGGGGATCATCTAGTTCACCTCCACCCCCACTAAACCAGGTTCCCTTCAGGAGTTTGCAGTCAGGAGTTCGTACACCTGACAGCCATGTGAATGTTCACATTGCAGCCACGTAAATGTTTGTCTGAATTCGGAGCTGGCTCCCCAGATTCTTGTCACTCTGTGAGGAGGAAACCCTGGGGAAAGGGTTTGTATTTTTCTAAGGGATACGCCGGTCCTAATATAGTGTCATTTCTCTGGCAGCCATCCCTGTGGAGAATAGTGGGAATGTAAGAAAGGCTGTTACCATTGCTATTTCATATTTGCTTTTACCAGTCTTTGAAAACAACAAATCCCAAAAATGGACATGGTAGTGTTATCCTGCCTGTGGCACAGAAAAGCAAGGGGATCAATCTCTGTTTTAAGATATCAAAAGAATCCATGTCCTTCTGAAGAGCATTTCCTTTTTCCAGTCAGCGATAAAAGAAAAACATTCCCATTCTTTTTATTTCAGTGGAAAACTACTAAACTCAAAAGCAAGGGTTTGGTGTTAGGGCTGTAGTCCTAACATTGGAAACATAATTATTTCCAACAAGAACTACTCTGAACCAACTAAAGAATAGGAATTTGTCCTACAGTCAAAAGCTCCTTGAGGTATTTTACAGTAAATTTATGTAGTAACGCGATGTTCTGGTCATACTCCAGCCAAATCTGCGAGAAGAAATCTGCTTGGGCATCCTGTGCCACCTGGAGAAAGGTCTAGGCAGGAGGAGAGGACATCCCAGTCAACAAGCCCTACACTGGGGAGCATTTTCCTGCCTTGGATCCCATGGTCCCGTAAGAGCAAGGGATCCAGGAGGGTAGAACACTCACCCAGCAGCTCAATGCATCCTTTTCCTGGGTGCCCGTTCTCAGACAGCAGCTGCACTGTGTGCTGCTCTCTGGTCCACTGAGGGCAGGGGGATTCTTCTGTCTGATACTAATGACTTTGCCCGTGTTTGGATGGAAAAAGTTGTTGGAGAACCTCCACCATTATTGTGAATGGACACCAAGCTAGGCTACTTTGAAAAGTTTAAAAACACAGACTTCTCAGACCAGTGGGTTTTTTGGCCACTCAATTAACATTTATTTCTTCAGTAATAATTTTTTAAAAATATAACATTTTTTATTAAACATTCCCTGTTCAGTCTACACGCCAATTTGCATTGGAGGTGCCTGGGATCAGATCCAGAAAGCCGGAAGGATCTGGAGTGTTTTTAGTCATTAACCAAGGATGTGTCTGAAAAGAAGTTTGGAGCTCAGAAATGAAGAAGGCGATAGAATTACCTTTCTAGTCAAGGTTTGAATCTCTTTTTAGACAAGAGCTCTTGCAGATAGAAAGGCCAAACTCCCCACTTGTGCTGGGCGAACAGGTCAGTAAAGGATAATGTCTGATCAGCGTGTAGGATTTGCTGAAAAATCTTTCAGTGGAGCCAGCAGGTTTGAAGTCAGGTCTCAGAAGATTCTGTTCTGCAACAAACACAGAGAAACAGCAGTATTATAGACCAAGGTGTCCATTTTGGTTATTATGATGCAATTATGACTGATTCTTAGTCCACAAACTCACCCTGTTTCCTTAGCTTGCCTAGCAGTTTTTATGAACAAAACATACTATTGAAAGGGAGCTGTACATAATGTGGTTTCCTGAGCCTTTAAACATCATCAAAAGCAGCGGAGCCAAAGTAATCACTCCTAGTAAACAAACACATTTGGAGTCTGAATCTGAATCCAGTGTAAGTGTAATAACCTACCTTCATTTGCATCCTTTGGTGACTAAGGTTTTGCAGTGAGATTACAGCCTGAAGGTTCCAAGTTAATAACTTCAGCTGTGTGCCTTTTGGTTTTATACAACCCATAAACCGTCAGAAAATGTATTGCTCTGATTTAGTCTCAAACTTCCTGGAGTGGATGAGAGCTGTGGCCCTCATGATAGATAGCAGATGCTAATATTTAGCGAATTATAATGCAAGCCGCAGAAAAGTAGAGAGGAAAATATATTCCCAATATTATTCCTAATAATTAATGTAAAGAGCCAAGGAATAGTTGAGAGGGGAGGCAGTGTCCCTGACTTCCCTCTTGCATGGATAAGCTGCTGCTGTCCTGATCGAGGGCCCACATGGATCCCTCCAGAACCAATCTTACTCTTGGCAGTAACTCAGGACGTGCAAATTCCCAGCCTGATGGTTTCCAGCCGTCTGGTGGTGATGGAGGCTGTATTCAAGGCAGCTGAATCAGCTTATGGCTAGAGTTTGACTGTTGTTTGCAGGAACTTCTCCAATGCCTCTGTGCCATCTGCTCCTTGCATAGGGTGGGTATTTTACAACACCATTTTTCTGTCATCACTTTCCAGATAGTCACTTCTCAGGGAACTAAACTATCCTCTGTCTTACACCCAACCAGTGAGGGCATATCCCCATTCCAAAGCTGCCTTTGCCTGGCATATGCTGTCCTGGAAGAGCTGTATTCCCTGTGTACAGATAGGACTGTTCTGGTGGGTGCTGTGCAAAATCAAGTCAGGCCTTGAGGCATGGGTTTGTACAGCTGGGAAGTGGATGCTGTGCCATAAAGCAGAGGCTGGGCTGACCTCTGGCCTCTTTTTGTGACCTAAAAGAGAGGCAGCTGGGATGTGGATGATGCTGACCAGCTGTGCCTGCTGCTTGTGCTTTGCAATGGGAACAGGGCTATGCAGAGTGGGGAACAGACAGAAAGGAATGAGAAGGGCAAGTCTCACTTGAGATATGATGGATCTGCGGAGGATGGGGTTGCTTCCTTTTTATTTTTATTGTTTTGTGTTGGTTTTTTTGGCCTGTGAAGTCTGTACTTACATTGTGTTCTGCCAAGAAGTTGAGCTTTTCACCTGCAATATTATATGCAGAGAAGATGCTTATTCATAGAATCATAAAATGGCTCCCTTTAGGTACTGCAGGCTGCACTGAGGTCACCCCGCAGCTTCTCTTCTCCTGGCTGAACAAGCCCAGCTCCCTCAGCCTGTCTTTGTAGTGGAGGTGCTGCAGCCCCAGATCATCTTTGTGGCTCCTCTGGACCCTCTCCAACAGCTCCCTGTCTTTCTTGTACTGGGGGCTCCAGACCTGGATGCAGTGCTGCAGATGGGGCCTCACGAGGGCAGAGTAGAGAGGGACAACCACCTCCCTGTCCCTGCTGGCCACCCCTCTGCTGACAGAGTCCAGGATACCATTTGCTTTCCGAGCTGGTGTTCAGTTTTTCACACCCAGAACCCCCAGGTCCTTCTCTGCAGGGCTGCTCTCAAGCACCGCTCCTTCCAGTCTGTATGGATACCTGGGATTCCTCTGGCCCAAGTGCCAAACTCTGCACTTTGCCGTGTTGAACCTCATCAGGTTCCCCCTGCCCACCTTTCCAGCCTCTCGAGGTCCCTCTGAATGGGCTCCCTTCCTTCCACCATGCGGACTGCACCGCTCAGCTTGGTGTTGTCAGCAAATGGCTGAGGCTGCCCTCGATTCCGCCATCGCTGTCATGATGAAGATGTTACAGAGCACCGCTCCCAAGACAGAACCCTGGGGACGCCGCTCATTACCAGCCTCCACCTGGACACAGAGCCATTGAAGACCACCCTCTGTCTGCAGCCATTCAACCAATTCCTTTTCCACCAGGTGGTCCACCTGTCAAATCCACATCTCTCTTTGACCATGTCAAAGGCCTCGGTCAAGTCCAGCTAACTGACGTCGGTCACCTTGTCCACCGACACCATCACTCCATCACAGAAGGCCACCATACTGGTCAAGCATGACCTTGCCCTGGTGAAGCCATGCTGGCTGTCTCGGATCACATGCCCATTCCTCATGTGATCAAGCATGTCGTGCAGGAGGATCTGTTCCATCATCTTCCCAGTCACAGAGGTGAGACTCACCGGCCTGTAGTTCCCCGGGTCCTTCTTGCTCCCTTATAAATGGGAGTGATGTGATCCTTTCTCCAGTCATCCGGGACCTCACCTGATAGCCACAACTGTTCAGATTTAATGGAGAGTGGCCGGGCAACCACCTCAGGCAGCTCCTTCAGAACGCTGGGATGCACACCATCCGACACCATAGACTTGTATGCATTCAGTCTCATGAGGTGGTCTTGGACCTGCTCTGCCCTTACAGTGGGGAGGGATTTACTGCCCGAGTCCCCACCTAACCATGGCTCAGAGGAGCAGAGGCTGCAGTGTGCTGTGGGACTGATGTGTGCCTTTGCTCTGTCTACTACAGCAATGGAAAATGCCTGCTTCATGCACCATCACTGCGCTTAACCCACGGCTGGAAAGAGGAGCGCTCATAGGTGGGGGGAATAACGATGACTTTAGGTACTGCTCTGGGATCGGAAGTGTAAAATGGCATATGTATGGAGCTGAATATGAAGAGTAAAGCTTTGCTTGCAATGGAATTTGCAATTCAGGTATTTTTCCACCATTTGTGAGAAATGCATTCTGTCATTGATCAGAGGTGCAGTCTTGATGCCTCTGAAAGATGAGGATTAGAAGTTTGCAGTCTGTGTCTGGTGTTATGTGTTTGTGCTTGGCCTCATAAGGTGAGAATTAAAGTTTCCTGTGTGATTATGTAGAAACTGTAGAAAAACATGCATAAAACTAAATTGTGGGTCATGCATTTCAGATGCTGGAAAGGAGAAATGGTTGATAGCCTGTGGCAAAATCTGATTGTGTATATATATATATATATGTATGAATGTGTGACTGCAAAAGATCAGGAGAAGGCATAAGCATCTGATCTAGAGTGCGTGTACTGGAGAGGCAGATTTGTAGCATATGTTGAGAGCTTATAGGGAACAGACCATGCAGTATCTGATACCACAAGCAGAGAGAGTGCACTGGAAACTTCGTTCTCCTGGGAAAAAGACTGTGGAGCAACATTTATTTTTAAGAGGCACCTTTATGTTTTATTTATTTGTGCTTTCTGCCATGGTATTTGATAGCATTGCTTTTCACTGCTTGGAGACATGATGCTTGGGAAGGCAGGCTTGGAGAGTACCTGTCTTCCACATAGGCCCATTTTCCATCTGTTGCATTCCATACTATTCCCATTGTTTGACCCTTCTACATCCTGAGAGCAACTTGTGTGTAGTTAGGTTTAGCTGAGGAAGTATGTCCTGGGAGAGAGACACTGGAGAAAGATGTCAGAGATGGATAGATCCAAGGAGCAGGCCAGCGATGTGCTCACAGGTAGAAAGCCCAGCCCTTTCTTCTGAGTTTAAAAATACATTAACATGAAAACTGCACATTATCAAACTCTTGTATGCTCAAATCAGAGCAGCAGTGCCATAAATAAACCTTCTCCTCATTCTGGTTCCTTCCTCATGATACACAAGGGAGGTGGCTGTCCTGCTTGTGCACTCCCTCTGCTTCCCCTGACAGCCTTTGTTAGAAGGGAACTGAAATGCTTTGCTGTCCTCCTCTGGCTTGAGTAAGCAGGAGCCTTGGAAAGGTGCTTACCTCTTGGTTTACAGGAGGTGGCAGGCAGAGGCACAGCTGTAAAGAAATACAGAGAAAAACTTGAGGTGAAACTGCGAGGAAGGGATCATTGCTGGGAGAGAGGCACTGGGAAAGACTATAGGAATGGGATTGACAAGAGCAAAGAGACAGATGATGGCAATCAGAAGAAGATGGGACTGGCGGAAAGGGAATAGAAAACTCTGAGAGAACAAATGATTCAGTAATTTTGTAGATAATACATGATACTTGAGCCAATATTCCTATACATTTTTGTTTGTTTGTTCTTAATTCCTGCTCTGATCTGTGGGCAACTGCAGAATAATTGTTTTTATTGTTGTGTGCCTGATTTTCCCTATTTCTGAAACAGGGATAAGGGCCATTAGCAACCTTACAGCAGGTGAGAACATCTTAAGATCCTTGCCTGGCAGTGCTGACATTTGAGTGTTGTTGATGGATGCTTGGAAATAGGCTGTCTCTGTGAATACTTCTGAGATAATCTTGAGTGTACTCGAGTTTGGCACCTTCTAGAGCATGTACACCAAACCTACACAAGATGGGTTCCTGGCAGTCTGATCTAGTGGTAGGCAACCCTGCCCATGGAAGGAGGCTGGAACTGGAAGTCCTTTGAGGTCCCTTTCAACCCAAGCTATTCTGTGATATGGTTTTATGATTCTACTGTCTGACACTGATACTCATGCCCATAACTGTTTTGCCTCCTCATGACAGATTTTGCAATGTCTGGTGAATGTGAGGTTTCGTGAGGAGGGTGAGCAGCAGAGCCCTGAGCACATCATGAAGGACCAATCAGCCACAAGTTTTGACTGCAGCTCCAAAAGTATAAGTGATGGATGTCTCTGCCTACAACAGTGGTGGAGAACTGAGCAGACCTAGGTGACCTTAGGCTCATCATATATTCCCTCTGTGCTTCAGGTCTCTATTAAAAAAGGGAAAAAAAGAACATTGTCTAGGAAGGTGATGTGTGCCCTCCTATAGGGAACTACTGGAAGTCCCTTCCAACCCATACAACTCTGATTCTGTGAGAACTTACAGTAGGAAGCGATGAGGTGTTGTGAGAGTCCATGAAATACGTGTGGTTGGCATCTACCAGTCATCGTGCCATTCAGTTTGCTGCACTCTACCCTCAGTCAATGATCGTTATCGTCGCTCAGAGACTCAAAGGGATTTTAACAAATTGTCCGAGATGTGCTGCTTCTCATTTCAGTAAGTCTTAGTTGAGACAACAGAGGCAAATAATTCAGTGTTCCAGTGTTGACAGAAAAGTGTCACAGAAGCTCGTAGCAAGTCTCAGAAGCTAATATTAATAGCTAGCCCATTTTGATCTTTGTTGTCTTGCTTTTCTCATATCATTAGTCACAGGTTGTCGTTTTGAGATGTCTTAGCATCCATAACCACAGACTGAAGGTAAAGAAATAGCAGCTTTGAGGATCTTAGCCCTAGCAGCCTGTCTTAAGATGGCACTCCGTTCTCTTTTCAGAACTCAAATAAATGATGAAGCTTTCAGGTATAAGTATTTCAGATACAGTTGTGACTATTAAGCTCATGACTGTGCATGCTTCAGTCATTCTTCTATGCCTTATTTCTCTCTACAACTATCTGAAGGGAGGTTGTAGTGAGGTGGGGTTGGTTGCTTCTCGTATGTAACTAGCAATAGGGCTAGAAGGAATGGCCTCAAATTGCACCAGGGGAGATTCAGGTTGGGTGTTAGAAAATATTTCCATGAAGTAGTGGTCAGGTGCTGGAATGGGCTGCCCAGGGAGGTGGTGGTCTTGAACACCTGCCTAACCTGTAGGTGTTCAAGAACCATTTAGATGTTGTAACGAGAGAGATGATTTAGTGGGAAATATGGTGGAAGGTGCACAGTTGGACTGGATGATCTTGGACGATTCTTGGTGATTCTATGATTCTATACCTTATGTGTGTAGCAGGTATGTTGACTAGTGGGACGGGGTAAGAAGCAAGAATCCAATAACTCAGTGTTCAATTGCTTGAAAACTTCCCTTGGCCCACACATTTTCTGAACCAAGGCAGAACTTGGCCTTTATTTCTCCCACTCCTATGCTGTTGCAGAACTGCCCAGGTAATCATTGCATTTATGCCAGTCTGAGTCACAGGGCAGCTGGCATGAGCTGTTCTGTTCGTTTTACTTTGGATGAGTCTGTCTACTTTAAAAATGTAGGCCTCCTTGAAAAGGATACTTTTTCTCCTCTGAGTTTTGACTTATTTTGGCTGCTGTAGTGTTTCTAAACTTGAGGAACTTTGTTGAAACAGCTTTTTATTTTCTGCTGATGGAAATTCACATTTATGTTTGCTTAGGGAACAATACGAAGCATTGAAGAGCTCTTTCTTCATGACCCTGAATCCCACAAAATGTTGATGGTTCAAATGTTAAACTGGTTCAGAATCCTGTTCTTATAATGGTTTGCATTACAAGCTTACAGAGATCTCTGCAATGAGTTGCTCTAGGCAGTAGCTTTTTTATGTGCCAAGCTACCTTACTGCTCTTCCTGTGAGTTAGTTGACTTTCACCAAGTTAGGAAACATCCATAAGCAGAGCTTTGAATGGAAGTGACATATTTACCTCGCCTTGTCTCCTTTCATCCTGTTTTAGACCTCAAACTGTCTAACAGCATTAGGGAACCCCACGGAATGAGAACTTCAAGTCAATGCTGCTGAATTTACCAAGGCACTGTGCTATTTCCTGATGCTAACATTAGCTGAATGCTTTGGGAGTGGGCTGGAATGCTGCTTCTGTGAGGCAGATTTCAGGGATGTAGGAAACAGGAAAATCCTAGAAATAGAACTTGGAAAAATGTGTCTGCTGCCTTATTGCAGTTATCAAGAAAGGTGACTGGCCTACAGACAGTTATCTGTTATCAGTCTGTTATCAGAGGACTGAGAAAAAATGTCTTGAAGATCTTTAAGAATTGATTGCACTGATCTTTAAGAAAAATCAACAATCCATAGCCAACATTGTATTGATCTGTAAGAATAACCAGCAGTCAGTAAACGAGCTAGTAACTATTGCACAAGTTTGGCTTCCATCTCCAGTAGAGTGGTCTAAGTAAGGAAAGGAGAATTTACTGTGCCATGCATGCGCTTGGAGCCGTGTGTATTTTAGCTAACCCTCAAAACAGTTGCCAAAGCAGAGTGTAAGTGGTAAGAAAAGGAGTAAGTTTTGTTGTAATAGAACAGTGCAGAAAATACTAAATAATAAATATTTCTATGAGCAGTTAAAATAAACTTCATTCTTGTTGAAGAATTTATTGAGCTTTCTGTGCAACTCAGAACACATTTTGGTTATTAATTCAATTCCTTTAGTAGCGTATAGGAAGTATGAGGATCCTCTACGTCAGTTAACTTCACCCTTCAAAAATTAAGGAACACAAATAACATGCACATGGATTTGTATGAAACAAACCCTGCCTAGTTTGATCCGTCTGCAGTATGAATAGATGAAAAGAAGTTGGGCATTTGATCTGCATCAATAAGACGTGTGTTCACGTATTAAGACAATTAATGTATAGTATAATGAATACTGAGCTGAAAAATTAATTTAGATTGACTGGAGATGAAAATTATAAAATAGTCTGGAAGGACCCAAAACTCACAGTGATGAGTACATGCTAATACTTGGTGGGGTGGATCCAGTGTTAATGTGTTTGCTTAAAATCTCTCTTAACAGTTTGGAAAGAGGGTTGGCTATGAGGTAAGGTCTTTGCCTGGACAGTACCCATCTTGGGATGGATCATACTTACAAGTTTTGATTTGGCAAATTTTGGATAAATAAGGATCAGAGAAAGTGGTGCCAAAAAGTTCAGTCTGGGGGTCATGTCTAAGGTCCTAATTGCACCTGTGTGTGTGTAGACACTCCAGAGTCTGTGTCTGAGGGCTGCCACTTGGAGCAAGCAATTTTTCTTGGTTTCCACTTTGGGAACCAGGTGGTTCAGCCTCTCCCACTTCCTTACCTACTGTTTGCCCAACTTTGTGCACACTGTATTCCCTGTACCAGAACTGAGATTCCTCTGGCTGACCCAATCAGCATCCTGGTTCTGGCAGCTCAACAAGTCTATGATTCTAGCACATAACTTGGTACTACTGACCTTTTCTGACAGAGCTGGTGAAGCAGTAAAGAGGTGGTTGGACTTGATGGTCTGAAGGTCGTTTTCAACCTCAGCAGTTCTATGAAAGAGATGTAGGGCCTCTGTTTCCCTATTAAATTTGCTGTCCTCCAACCTGTTTCCAGGGGCCTGGAACCTCTCCCTCAGAGATGTATTCAGTGAAAGCTGTCATAATTGCTTTGTGTTTAGAGATTCAGATTGGGCAATCTGTCACCTCCTGATTTGGTTGTGTGTATTAAGCAGTTCTGGGGTGCGATAGGCATGGTGCTGCCTAAGGGTGGGTGCCCTGAGATGGGCCTAGTAGCACCACCCCTTATCTGGAAGAAGGGGAAGAAATACAGTGAGGTCAGGAAATGCAGAGTGATTTTGCTGTCAATTAGCAGCACATTTGTTGGTGTTGCTCAACCATGTTATGAGGCCCGTCGTTAGGCATTCTCCCACGGTACCCCAATAGCTGCCAAGTGGCCATGAATGTCTCCTCCAAGGATCAAGAATTATTATGGTGAAGTTGTCTGTGCTGGGCTCAGTTTGCAGGCCACTAGTTGGACAAGGCTGGTTTATATTCCACACTGTGAACCCGCTGGAGCAGGGAAAGACTTCGTGGGTTTCACTGACACAACAGAGTTGTTTCTCTGTGGTTTTAAGGAAACATGCATACTTAAAGACTGAATAGCAGGATTGAAATCAGGAGGCAAATTAAAACATGAGTGACAAAAGGAACAAGCAGGAGTCAAAGAGTAGGTGAGGTTGGAGAGAGAGTGTGAGTGATAGCCACGGGAGCACATTTACCTTGGCTCCTGTAGAAGTCTCAGTTTTCTCTGTGGAATCTTCTGTTTTGGGCAGAGATACCACAAAACATAGCAATTTGTGCATCACAAATAACAAAATTCCTTTTGTTCCTTCTCCAGTGCTTGGCTAAAGGAAATCCTTACCACCTACTCCTGTGTTTAAGTGAGTGCTGAGTTCAGGACTTGTGTGGTAAGAAGGAATAAAAGCTAAGTTTGATTCATTCTCTACTTATTCTGTCCAAGTATTAGAAAATGCATTATGATCAGTTATTGCTGAAAGATCACTATTGTAATTGTTCTTTGATGAGAACATAAAGCAAGGGGATTTGGTATTCTGTGTGGTCTATGAGCAATGTGCTAAAGAAAAAAACCGAATCCTGTGAAGCCTTTCCCAAGAGCTGACATGTATTAGGTTGTTAAATAGCCTTCCATGAAGCATTCAGAGCCCTGTCAATTAATTGGTAAGTTACTGAGAACAAGCCCTAAGAGTTCCCTCAGTGAGTATTTGAACAGGAGTGAAGCATTTAAAAAGTTGATTTGAAACATTCTAGTGACTGAAACTATCTCACATGCCAACAAAATTGTGTAAGAAATGGGATTTATTTCTATTCTGAATGTCTACTTTCAACTTCTACCTCTTGTTCATTACCAGGGCTTTTGCCCTTGAGGCTGATTTTTATTCTGTCTTTAAATGCTTACAATCTCTTTGCATGCTCTTTGTGAAATTAGAGTTAGAGCACCTCATATCTTTCTCCAGGATGAAGTTTTCCAATTCTTCATTCATTCTTGTACCTTTACCCTGAAATCTTTACCATTTTTTTAGTGTCTGCAGCCTCTGAAATAGGCTCTGTATATCAGTAGCAGTTGCACAAATACCAGTTGGGATGATGCATAATTACACTGCTTCTTGTACAATTTCTACATGTGTTACTGCTGAAGATATTGGACTCATCATCCCTTGTAAACAAAACAGACTCCATAACTTGCTGGGCTTTTTCCAGCTTGCTGTTTCTGACCTCTTGTCTCATGTCTGAGAATTAAGCTCTCACTGTTTGATGTTACATCCAGGACTTTGCGTGTGTCTGTACTCAAATTAGAATCACAGAATCGTTTGACCAACCTACTTATACCTTGTTAATACATAGTGTGTGGAGAGCATCAATTCATTCACTGCCCTCTAAAATCACCCAGGAGTTGCAGAAGATCATTGTGTAGCAGTGAGCTGGGGCTGTACCTGCAAGCAGCTACTGGATTTCACTGAAGGATTTTAATTTTTAATATTATTATAACTGGGACTGTTGATTTTTATTATTGTATCATATTCCCTTCCGGACAGATGTTTGCTTACAGAATCTCCTGGGTTTTGTGGTTCTTCAGAAAACCACCTGGCCTGAAATGAACGTTTCTTTTTTCCTATTCTTTTCCTGCACTCATCAGATGAATTGTGGAGCATCTTCTAGTAGTGCATTAAGCACGTTGATTTATGCATGTTTCAACTGTTGTTTTTGCAGCCCCCCCTTTGGGGAGGAGTGTATGAAGCACAGTGTGTGATTTTGATAGGATTCTAAGGTGGTTTGGTTTTTATGAGCTATGTATTCACTTACGCATTTTATTTCATGTAGCAAAGGCAAAGAATTGCACCCACTAATTGTAGTGAAAGGAGGTGGGATTTGAAGTAGGCTGAGGTTCCCAAAGGAATTCATTCTTCTGTTTTGATGAGAGCCTTATTACTCTTCCCATGAAGCCAGAGGATCGTATCTGCTAACCACTGTGTATTTCTGGAGCTTTTACAAGTCTTGGAGATCCAGATGACAAATATTCCAGAATTCTTCAGGGAGTTGAACTAGATGGTGGAGGAGAGGTATGGCCTGCAATGATGGTGGAGGAAAGGTGTGATCTGCAGTGATGTTCTTAGCTGGCAATCTTTCCTGTATTATCAAATCCTCATGCCAGTATGTCACAGAACCATGGAATCATAGAATGGCTTGCGCTGGAAGGGACCTGAAAGATCCTCCAACCTCCCTGCCCTGGGCAGGGTTGCCAACTAAGTAGGTCAGGCACCACATCAAGTTGCCCTGGGCCCCATCCAACCTGATCTTGAAAGCCTTCTGGGCGTATATGTCCCACAGTTCTGTTGATTTAGCCAGCTCAACCTACAAGGCATTGTTTAAAAATAACAGTATATATGAGAGTTCAGCATCAGCATTTGTTATATTCTGTACAACTACACATGGAAAAGAAAGATTTCTTCTCTGAGGCACTGGGGATTTCGGGTTGAAGTGTTACCATGGCACAAGTCAGGAATAAGGGATATTTGATTCATGAATCTTAATTCACAGTTGCTTTAGGATGTTCAGAACACGTCAGCAAGACTGACTCTTGGGAGTGCAGATGGGCTGATGTTTAACAGATTAAAAACCAAATGAACAGTGCCATTAAGAGAGAGACAAAGAGATATGATATTATTCACAGAACATGACCATGTTTCTTTGCAATTACCAGTTTTGATGTGCAATGCAGTTATCGATGGTTTGAGGGTCAGAGAAGTTGGAGCAGAATTTGTAAGTGCCAGTGAGGTCAGAGGTACAGCGAGTCCTGGTTTCGGTTTTCCTTCCCCCCCTGCTTTTCCTCTCTTCTTTCAACTTCTTTATATGTTCACAGGATCACAGAAGCACCAAGGTTGGAAAAGACCTACAAGGTCACCCAGTCCAACCATCCACCCATCACCAATAGATCTCACTAATCCATGTCCCTCAACACAAAATCCAACCGTTCCTTGATCACCTCCAGGGTCAGTGACTCCACACCTCCCTGTGCAGCTCATTGCACTGCCTGACCACTCTTTTAGAGGAGTAGTATTTCCTAATGTCCAGCCTGACGTTAATGCTAAAGTTCCTAAGATTAAACCTCCTGATCAAACTCATCATCTTCCTGAGGAAAGAAATGCCATTCTGAGACATCAAATACAAGCAGTTAACTAAAAGCTGTCAGTGCAGTAGCTCCCAAAGTTCCTGGCTGTCCTGGCTTTATCAGTATTCCATATTGTGTGGATATGGAGCTGCTTAGAGGATTTGGATTTGGGAATGGATCACTGCCCTCAAGATCTACCCAGAGGATCTCCAGGGGAATTGTGTGCCTTCATTTATGTGACTGTTCATTGTAAATTTATGTTGCTTTCACTGACTTAGTGCAGCGAAGGTAGTGTTGGAGGCAATAATACAACCTGACTGTGAAGCCATCCCACTGTTAGTATTGTGGTATCTGCCTCCACAGAGGTGTTCTACTGCGTTTTAAAAATAGCTGTGGAAAAACAATGCCTGCTTGAGTGTTTCTGCCTCTGCCTTCTGCCTGTGACCCAATGTGAACTCATTTATGTAATGCTTCATTGCAGCAGAGCTGCTGCAGGGATGTGGCTGTTCCTGTGATCAGAGGTAGCTCTACCTCTGCTTCTAACTGTCTTCCCTGCTCAAACAGAAGTTCAACAAATGCCATGCTGGGAAGGAGGGGGTTTATTCAGGAACACAACACATCAACACAGTGCTGGCCCTGCAAGGTGGTGTTTTATCATATAAAACACTGCAGCTGCTGTGCCAGGTGAGCTTGCTGAGAGGGCTGTCTTTGTTCTTTCATACCTTAGTGTGTTGCCAAAGACTCCTTTTTCTCCTGATGCATTTCCTTCTCCCCTTGCAGGCAAAGGACAGTAGCTCAGTACTGCAGTATGGTGAAACTTGGTTGATACGTGTAATTTTTTTGCTGTGGTACCAAATGCAGAACAACTCTGTTGTTTGGGAAGATTTTGGTGTGCTAACACAAAGGTGAGTTTTCATACAGTTGGCTTTAGAGGAACATTGCTATAGCTGGCCAGAACTTTGCAGATGATGCTTCATGATGTTGTTATCAGTAGCTTTTAAGGAGTTGGTCTCAGTGTAACATAATAAAACATAACGCATAATGCATAGTTTTAGGCCAAGGACCTTCTCAATTATCTATGTCATTTGTGGAACTTATGATTTCTTGACTGTAGCACAAACCTAATGTATGCAAGGATAGATAATTCCAGATGGGCTTCCAGGTCAGAATTCAGAGCCAGAAATCTATACCACATTGCATTCAAAAGCACTGGTCAGAGGGCCTGGATGCCCCGTTTTTTGTTTTGTTTTGGTTTGGTTTTTTTTTTTTTTTTTTTTTTTTTATTTGCCTCTATATTTGAAGAGCAGAGGCTTTGTAGCATAAAGATCATTCCTACTCTGATTGTGAGCATTCCATTCTTTTCATTTTAAGAATGTGGTCGAAGCAACTGCTTCTCAGCTGAAACATGACATTGTGAAAACAGTGATCAGTGACCAGACATCTGTCAAGAATCACATCTGTAAGACTTGCATGCACTCCTAAGCTAAGTCAGAGCGCTCCAGTGGAGTGTGTTCCCTGGGACAATAATTCTGACTCATTTCCATGCCACAGATTCTTGCAGCTATTCACAGCAGAACTCAAACAACTGCATGCTAAGTATTCTCCTTGCTTTATCTCAGTGCTGGAGCTCATTTGCAGGACTTATTTTTCACCTGTTGTCTTTTCTTCTTTGTTTGCACTGTTTCCTACTCTTTCCATTTCTATGGGTAAAATTTCACATCTTAGCTTGGATTTTCTGTTAACATGTACTTGTCTCCTCTTCCTGCCCACGATGAGTTAGCCTGGAGGAAAATGCTGTAATTGAATGTCCATTCATGTGTGCTTTCAGTACTTCCCTTGCAGTATAGCTACATATAGAAAGCTTGTCAAGAACAGGAGCAACAGAAATGTCAGCTCTACCATTCTGTGCAGCACAAGGCACTCATTACAGGGACAAATAAGCTTTATGTGCTGTGGGAACATCTCACTTCCAAGTGAGTGACTTCCAAGGCTCCCCTGTTGACTCTGCCGCTGATCTCCCCGTTAGCTGCTGCAAACTAAAATTGGCATGTTCTCAGTAGGTAATGCCAGAGAAACCACAGCAAGAGGAGCTGTGAGGTGCGCAGTGAAACTCAGCTGTAACTCCAAGTTAAAATCATTGCAGAGAATATTTCAGTAGGGATGTGTCTGGCTCCAACATCTGACCTTGTGACCTGCTCCAACATCTCCATGTCTTTATTGTGGTGGGAGCTCCAGGCAGTGCTCCAGATGGGACCTCATGAGGTCAGAGCAGAGCAGGACAACCTCGTTCCTGACTTGCTGGCCATTATTCTTCTGATACAGCCCAGGATGTGGTTGGCTTTCAGGGGTGCAAGCGCACGTGATCAGCTTTTCATTAACAAAAACCCCAAGTCCTTCTCCTCGCGGCTGTTCTCAGCTTGGAGATCACTCTGTATCACAGAGTGGAGATCACAGTGGCAAAAGTCATAAAAAATACATGGGAAGCCACACAAATTCATATTTCAGTTGAAATGATCCTCACAGGCTTCCAGTGTGCTTCTGTCCTTTCTCTCACAGGTGTCCGGTGAGCCTTTGGCTTTTGTTACTCAAAGGAGATTTTGCCTTATTGGCAATCTTCCTGGTTTTAATTACCTCTGATTCTGAATTTGCAGTAGCTTCAGTTTGCTTTGGACAACCAGCGCTGTTTTCCGTATGATTAAATCTACTAATGAAGGACAAAGACTGGAAGGGAACTGATTCATCAGAAATAGTATCTCAAATCCATTTGTTTAGCTCTGCAGAGCTCTGGGAATGTTTCCCTTAAAAACCACAAACTGTGATACTTGGAGATGAGCAGCTGGGCGGTTCTGCTGAGTATAGAAACCAACAGCTCTCTACGTGGGCTAATTAGAGACCTTGCTGGTACCTCTGCGACGTTAGATGCTTCGCACAGGGTAAGGTCATACAAGAAAACTTGCTGGAGCCTCAGAACAGAATCTGACAGACCTTTAAGTTCAAAGCTTTCGGTTCTGCCTGGGTTCTCCTTGCCGCCCATGTCCTCCGAGAACAGTTAGAAGAGGAAAGTTTAAGTTTCTCTTTGTGAACAAAATCATAATTGCTGGAAAAATAAACTGATGTAATGTGAACCTCCTGGAGAAGGTGACACAGAGGCTTCCCAGAAGTTGCACGCTGAGAAACATTCTTAATCTCCTAGATAATGTAGAAGAGGAATGACATTTATTAGCTGCAAGTCCTCACAAGCTGAGGATGCAGTTTATAAAGCTGTATGTGGCTCCCTCTCCTTTTCCTCTTTTATTGTGATCCTTCACCTTCATCTGTTATCATAGTTCAGTGATTTATCGACATCAGAAACGTTTGATTTGTAGAACATCCATCAGAAGAGCAGAATAAGTGCCATTATTTCCTCTTAGGCTTTCATTGGCTGTAACTTTCCTTCTGGAAGTTTTATTTACATCTTTCTATTTCTAGACTAAGATGTATAATGTTTAAAAATAATTTCCTACGATTAATCTCTTGTTTCTCTGGGCTTTTTAAAAGCTCAGTTCAGATTACTGATGTTCTCTGTGCTGACAGCTGATGCAAACAGAAAACACAGCCCGACTTGTTGCCTACACTCCATGAATGAGCAGGCAGTCAGAATTAAAAGGTGCCCTGATTCAGATTCTTTCATTCAAGGTAGAGAATGTAAGCTCTACAGACAATCTATGATTCTATAAAACATCTGTGGGATAGGAATTGACACTCAGTGTCTTTGAAAGATGAATTTCCTTTTTGTTTATGCTGCTTGGGCTTTAAATGACGTAGGTTGTGGTGAAATGCACCTCTGGTATTTTCAGGTTATGGCACCAAGGAAAATGAAGAGGGTTTTGTTTGAGAGTTTCTGTACCAGTTCCACTGTTAATGAGATGCTCCTAGGTTAAAAATGCCTTCCACGGGTGACTTCCTATGTCTTTTCTTACATTAGTGACAGATTGGAGAGGAAAAGGTGGAGTGAGCCTGAAAGTGGTAAGTGGAGGTTAGAGGTGTAGCCAAAGTCAAGTGCTGGGGAGTTTAAACTGTAGGGAGCTGATGTTTTGAATTACAATCAAGTGATTAATGTTTCTAACATAAGCGGGTTGGGGAGTTAGAAAGGCTTGCAGCAACATGGTGAAGTATGGTGAAACCTGCTTTTAGGGATGTTTTATTTATAGCACGCTCATTAGGTTGAGCAGAATGGACAGCATGTGCTTATGTGGTTAATGATAAATCCATCTGAGGACCAAACTAGTCTGCTGGGTTATGAGAAAGCCATTTGTAGGTCAGATTTTCAGGAGAGAGAAGGACTTGAAAGAAACAATTCTTATTTGTTTTGGGGGTGCAGGGAGAGAGTGGAAGTTGAAATCAGCTTTTCTTCTGCTGAAAGTAAGCAGGATTTAAATGTTACAGATCTTTATTCATTTTTAAAGGTCACTTGCCTGTGAAGTCTGTGTAGCTGGTTACGTAAATACCAAAAGTAAAGCAGGAAGAAGCAGGCATGCTTAGAAATGAGCAAGGATGTTTTATAAAATAGCAGGTCATCTAATAATAATGTGTGAAGACTGCAGAGATTGCTGTGAAACTCAAAAGCCAGAAAAAGTTTCATCTTTGTGGAGTGGTTTTCTTTGTGGGATTCAGAAACATTATCGTGAAATTAAAGATACCGGACTAAAAAATTGTATGTAAAGCTGCTTGTTCCTTCTGTTTGGATTCACAAGACCTTCATCCTGCCTCCATGCATGGCTGGGGATAAATAGTCATAGAATCATGCCACAGAATCAGAGAACAGTTTGGGTTGGAAGGGACCCCAAGGGTCATGAAGCTCCAACACCCTTGTCTTGTGAACTTAGGAGAACTGAAAACCTCACAGGTAAATGACTGTCAGGAGGGGTTTGGTGCACTGCACATTGTCACAGATAAATAGGCAAAACCTATCTGGGACACACCTTTTCCCTGCCACTGTTCTTATTTTTAGATAAAAATGCAAATAATGCTGTCTTCGTTGTCAGGAAGCTACCTGCAAAGTGAGTGCTCTCAAATGCACTGCTCACACCTTTTCCAGGTGTTGCTGCAGGTGCTGTTTGTGACTAAGCTCAGTTATCAGGACTTTGAAAGCTGATGGATTATTTTGAGAAGGTATTTTCAGAGTGAGAAAACGCCACCTAATAAAGAAATGCATTGTATATAAATATACAGCACGTTACAGGAAGCTGCCTCAGATTAATTCTTCCCGAAAGCCGAATTATTACCCTCAGTATAATGAGCTAATAAGAGGCAGAGTGGCTTCTGCCTCTCTTGACATCTTGAGGAGGGGATGTCCTGCTGCACAGATAGGCTTCAGCGCCACGCAGCTTATTGGGCGTCAGCAG
The DNA here is from genome assembly GCF_019238085.1 of Lagopus leucura. NCBI lineage: Eukaryota > Metazoa > Chordata > Aves > Galliformes > Phasianidae > Lagopus > Lagopus leucura. Next base: position 166,202 of record NW_024962287.1, read on the forward strand.
GGACTGCTGAACCAAATGGTCTCATCACAATCTGCCGTGTTTCCAGCATCAGAAGGCATCAGGATGCTACTATCGCAGTTATTTTACATATGGTAACGAATTTGTGTGTTATGCAGGCAAAAATATCTTGTGTTTGGCTCCCGTGTTAGACACTGAAAAATGAGGTGCTGAGATGGACACAATTCCTGAGGCTTGCCCTCCGTGGCCCCTGGATTAGGAGGGGCAGCTCTGGAGGTGATCCATCTCACCTGTCTTGAGCTGTGTTTGGATAAGGCCATTATCCCTCCCAGTCTCTGTTAACTACCGAGAGGCAGCGCAGGAGTTCAGCTCAGATACGACTGGGAGATGGCTGAGATGAGCAGAGATGCAGCCTGTCTCTTGGGTCGGAGGAGCTGCGCTTGGGCTTTGAACTGCAAGGGCTGAGGTCCGAGGGGTGATGTACTGTTGCTTCATTGCACAGACAAAAATCAGAGCCTCCAAACTGCATGAATAACAGCTGTGCAGAAAACTCTGATACTCACAGGGGTGGGCTTCCATTTTTGTAAGGCCTTGGGATGAAGGAGGAGTTTTGTGGGGCTTTTGGGTTACTTGTTCTGAGATGAGTTAGGTGCTGCTATACTTTAGTTAATTGCTTTAGCTAATCAAATAGTGCCAGCCACTGGAAATCTGTTCTCTGTATATTGTGTGACATCATGGCCCCTGGCACATTGGTTATCCCAGCCCATGACAGCTCCCTGGCGTTGTCCAGAGCTCATTCCAACAGAACTTTGGACGCTGCTGTTCTCTTTTCAAGGTTCAGGCATTGAACTTCTGAAGTGCGTGTGTGCCTGGGCTGTGACTGCTGACCTCATGGCCAAAGACCAGACCCTGCTGCGTTCACTCGTACACACGTGCCTAATGTGAGCAATGTAATGCAATCCCCACGGGATGAGGTATCACGGCGTTCGCTAACACTCTCTTATAGTCTCTTCGTCTCCTGATTTTATTGTTCTAGTTATCCTATCAAAACATATTTTTTATGGTTTCAATTGTGCTCATTGTATTATCCCTGTCAGGATCAGAGCTATGGGGGAACGGGTATAGTATGCAGGGCTTTGGAAATAGGATGGTGCTGCCTAATTCCTTGTCCACTATTCTCTCGAATCTATCGTGACTTTAGGAATCAGATTCTGGCCTGAATGCCCTGATCTGCATGGTGGACTATCCCTTGCACTGATTGCCATGGTCCGTGCAGGAGCATATCGGGATGTGGAGCTGACAGCAGTGTTCTGAGCTGACAGCAGTGTTCTGAGCTGGCTGAACAAACAGATCTGCAAGGCCTCTTCTTGACAGTCCACCAGCTCTGATCTGAAACATGACACAGCCTGAGACATCTGTTTCAAGGGCATAACTGCTCCAAGCTTATTTGAACTCAATACAAGGCTCTGTTTATATTTCTTTGATTAATTGAAAATAACCTCTTGTTAAGGGAAGTGACAGCTGATACCTTAAATTGTGTTCGAGTTTTTCACAAGAGAGAAAAAATGCGCCAAAGGTTAGGCAGGTCAAAGCCTTTGTTTGGATCAAAGCATGTATTGAACACTGTGTAAAAGCCAAATATTAAAGTGTTTCGTACATAAGTTTGAAGTTTGGAGTAAAATAATACTACACCAATAGATCTCTAATTCAGCTTGTTAACAAGCTACTAAATTCATGGAAGCACAGCGAAGAGACATACTTCTGATGGACTGGTTGCCAGCGTCTTAAAAATGGACTGTGTAGGTGAAGTCAGTGCTGTAATACCACATCCAGTTCTGGGAGGCACATTTAAAATAAAGCCTTTAATGCAATGGAAATGGCTCTCCAAAGAGCGACAGGCACAGTTTGTGGTCTGCCTGTAAAATCTACTTCACTGTGAGAGGCTGAAAAAGCTGAGCTACTTTTATGTATTTGGGACAAGGTTATGAGATAACTTGTCTGTGGTTTTGTAAGGTCAAGCCTATGTGGTGAGGGAAAAGCAGGCTCTGGTTTCCACGTGGAGCTGCACGGCCTGGGTGCTTTCACCAACATGTGAGCTTATGGGCTTAAAATGTGCCTGCTGTGCTGAAGGGTGAACCGGGACTGGACTGTGCCTTGCTGGGCTGGAGCCCCTCTTTGTCCATGCCTGTTCTGTTTTAGCTTGGAGAAGACAGGAAGGCTCCAGGGGGACCTCATTGGGGCTTTCCAGCACTTAAAGGGAGAGTATAAACAGGAGAAGGATCGGCTGTTTGTGAGAGTGGGTGGTGATGGGACAAGGGGAATGGTTTTAAAGTGAGACAGGGGAGGTTTGGGTTGGATATGAGGAGGAAGTTTTTCCCCCCGAGGGTGGTGAGGCACTGGCACAGGTTGCCCAAGGAGGCTGTGGATGCCCCATCCCTGCAGGCATTCAAGGCCAGGCTGGATGTGGCTCTGGGCAGCCTGGGCTGCTGGTTGGCGACCTGCACACAGCAGGGGGTTGGAGCTGGAGGAGCGCTGTGGGCCTTTGCAACCCAAGCCATTCTATGATTGTGTGATTCTTTGGCTTATTAGGAAAAAATTCTTCTCAGAAGGCGTGATGATGCAGTGGTACAGCTGCCCTGGAAGTCATCCCTGGAGGTGTTGCAGAACCGTACAGATGTGGCAATGAGAGATGTGGTTGGGACATGGTGGGGTGGGTAGGGGTTGGGGTTAGGGTTTCTTTTCTCAACCTTAATGATTCTGTGATTCTTGTGAAGCAGATTGAAGGGTGATGGCCAGAGCTGAAAGCAAGGAATGAAACCAGAGCAATACAGATTGAAAAGGAAGCTTTTGTTCTTGACAAGGTGATAAGCACTGAAATATCTTATCTGGATGGGTCGTCCTTCACTAAAAGTCTGTGATATGGAATGAAAGATGTGCTGTAATTCATGGTGGTGTTTATTCATAACGGTGCTCTGTGGCTCCAGCAATGCAGGAAATCAGATCAAGTGGTCATAGTGATCGGAGGTGAGACTGGCATCCATCCCAACCACCCTACAGCAGCAGCGTGGGTCCTGAGCCAGGAAGGCAAAAGGGCTCCTTAGAAGTGCTGCGGGATCCTTCCAAAGGGGCTCATGGCACTGCCTGCTGCATCGAACAGATGCTGGAACAACACATACAAGGTGTTTAGGTCTACAGGATGCTTTAAATTCATACAATCATAGAATTACTTGGGTTGGAAGGGACCTTAAAGCCTAATCCGAGGCCCTCTATTGTGGGCTGGTTGCCCCCAACCAAGTCAGGCTGCCCAGGGCCCCATCCAGCCTGACCTTGGGCTCCCCCAAGGATGGGGCACCTCTCTGCTCTAACAGCATCACAGCATTTGATGCTGTGCACATTGAGCATCCTGCTCAAAGAACAGAACTCAGATGAGAGCTCTCTTCATTCTCTGCTTTAATTCAACTTCTCACAGTTCCGTTTTGGTGGATTTTTTTTTTTTTTTCCCATTTTTTTTTCCCTCGCCCGTCAGCAGATTTTCAGGCTAGTTAATGAGGGGGAAAAATTCTCCCTTCCACTCCCCGAATTGCCTCCCCCTTCTTTCATGTCAAGGGCCACGTTTGGATTGGAGCCCGGTGAAGTTTCTGTCATTTCCTGTTGCTGCCCGCCCCGACACCGCTCCCAAACGCACACACACACACACACACACGGTCACACGCACACACGGTCACACACGCAGACTCTCACACACTCACACACACTACACACACGCTCTCATTGCTGCCCGCTGCTCCTGGGCTGTGAGCAGCCGCAGCCGCTCCTCTCTCCCGTCCCGGCTGTGCGCTGCTCCCCCCGGCCCCGCAGGCTCAGCTCTCGGGCAAAGCCGAACGGTAACACAACTTTCTTCTTTTCCCGGCAGCTCAGCAGCGCTTTTATTTTGATCCCAGGCAGCTGGGTGTTTAAGGCAGAGCCACGGCGCTCTTCTTGCTCGAGAACTTCCTTGCCGGTGGCCGCGGTGGGAGCCGAGCGCTGGGATGCGGAGCTGAGCGGTGCGGGCTGCCGGGCGGATCAGCGAACGCGGGGCTCGGGCTGCTCTGCAAACGGGAAACCGAAGGAGGAATCGTCCCGGCCGTGCGGAAGGTAGGGAGGGAAAGAGAAGGGGTGCGCGGCGTTCTCCGGTACGTGTTTGCCTTTCAGCTTCAGCCCGGCGTTTACCTCGGTGAGGGGTTTCCTGAGGCTGGTGGTGCGTGCGTATGGTCACGGTGGCCGCTGGCTGAAAGAACCGATGCCTGCTGGAATCTGCATTGCACTCAGGGTGGGCACGGGTCGGCTGCCGTCTGTACAAACCTGCCTGCCATCTCTTTCCTCTGACATTCCCTTTTTCGCGGGCCGAAAGCACGTCTATTTATTGATTTGGTGAGAAAATCTCACAAATGTTTGTGCTTTGAAGCGGGGCGGCTGTGACTTCATCTGCCATTTCTGTCCATCTCCTCTCGGCTGTTTCTCAGACAAGCAGGGCATAACGAAGTGACAGCTCTGTCCCATGCTGTGTGCTGGAGCCCACTCCCGGAGCTCTCAGGGTTAAAGCCTTTCTTGAACTCACTGACACAGGACGCTAAATTTCAGCATGTCAGTAGAGAGGGAGAGAGGAGCTTGCAGAGCATTGTATACCATCAAGCAGACAGTGGTGCACAACCCCAGGGTCCTCGTGGGCAGGATCAGCTCCAGCTCCTCCAGCTATGCAGCAGCATTTGGAAGGGCCAACTGTGTGTATAATATGCACCAGTTAATTAGAAGAGGGGAAGAACATCTCAGATCTAGCCTTGGGAACAGTGATCTCAATGCCTTGTGTGCAATGTGTTTAGCTCCAAGTCATTCCTAAACTCCTGTTACACTCTCAGGTCACCCTTGTTTGATGTTAGTTCTGCAGTGATCCCCGAGGATGGAAACACAGTGGAAGAAGGTACAGATGGGGATACCCTGAGCACACCTTCAGCACACCAGTCTCTTGCTGCAGCCTCCAGCTCAGGCACATTGCCTCCCATGGCCTGGGAACATTTGAGCTCCCTGCCCAGCCTTGGCATTCCTTGTCTTGCTGCCATAGGCAGTGATGAACCCAGGAGACAGTGCTGACAATTTGGTTTGGATTTGATTCTAGGCAAAAGCTCAAGGTTTTTTTACTACTCCCAGAAGAAGGGTTTTTTTTTGTTTTGCTTTTTGGTTTTTTGGGTTTTTTTTTTTTAATGCAGTTCTGCAGGTAATGCTCTTTTTTTGTCTTCCCATCTCCCAGACTCTTTCTGAGCACTGTGCTACTCCTCACTGATTTGTCAAAAAACGTTCTTTACTTTCAGTGTTCCCCACAGTTGGCCTCTGGGCTTGACGCTCTGTCCTGGCACACTGGGCACACACACAGCCCTCCACGTGGCTTCTGTGCACTGCTGGGAGCTAGGATGGGCTGGAGCACTCCAGAAAGGCAGTCTGGATGTGATCACCTTGTTTCACAGTGTAGGAAAGTTTAACAACGTGTTGGCAGCTATGCCAGTTAGCTCTGGGGCCAAGGAATGGGCTCTGGCACCGTTTGGTTTGCTAGTAGAGATGCAGTCAAGAGGCTGATGAGCTCATATAAGAGAGGGAGGGAAGAAGCTGCAGCAGGAATTACTGCCAGCACATCTAAGAAGCTGAAGAAATAGTGCTTACCTGGAACCACGTTTTGTATTTCTAGATGGGGAAGGAACCTGAATAACAGACCGATGTTTTTGCAGGAGTCCAGCAATTCAACTCTTCAGCTGAGTCACTGCATGTGCAAGGGAGAGTCTAACCATACTTCAAGTGCTGCCTGGGAAGAAGGGTGGTTAAGACCTAAAGTTCATTAGAAATCCATCTCTGTATTTAGATGTTGAGAGAAAGGCTGTTTCAATACAATTTTGGGTGGGCTGATTCTAAACTATCCTAAAACTTAACCCATGGATGCTACAGTGGGATCTTACCTTAGTTAAGAACAATGCAGTTTCATCCTTAAATTTTGTGTCTAATTTTGAACCCACTTTATTTTAAGCTGATGTCACTGATTTCAGTGAAGTTATTCCTGATTTACAGCAGTTGAAAGTGGATGAGTCCATGTATTCGGGAACTGGAGGGTTTTGAGTCTCACCTTCTGGCTTTTCTGTCTTTTTCACTTTGTCCACATCTCATGAAACCTTGCACTGTATAAAACCAAATGCTGAAGAGCAGGTCCCCGTCCCATCTCTCTCCTAGGTGAGCATGTTCTCCACACCACGCTTCCAGTGCTGATGTAGCTTTGACAGATGAGTCAAGGGATGGCAATTCCAGTTCTGCTGCTTGCCCTGGGAAAGTGCTCTGGAGCCCAACAGACCGTACTGTCTGGAAATATTTCCTGTTGCACAACATAAATTGTCTGTTTCAGTTTAATCCTATTGTCTTAAATTACATCACCGAAGTATTACCTTAAGTAAAACCTCTCTTCTGCACCGCCTCACTGCAGGAGGGAAGGGAGTACTGTAAGAGGCCTCAGGTTGTGAAGGCTGCAGGAAGGTGGGATGAACATGTGTTTCCCTTCCCCCTTTCTACATATTCCTCAAATGCAGGATGAACAAGCCTTGCTTTGTATCACCTTAGCTCTTCTGGTACTCTTAGTACTTCTGGTTCCTGAATCAGACCTCTTGGAGCTGCTGAAAGGAGCTGTAGCAAGGCTGTGGCAAGGTGGGGATGGGCCGCTTCCCTCTTCAACAGTAGGATGAGACGTGACGGCCTCACGTTGCACTGGGGCAGGTTCAGGTTGGTGCTGGTCTGTCCCTGGAGGCGCTCAGCAGCCGTGGAGGTGTGGCACTGAGGCACACATCAGTGCATGGTGGGGATGGGCTGGAGTTGGACTGGGGAATCTTGGTGGTCTTTTCCAGTCTTCATGATTCTGTGGTTCTGTGGTTCTGTGCTTTGCAGACTGTGGTGGCAGCTGCAGTGTCTAGCAGAAATTTCCCATTGCTGGTGGCTGCAGGTGGCTCTGGTGGTCCTGTCAGCTGCTCTATGTAGTTCAGTGCTTCAGCTCAGTGTGGTGCTCCCTGTCCTTCCTGAGGTTGCTTCAAGGATGCTCTGGTGCTTCATATTTCCTGCTGCCTGTTTCAGTTTCTGCTGGGGTTGGAGCTCTAGTTCTTGTGGTATTTAAGTGCTGATACTTGAATTAAGGTAACATCTACATGCTCTACTGAGTCTTCAACTCACCTGCACAGATCTTGTTTTCATTCTAAGGCAGTGTTGCTACCTGAGGACAGCTCTTGCCTTGTTCTGCAGGGAGCTGTTGGTGGCTGCTCTGTTTATGGGCTGTTGCCACAGCAATGAGGATGTGTAGCTGGGACAGTCAGGAGCCAGAAAGTTGTGTGCCTCCTTCCTTCTCCACCCCTCCCCAGACAGGGTCTTGTTTGCGTTGACTGTTCTTAAACGTTTGCTTCAAAGGGCTGAAGATCGATATGAGCCTGAGCTTTGACACTGTGCAGCTCACAGTTGTTTAAAATGGTTTGATGCTGAAGGTGGGAGGGTGGCTGAAAGAACTGCTCCTGACATGGCTGCCCCAGGTGCTGGTGGCTGTGGCAGTCACTTGCTCCCCAGGGAACCGGCTGGGGACACCAAATGCTTTGACACGAGCTCAGAGCTTCTCCTTACTGCTGATTTCTTCTGGAGCTGAGCTGCTGAGCACGAGGTGAGAGGCTGCTGTGTCCCATCAGCAGTCCCCTCAGCCATCCTTTCCCTCCCTGGAAGTGTTATTTTTGGTACATTCATACAAGTCTGGGCCTCCATGCTCAGTCCTGTGGGAGGAAGCTTGAGGCTGGAATTTCGTAATAAGTGCCAGATTGTTCTCTTGAGGCAGAATGAAGAAGCCACTCCTGTTGCTTCTCCAGTTCTTGTTAGCTCTTGTTCAGCTTAATCTGGTAACTGTGAAAGGTTTTCTTTCCCCACTGAGAACAAACTTGACCCTGCAGAAGGTCAGCATTGAGGTGTTTGCTCTGAGATCTGTGATCTCCACAGAGCCATGGTGGGAGTCCCAGCTCAAGCTACTCAGACGTCATCTTCGTCATGCAAGTTTCCAGCAATTTGCTGGGTCAGATCACTCTGGATGCACGCCGGGCTCTCTGCAGCAATGCTGTAGAGCAGCGCTGCTGAAAATGAGGACTTTTGACCAGAGCCTGTTTGCTCTCATGCCGAGGTGCACAGTGCAGTTCATCTCCTGCACTGGCAGCAGCTGGCTGGCACTGCATCAAGCAGTTCAGAAAGCATTCTGCGCTCCTAAAAAATAAGAAATAAAAGCATTATGGCACTGTCACTGATTTCCCAGTGACCACATTATTTAAAATTTCTCCTTCTGACCATTGGAGAGACAGACCACTTCCTGCTCTCTTCTTGACCATCTCTCGTTGAAGCGCTAGTTATTTCTGCAGGGACTGGAGCAATCGAAAGCTGAGAACATTTGAAATGGATGTAATTTAAATATTTTGGTACTGCTGTAACTGAAATGTGCACAGAGAACGTGCGATGTCAGTCTGAGTCTTCTTGGTTATCAGTCCCTGTACTAAGAATAATGAGAGCGCTGTGTGAAGCCCGTGACTCCTCCTCAGAGCCTCTCACACTACCTGCAAGATACTGTTCTAGATTAATAACATACACCTTGTGCTCCTTTTATTTTAATAGCCACTCTGATTCCCCTTTGAGATAGCCTAAAATGATGAAAATAATGTGAGGATTCCATTTACTTTTTTTCTTCTTTAGAATGCATGCATGGACTGCATGGTCTGCAGAGATTTATTTTTCTTTAATGAAATCAGCCTCCTTTTCCTGGCTAGCAAAGTGCATGAATGTCACATTTGAATATGTGCTTTCGAGTTCAGTCCTTTCCCTCAGACATATTACTTTACACTGCATTTGGCTGCATTAAACTGCAGAGCTGATTTACTACATCAGTGCCCATGAAAGACTCAAATTCCTCCAACTCCTGTTCTGTTGTTCCTCAGTATTTACTATACACAGTGCTCCAGTTTTGGAATAGTTGGCAGACTGGAAGCTTACATTTCTTATTTTTTTTACATTGCACCCTTGGTGCAATGGTTACAATTAGGTTCATATATTTAGCACGTTTGGAGTTCAGTGCTTTGTAGAATAAGTACAAAAAGCTTTGAGAGCAGTGATGGAATGAATGCCATAGTGTGTGTTGTGCTGGGCACCAGATATACAATAAGGAAAGGATGAAGGTGTGACCAGAAGCAGAGAAACTCCCTTCTCTCTCTTCTGCAAGCAAGAGCTGGAAGCAGGGAGTCATTCCAGTCCTACTTGCTGCCTTTTTTCCTCATTCTTAAGGAAGTCTGGGGATGTTTTCTCTGCTGCAGTCCAGAGGTGAGAAGAGTGCTCTTCAGCCAGCTAAGGAGGCTCGAATGGCAATGCCAGGAAGGGTCACTGTCCTCTCCAGTTTTGCATCCAAATGGTTGTCACCTCCCTTCTCTGTGCAAAAGCTGCAGCAGATGGCCTGAATGGAAGTTCTGGGTATGATATTTGGGTCTAAATAGCTTTCACTATTCAATTTCACTGTTTTAAAGGCAAGCAAATGCTTCATGGGGAATTCCCTCCTCTTCGTTTGCTCCCTTGAAGAAACCCCAGCAGGGCAAACCTGCCAGGCTTGCTGACTTTCTGAGCAGTGGCTGTTCAACTGGATTGCATGCAGTGACAGAACAGCAGCAGAAACCCTCGCTGGAGGGCACAGAGCACACTGTGCAACAGTCAGACCAACCTCCACCTCTGACTGCAGCTGTCTGCAACGTTCTGCATCGCCCCTCCTTCACCTGGAAGCAGGCAGCCAACATCTCGTTCAAGGAACGGTTGGATTTTGTGTTGAGGGACGTGGTTTGTGAGAACTGCTGGTGATAGGTGCATGATTGAACTGGATGATCCTGAAGGTCTTTTCCAACCTTGGTGATTCTGTGGTTCTGTGATCTCATGGCACCGTGGGAGCTTCCAGTTGAAACCTGGGGCAGGCTTCTCTGCTGTGCCAAGTTGTTGGTGAGAGGGCCCAGCCGGGAGGCCTATTGACAGATATCCCCGCCAGCTGGCTGCCCCTCAGCACCTTCTCACCTGGCATGTGGGAACACCTAATTGCCCTGCACAGACACCTTGTCTCCCAGTACAATCCCCGTATGCTTACAGGTTCTGAGTCATGCCTGAGAAATTCGGTGCTCTCCTTTTGACCACGTTAGATCCCTGAACATTTCACACAGGGGCTCTGGGTCGTGCTGTGGGCAGGATGCCTGCAGGTTCACGGTGTCATTTGTTGCAGCTGAACTGAAGCTAACTTTCCGGAGCTTGTTTTCGCCAGTGCAAAAGAGAGGCTGTGCAGGTAGAAGCCTTGTTGGCTTTAATCAGAATTTGCTAAAAAAGGTGTGCGAGGCACCGTCTGTTGTTGCTACTAAGAGAAATTCTGCAAATTAGGAAGGGGGTCACATGGCTATCATGCCATGTAGTGTCACTTTATTTTCTAGCAGCACTAAATAGTCACTGATTCAGTCTAGATATTGCCTGTTCTGCTGAGTTGCTGCTGTGGGGCAGGAGATTGCCTGCAAAAAAAGAAAAAGAAGAAGAAAGTGTCCGTGCAGGGCCCAGTTTGTGCCCTGCAAGCTTTTACTGTGCAGCTCCCTGCCCAGCATCACATAGCAATACAGAGAACAAGGCAAAGAAGAGTTTGTGACTCACCATGGAACAACATCAGACAACCAAGCACACCCATGTGATTTTAGGCAGGGCTCAAGAATTTCATTCCCTTAGCTTCAGCCCACAGGGCGAATTTGTTCATTTCCCTGGCATTGCAACAATGGTAAAAACTGTGCACCCGTTTGCCCTGAACTGGTGTGTTTTTTACTGTGAACCACTTGCCGCTTCTGTTCTGTGAGATAACAGCAGTTGCAAAGGATCAGTTCTCAGGTACTCTTCTGCATTTACCCTCTCCTGACTGTACGCATTATCCTTAAAGCAAAAGTGAATGGTGTGTAGTAATGCAAGTGGACTCAACATAGAATCAGACAAATTCCCTACTCAGAAGCAAGTATATTTTACAAATGCTTGTTGGGAGATGGATGCCAAGCGGTGAGTTGTTTCCTATCTCCACAAGAGATGATGGGAGAGCTATTAGGAAGGTTGAGGTACCTATGTCTCTGGAAATGGAGTGCTCCAGTGGTTAGTATTTCCTATGTATTTGGTACATGCTGGGTTTTGAGTCTTTTCTGAGAGTTATTTGGGTGAGTATTCTTTGGCTTGGGCTAAAAGTGAGATAGCTGTGCAGTAGCATAGATGGCAGGTTCCAGTAGCTACACTTGTGTCCTGAGCTGGAGAGGAGTAAAGGGATTTTCTGGGAAACAGGAATTCAAGCAAAGACATGAAGAAAACCACCTGCTTCAGACAAGCAACCTTGAGAGGTGGACTTAAAACGTTGTGTCTCACCTTTCTATGTCTCCTGGCCGGCCTAGAGTTATTTCACAACATCACAACCTGAAGCTGGCACCTTAAATCGTAGCCCTGTTGCAGTGGCTCTTACGCAGTTTATACTGTGCCCCTAAGATTCCCTTCAGCATTGCCATGGATCTGAGGTGGGGAATAACTGCAGCTGGGGGAGAAAAGGCACTTGTGTCCTCCACCAGTCACAGAATCGTGGGGTCGGTAAGGTTTAAGATCATATAGACCAGCCCCAGCCATCCCCACCGTGCCCACTGACCACATCCCTCAGTGCCACATCTCCGTGGTTCCTGAACCCCTCCAGGGCCGGTGACTCCACCACACCCCGGGCAGCAGTGCCAGTGCCTCACCGCTCTTCTTGAGAAGACTTTTTTCCTGATACCCAACTTGAACCTTCACTGGCACGACTTGAGGCCATCACCTCTCATTACCCAGGAGAAGAGGCTGCCTGTACCTCAGCACAGCCTTCTTTCAGGGAGTTGCAGAGCAATCTGGTCTCCCCTGAGCCTGCTCTTCTCAGACTGAACCACCCCATTCACGATGGTAGGAATTTCATCGTATCCAATGGCAAAATGAGAGTGCTGTCTCAAACCCATCTGTCAGAGGTTTAATTCGTTCTTGTTTGCAACATTCTCAAAAAACAAAAAACCATGAGACTTTTGTGAGTAATTAATGAGGGAAGGTTGGAAAGAATCCCCCAAACTCTCTGTTGTACACATTGCTTGAAAAAAAGGCACTGCATCCAGAGTGAGACCTCCCAGCATGTAAATTCTCAAATTGTATCTAAAAAATTGAAACCAGAGGTCTTGTTGACCCTGGAAGAAAAAGCAGATTTCAAACTGGGGCTCAGAAAAAAAACTCTGACTTCATCAATATTTCTTCCTTCTATATTGATGAATTGATGCAGCTTGTCTGTGTTGTGGTTTAGTCCTGTTTATCTTCTGCATTTGCATACATTTTATTTCTGGGTAATTACGGTTTCAGGAGCTGCAAGGTGGGCAGCTGAAGGACCACATAATCTCTGTCCTTCTTCCACTGCAACTCTGAGCTTGGGATGCTGCCTTTGTGCAAAAATTTCCCCCCGAGGGTGGTGAGGCACTGGCACAGGTTGCCCAAGGAGGCTGTGGATGCCCCATCCCTGCAGGCATCCAAGGCCAGGCTGGATGTGGCTCTGGGCAGCCTGGGCTGCTGGTTGGCGACCTGCACACAGCAGGGGGTTGGGACTGGAGGAGCGCTGTGGGCCTTTGAACCCAGGCCATGCTGGGATTCTAGGATTCTATGAATTTTTGTGATAGGGACCATAGTGAGAATGTGAACTTTGTTCCACGGAAAACTGTCTGATATTTCAATCTGAGAAATCTCTTTGGGTCATAAGGATGTACAGATTAAAAACACACTGTATGGGAAAGCTTAACCTAAAATCTATGTGGCTTCTAAGGGAAGTAGTTCTACCTTGTTTCCACTGAGCCACGTGACTGTGACTTTGAGAATGATGAAGTAAACTGGACCAGAAATGCCCAGAAGGGATGTGCACTGCCTGCGGGTACCCCAGGGAGCCTTTCCCACCCATCCAGAGGAGGGCAGCTGGTTCTGCTGCCATGGTGCACTGCATACAGACAGGCTTTTCCTGTAAGGTTCAGAGGGCACAGAGAAGTCAGTGCTAAGGCAGATTGTTGTCTTCTTAAATTTTATTTATTTCTTTGTTTTGTGAGAAAGGCCTCTGGTCTTTCATTCCTTATTGTGACTGTTTAATTTTTTGTACTGTAAGTCAATACCAAATTCTTCTATTTGATTTTGCTTTAGCTTTTTTGGATCCTGCATTTCTGCACGTGGGCTCATTACAGCTACTGTATGCTGGGAAGGCTTGTAGAAAAATTCTAGCATGCATTTGTCTAAATGATGTCTGTTAAACGTTGGAGCACAGACAGCATGGAGGAGCTGTAGAGCTCTTTCCAAAGAGTTTGAATGGCATCCTTGGCACAAGAACAGTGAGGAACGAAATAGCTGTTAGGTGTGCCTGGATGTTCCTCCGAGAGCAGGATCAAAGTTACAAAAAGAAACGGTGGTTTTGTTTCTCCTCAGTTGTTAGTGTTCAGAAACTTCCCAGGTTCTACATTGCAAGGCCTTCATCAACCAGATTTTGTACACATTTACAGTTGTTCAAAATAGTTTCCAGGCGGTGGGCAATTAGCTGTTAGAAATGACCTACAGTTTGGTGGTAATTTGGTTAAGTGAAATCCTTAGGAAAGGGAGCATTCCAAATCTTTCATGTTCTGTGCTTCTGGACCGCATCTTCTTCACAAGATGAGTCTCCTTTATCTCCTGCATTTCAGAAAGGAACAGACGAATGCTGGCAGGAAATACAGGAGGAACTCTCCGGATGGGCTGAGCAGCAGGAAAAGCCATTAGCTCCAAAAAAACCCCAAAGAAACACTTTTACGTTTTTCTAGGAGAATTAAAAATGCAGTCATTCTCTCTCCCTCCCCGAGAACTCCGTGTACTCTGTTCCTCTAGCATGAATTCAGCATTAAGAATGGCGTTGTGCTGCCAGCAGGGATTTGAGCATCTGCAGAGGTAGGGGAAGCACCAGATTCATGATATCTGGATACAATTCAAACTTTCAGGAGGGCACCTCCTGCAGCACCCTGTGGGGCAGGTTCCTTTGTCTGTGACCTGAATGCATGAGGAGGTGACCTGCAGAGAGAACCCCCTTGCTGACTGGTAAGCAGCAAAGAAACAGAATTTAAAGTAAGGTGCAAAGCACTCAAAGTTTAGCCATTTTTTAATACATATGTAAATGAAAGTAATTTTCTAACACTCTAGAAGCTGGGCCGTGGACTTTACAAGAAGATGCAGTGGTACAAGGGTATTGCTTGGAAGGAACTATCAAGTACCCAAGCAGCTACTTAAAAAAAACTTTGCTTTGATGACTTACTTCAGGAAGTTTTGGTTAAAATATTGATTTAAAAAAGAAAGATGGTATCTTTCTCTCTTCCTGTAAATACTGTGGTTTTATGTTTATCCTGGTCACTGACTCATGTATTTCCAGTTGCTGGGAATAAATTTCCAAATGTTTGGACCTGCAGACGCACAGAGTTTACAAGCAGTTCCTTGCAGTGGCTTTGCAGATCTCCTTATGATAACACACCATTTCTGTCTCCAAGCACAACAGGCTTAATCCCAACACAGTGCTGTCTGGGGTGGCAGAAGGAGAGGAGCAGCCTCGTCTCTTCTGTCCTGGAGAACCTTCCAGCACTCGTAAGCCAGCACGGCCGGCCTGGATGAGCCTTTGCTCGGCACTCCGTGCAGGGGGTGCAGCGTGGGAAGTGCCAGCAGAGCCGTGCTTACACCTGGGGGGCGGCTGTGCGGGTACAGGCACAGTCTCTGCTTGGCCCTGTCTCCTGGTGAAGCTGTGTGTGCTGTTATGGTCTCTGTGTGGGACCAGGCTGCCTTCATCTGCGGAGAATGCGTGGGAGCCCTCAGTAAGAATTTCAGTCTATTTAGGCATATAAAGCCTATTTAAAGCTTTATATGGAAAAAGTAAGGACTGGAAATCCACTCTCAGCAATGCAGTCAGCGTGGGACTTGGTTAATTCACCTTGAAGCAGCCTTTAAGAGAAATAGGTGCTGTGCTGCTGGTAGGACGTGTGAGTGCAAAAGAGCAGCGCCAGATAAACAGCAGACATTGCAGCAGCTCAGCTAGGAGGCGATGGGATCTGCACGGCTGGCAGCATTGCTAAGCAGATCTGTTTGTGCTGCGGCCGCTGTTTCTCACAGATGGGATAAAAATAAGATAGATTAAGTATATCCAAGAGAAAATAGTTTTGCTAAGGCTTGAGCAAGCTGCCAATGTCAGCAAAGGGAGCAAGTAATGTAAGCAGACTTCAGAGCAGGAAAGCTGCAGAGTCTCCTGCTGGAGAGAGCAGAGGAATCTGGCTCTGCTCAGTGGATGCAGGGCGAGGGGCTGTCCAGGCACTTCAGGTGATTTGTGTCTTCTGTGTTTACCATCATGGTCCCAATGGAGGGGGGGGGGTTTCTCTTGGCTAATAAATATTCCTGCCTCTAATTTAAAATGGTTTTCTCCCCACTGTTCCCTTTGTGTTAACCTCAGCCTTGGCAAGTCACTCAGGCCGATATGTTGGTGTTGAGGGCCTTGCAGAAGTTTGGAGCCCGATGTCATCGCTGCTAATGACCTTTCTGCTTCTCCAGAGTTAGATCGACATGTGGATGTGATTTCACATCCATGCTTCCAGCAGTCCTTAAGAATGGCCAATTTAGGCAAGGTGAGGAACTGCTCCCTTTAACCATAGATCTATCAACAGAAGGAGCAGCAGCAGCACTCCTGCCATCTGTGCAGCTGGGTTCTCCCTTGTAAGCATGGAACTGCTGCTAGATGTGATGGCAAAAGCAGATGGTGTATCAGCCTTTGGTGGGCTCAGATGAGCAATAGTGCTTCTCAGATGCTTTGCTGTAAACTGGATGCGAGTTTGGCAGATCATCTGCTCATCTGCCTTCATTTAGTGAGCCGTGAAAGCGGCTTCCTGTTGGTTTTTGTTCTTTTTTTTTTTTTTTTGGAGAGTTACTGCAGCTGGTTTAAGCTGATGGCATACTGGGGTCCATACTTCAAATCCTTGGGAGTGCTGATGCGTAGAAAAACCCTGCACCAGATGATAACTTAATCCAGGGAATTATTTCCTAAGCATCCAGGGCCTGTTTACCTTACCTGCTCCCTGGCTACGCCACGGAGGCCAAGTCTGAAATGGTGCTGCTCTGATTTGGCAGCACTTACTCCGCTTTGGCAAAGTGTAAATGATAAGGGGCATAACAAGAGGGAATGAGGAGATTGTTCTTCATACATAATGGCTATCTGTTGGCCTCTGGAGAGCTTACTTTAGACAAGTTTTTAAAGGCACTTGATTCAAATAGGAGTAACCTTGGTGAAAAGGGATTTGAGGTTGTGTAGGGAATATTCTTGTGATGAACATCTGCCCACTTTAGACTAACAACCATATTTGTTATGTGAAAACAAATACGTCTGTCTGACCCAGATAGCTTGTAGAAGGGGGCCAGAAAATAAATACTGAGATAATGGGTCACCAAAGAAAAATACCAGCCCCAAACATCTAAAGACAGATGGCAGCACTAAGAAAGTAAAGAAAACTCAGGCAAAAAGCTGCTTCTTATTTCCTTTTTCACATTGCCTTTAAAATAAAGACAAGTATAGTTTTCCAGTGTGGTCTTTAGTGGAGTTGGTGAGTTTGATGCCTGGGGAAAAAGGATTCTAACTTTGCTTTCTCACTGTGTTTGAAAACCGCATTAGACATGTGTCTGGGTAGAGAAGTTCGCTCCTCTCCATGTGTGAGAATGATTAAGCCAAGGGTTTGATTCGCTTTTTGTGAGAAATAGTAACGAGATATAAAAACTGAGTCAAGATTCTGGATGGCCAAGAAGGAGTTGCATGCAGGCAATGTTTTGGCTGCTCCATCTGTCTGCCTCTGTGAAAGCGATGCCATTAATGCCAACACTCTGATCTGTCTATCTGTCTGCCAAGCCAACATCAGTCTCCCATCTGGGCATGATGCAATTTCCTCTGCTTCTTTATTAGGAGATTAAAGAAGCTGCCTCTTCTCCTTTTCCTCGTAGTTAATTTATTGTTTCTGGAATGAATAACTTTTAGTATTTGAAGATTTCCTGCAGATGGATGAGAAGCAAATAGGAACATTACAATGACAGCATTTTATAGGCAAGTATCCAGAGAAGGGCAACGGAGCTGTGAGGGTCTGGAGCACAGGTCTTATGAGGGGTGGCTGAGGGAGCTGGGATTGTTCAGTGTGGAGCAGAGGAGGCTCCGAGAGATGTTATAGCTCCCTATAACTACCTGAAGGGAGGCTGTGGTGTGGGGGTCGGCCTCTTCCCCTGTGTGACCACTGACAGGACGAGAGGGAATGGCCTCAAGGTGTGCCAAAGAAGGTTTAGGCTGGATATCAAGAAATAATTCTCCCAGAGAGTGGTCAGCTGCTGGAATGGGCTGCACAGGGAAGCTGTGGAGTTACTGTCCTGGAGGTGTCCAAGAAGTTTCTTGACATGGACCTGGTTTAGTGGGAAATATTGGTGGCAGGTAGACGGTTGGACTGGATGAGCTTGGAGGTCTTTTCTAACCTTGACAGTTCTACGATTCTGTGATCTACTACTGTACGTGCTACCTGTTTCCTGGCTCCTTTATTGTGTATAGATCAAGACTTGTGTATACCTGAGCTGTCACTTCAAAACCAGTGTTGGCCAATAGATATTGCTTCCTATAGTAAATTTAAGAAGACAAGTATCTCCAATGACAGTTTGTGGTAACTGCTGGTAAGTTCAATACTGACATTAAGAGCTCTGTCCAAAAGCTCAGAATTCTTCTCCTCTTGGTGTTTGTCCCATTGGGTAATGTTATGTGTTCCCCAAACAGCAGGGCACCACTCCTTATCACCAGGTTTTGCATCTGGAGGTCCCTTCTACATAGAAGCTTCCTTACTTGTGTTGTATGCAGTAAATGCTATCTGCCTTGATGGCTGACCTGGTTTCAGCTGGCAGAGAGTTAATTTTCTTCCTAGTAGTTGGTATGGTGCTGTGTTTTGGGCTTAGGATAAGAATAATGTTGATAACTCACTGATGTTAGTTGTTGCTTAGCAGTGCTGCGCTGAGGCAAGAATCACAGAATCACAGAATTGTAGGGGTTGGAAGGGACCTCCAGAGCTCATTGAGTCCAACCCCCTGCCCAAGCAGTTCTCTACAGTAGGTCGCACAGGTCGGCATCCAGGCAGGTCTTGAACATCTCCAGAGAAGGAGACTCCACCACCTCCCAGGGCAGCCTGTTCCAGTGCTCCGTCACCTCACTGTAAAGAAGTTCTTGCGCATGTTTGTGCGGAACTTCCTATGCTCCAGTTTCTGGCCATTTCCCCTTGTCCTGTCTCCACCCACCACTGAAAACAGTCTGGCCTCGCCATTCTGCCCCCCACACCTTAGATATTTATAGACCTGGATCAGGTCCCCTCTCAGTCTCCTTTTCTCAAGGCTGAACAGACCCAGTTCACTCAGCCTTTCTCCATAGGAGAGATGCTCCAGGCCCCTCACCATCTTTGTGGCCCTCCGCTGGACTCTTTCCAAGAGATCCCTGTCTGTTTTGTACTGGGGAGCCCAGAACTGGACGCAGTACTCCAGATGAGGTCTTACCAGGGCAGAGCAGAGCGGGAGGATCACCTCCCTCGACCTGCTGGCCACGCTCTTTTTAATGAGCCCAGAATGGCATTGGCCCTCTTGGCCATGAGGCACACTGCTGGCTTATGGCCGACCTGTTGTCCACCAGGTCCCTCTCTGCAGAGCGTATTTCAGCTTCTCATACTGTTCTGTCAATAAGGGGTAGGGGTGCATGAGGTGCTGGGAGGGAACAGAAGCAGGACAGCTGGCCTAAACTGGCCGAAGGGATCCTCCATCTTTTCTTCCCCATCCCATGAAAGGGGGGAGAGAGGAAATGGGTGCGTGGTGCTGAGCTGCTTGCTGGTTTAAACCACACTGATTCGGTAGGGTTATGTAGGCGTTTATGTGTGAGACTGAAAGAGACTCTGCTCTTTCTTCAGCCCAAGACACTGTGCCTTTTCTGGGCTCTCTAGGCCCTATGTCAGTCTTGACACCTTGGGGAATTTGCCACATAATGTGGCCATTCTTTTGGTTCTGTGCTAACTAAAGCCATTTATATGATTGTAGAGTTAAACACAGGAGTATCATGAGAAGATAGAAATGTCCATCGGCTTTGCACAAGCTGCAGAGACCACTGCATGGAAACTTTGGATTGCTTCTCTGTTTCCATTTGTCCCATTCTCTCAGATATAGAAGTGTGAAACTCTGGCTTTGAGGTTTCCAAAGGTGGTTTCTTTCTGCAGCAGTTCTGTGTTGGTTTTCTTTTCTTCTTTTTTTTTTTCTTTTCTTTGTGTGTGTGCGTGGTGGGTATTTTTTTCCTAGGCCAGTGTCTGCATGGGAATGCTCAGTTTTACCTCCTGAGTGGTGTCTGCCCTGTTGGTGACACACGCCCAGGTCCCTGGGTTGCCACAGACTGGCAGCATGGGCAGGCGCCTCAGTCAGGCAGGGTTCTGTGACACCAAACAGTGAAGCACTGTGAGGTTGTGGAGTGTTTTGGAGACTCTGATTTGTTTGGGCACTGCAGCAGATGGTGCTGCATTGAATACATCCTCCCAGTTCACATCTGTTAGGCTTCATGCTAGGCTCCTCCAGCAGATACTCCAAAAGAGAAAATCATCTGGGAGGAATCTTTCTTGTCCTGCACCAAGACACAGCAAAGAGCACAGCCACCAGTGCTATAGATATCTTGTGTGTTCCTGCTGAAAAACTTCTTTACAGAAGAGATTGTTAAGCACTGCCATGGGCTGCCCAGGGAGGTGGTTGAGTCCCCACCCCTGGCTGTGTTTCAAACCGTTTGGATGTGGTGCTCAGGGCCATGATTTAGCAGAGAGCTGTTTGAGTTGGGGTGGGATGGTTGGGCTGGGGTTGGACTCCATCATCTTTAGGGTCTTTTCCAACCTGAGCAATGCTGTGGTTCTGTGAAAGAAGAGATTTGTCCAGTATGAAAAACCTCCTGTATGAAAAGCCTCCTATGCGACAAACCTCCTCCTGTGCTACAGGTTGCTTCAACCAGCTGCTTGTCCAGACTGGGCCTTTGTAGGAGGTCCTGCTCCTATCAGAGCTGGGTGACTACCAACGTGCATGGGCAGTGGATGAAGGCTTTGAATCTGCACTTGTGTTTTTAGGCTAAAGTGCAGCACAGCCTTATAACACGTGTGTTTTGCAGCTGATGGTCACGATGTGTGAGTGGCATGTCTGCAGCTTTAAAGGTCTGTAAGACAATCTGTTTGCTTTGTTTAATTAAAGCAGTCTTGGAAATACTTGAATAGGGAGGGCAGTGTTGTCATCTGTATGAGAGGAGTGTTTTTTCTGACCTATCTGCAGGTATTTCCAGTGCTTTGTGGGTCAGCACGTTCCCACTTTGTGTTCCATGTACTGTAACTGAATTACCAGTGATTCCCCCCAGGAGAAGCCCCAGTCTCTCTCTCTTCTGGCTGACTGATGAGCAGTGATAACCAGAGAGCACGGAGTGCTGCAGAAGCGGTTCTTATCAGAGGCAGCCCAGCAGCTGATAATTATCTCTTTCGGCAGGAGTTCTGCAGGGCAGTTCCCACCTCACTACACTTCACTGGAAATTATTTTGGTTGTACATCTGGGTTCCGCATGCCTCCCAGCCTTTTTCTGGTGCGAAGGTTTGTAGCTGGGGTTTCTGTCTGCAGGGGATTGCAAAGCCCTTTTCTTTGGGAGCACTGACACTTTCCCCTGGTGGTATGGCAACGGGTGATACACAGGGGTTGGCACTCACAATAATCCCCTGGAATGAGTGAGAAGATGCTTGGACCACTTTCTCTAGAAGAACAGAGGTTGGGTATTAGGGAAGAGTTCTCAGAGTGACAAGGCACAGCTGCCAGCGATGGCATCACCGTCCCTGGAGGTGTTCAAGAACTGCAGAGATGTGGCACTGAGGGGTGTGGGCAGTGGGCACGGTGGGCTGGGGTTGGACTGGGGCTCTTAGAGGTCTCTTCCAACCTTAATGGTTCTATGATTCTGGGATTGTAGGTCAGCCAAGCTCTACTCGTAAATTGTCCAGTAAATACATCATTAGTCTCTGCCAGAAAGGTTTTTTGCTGATGTAGCTTCACCTTCCTGTTTGGGAAGAGAAGCTGTAGCATGAAAGTGTTCCTGACCCCTACATGCGATGCTTGTTTTGTGTAGCCATGTCAGATACACCCATGTGATTTTCCACCCTTCTCACTGACATGGTGTTTTTGGTAAAATATTTGAGTACAAAATGAGCCAGTGTCACTTGCATTCTCCATCCACTGGAGAAGGGCCAGCTCTGCTCCCCTGCCTTTTACCTTGAGTATAATGGGGAGGGCAGTAGAGCTGGTGGCATGGTGATAGATGCAGCAGAGAAAAGAATTAAATGGTAAGTTTTACTGCAGCTCTTTTCAGCATCAAAACTGGGAAATATGGAAACATAGCACTAGGTAAATCATCAAATCACAGAACAGTTTGGGTTGGGAGGGACCTTTAAGATCACCCAGTCCCAACCCCCTGCTGTAGGCAGGGACACCTCCCATAGCCCAGGCTGCTCACAGCCCCATCCAGCCTGGCCTTGAGTGCTTCCAGGCAGGGGGCATCCACAGCCTCACTGGGCAACCTGTGCCAGTGCATCACCACCCTCACAGTAAAGAATTTCTTCCTGATATCCAGTCTAAATCTTCCCTCTTCCAGTTTAAAGCCATTTCCCCTCATCCTGTGACCACCTGCCCTTATAAAAAGTCCCTCCCCAGCTTTCCTGTAGGTCCCTTCAAGTCTTAAATGGGTCTTGTGATGCTGGACTGAGAACAAGATGTGAACCCCCAGTCTTGGGGGTGGAACTTGGCCTTCAGTCTCCTGTGTTACACAACTACACAGCCCTCTTAAACAGGGCCACATTTTTCTTGATTCAAGGGCAACTTAGAGAGATTTACTAACTGTTGACTATGAAATACATATATCTGATTTTCTTCAAGAAAGCTCACTGTATTTATTTGCAGTTTGCTTGAAATCAATATTCTGAAGTGTCATTTCAATGAAATCAGAGCTGCAAACAATGAGGAGGTAATGAGAAGACAAGCTCTGTACATAGATTTTCAAATATCAGACAGTTTATATATCTTTTCATGTATGCAGCTTGATTTCTTGATGATAGTGGAGATGATAATAGATAACAATTACTGCAGCAGGAGATGTGAATGTGCTCCATTTTTCTCCTGAGCTACTGGCAGCCTGCAGGTGTGGATGGCACTCCTTGGGCTGAAGAAGAGGACAGATCTTGTTTTTAATCAGCTGGAAAGAGGCACCTTTAAACTGTACCTTGAGACTCTTGTGTTTCAACCCAGGCCATTCTACAGTTCCATGACATCTTTGTGGGGAGAAAGGCAGCTGTAAGGCCAAAACATTTGTATGGTACATTGTCCCCAAACTGAGTTTGTGAATGAACAGTGGACAGTGTGGTTTTCTTATATATATAAGTTATGATAAGAGACATTTCTGGTTGGTTTGCAGAGCATTTATATTGCCAGAGAAGGGGGTATATGGCCCGAACTCATTATTTTAATAGGAAAGGAATTTGGGGAACATTTTCATAGAATCATCAGAGAATCACAGCATGGCCTGGGCTGAAAAGGACCACAATGACCATCATTCCCAACCCCTGCACCCCCTGTGTGCAGCCCAGGCTGCCCAGAGCCACATCCAGCCTGGCCTTGAATGCCTGCAGGGATGGGGCATCCACAGCCTCCTTGGGCATTTTAATATGAAATGAAAGAAGCTTACGGGAAATAATTGCAGTAATGGTTTGTTTGATGGCAGAACTGAGATAAAATTTCAAATTAGTGAGAAAAAGATAAAAGGAAGTGTGTGAGTTACTGTGTCCAGAATCGTGTACTTCCGAGCTGGGGAGGAGGGCTGTGACATCTGGCAGATGAAGAGAGCATTGCTTTGGGTTCAATGGGGAGTACTTATGGATGTCTCCCTAAATTACCCAGCTGCCAATGAGTGCTAACAGCCCGAGTTCTCTTTGCTGGTTCATTTTTCAGTCTTGTCACCACTTGTACATGTAGTTTTGAGGATGAGGCTGGAAATGATGTGAAGGTGGGCATTGAGAGGACAGCGGTGGGGTGTAAAGGGAGGGGACTGCGTTGACTCCTCAGCACAAACCTCCAAAGCCTAAGAGCTGCCTTTGCTGTTTTCTTTCACTGGGAATGAAGATGCTCTGCTCTGTCTGCATCTGTTGCTCCTTGCAGCCCTCTGCCACATCCTCTCTGCGAAGCTACTGGGCTGCCTGCTGGTGCTGAAGGGGGAAATAGCCCTGTTTGTGCCTATAGTGTGTATGATTTGTACTCTGACAAGAACCAAATGCTTTCTTTACCCCAGGTCTTGAGTGCGGAAAGGCCAGAGTAAATCTCTGACCTCCTGAACTTCTCCTCGTTTCTTCTCACTTAGCAAATTAGCCTGACATCTTTCTTTTTCCTGCTAGAGATACTTCGAGCTTTTGTTGGATGCTGGATTTGGATCTCTGGTAATTAAAAGCAAAGAAAAGTCATGCATACAGTCTGACAGGGGGTCTGTGCAGCGTGGAAGCCCCTCTCAGGTGCAGGCAGTGCTGTATGGGCAGTGCAGTGCTCAGTGAGCCCCGGCACTGCCCGGGCTTTCCTGTTGCTCATAGCATTCCTTCGCTATTACTTCTGCTTTTGTCTTGCTTTGTAGAATCTGATCTCTGCTTTAAATTACATCCCAGCACTTGATTATTGCCGTGTGCCTCTCTGAATAGGGACCATTCCCTTCCTCACTTCACTTTGGCTTATAACTTCACTTTCTGGAGAAAAGCAAGGTTTTATTTTCCTTTGGGATTTCCGGAGATGATTGATTTCTATGACCATGGCCTGAAATCTTTCTGAAATCCAGCCTGTCATATTGAAGTGATTTACTTCTTTCATTGTTTGGATCTCCCATTATTTCTTGCCAGCTCTGTGTAAGAGAACTCTCACTCTTGCATTTACCTGGGCTTTCTGTGTCTGGCTGAAGCTGTCAAGTTCACACCTGTCTCTTATAAAGAGGATTTAGCAGACAAGGGCTCCCTGGAAGCTGACTGAGCCCTTTTGTTGTTGTTGTTGATATTGAGCTTGTTGCTGCTGAGAGAATGGTAAGCGCTGTTCAGGAGGTGCACCACAGTAAGCACACACCTCCTGAAGGGGATGTCCTTGTCTCTGTGTGCATTGTCACTGCCTTACAATTCCCTTTAATGTTAAGCAAGAATGTGCTCATGGTGCAACAGCCCATGTGGAGTGGAGTGGAGTGTGAGGTTGTTTGATCATTCTGAGTATATGTTCAGAATGGATTCACTGGGATGTGTATTTTCCCTTTTTGAGCTGGTTGACATACTATTTCTGTATGGGTCAGGCACTTACATTGAATATGTGTCTGCCAGTGGGGAATAATGTGAGTAAAGTTCTGTCTGTTCACTGAACTAGCTTTTGTTATGCTTTCTGATAGATTTTTCAGTAGGTAAAGATTTTTAGGTAGTATTGGTACTCAGTATCTGCATTTTCCTGCCTGCCATGGCTAAAGTATTTAAGCCCATACCTCTGAATGATTACTGCCAGTGCTTACAAGGTATCTGCAGGTAGGTTGGGTCAGGGCACCTTGAATAGATTTGTCCTCCAGGAAGGCCTGTGAAGCAGAGAAGCCCCTTGGTGTGCAGGTCCTGTGGGCCTGGAACCATACAGGCAGCTGTGGGACAAGGCAAGGAAGTGTAATTGGTGCTTTTAGTTTACTCGGACTGTGATTTGCCTTGTTGACCTTGAATGCATCGACTGACTCTCGTGGTTGAGTTTTGTCACTTGTGGAATGTTCTGCAGAGTGAAGGAACATGGAGGTGAGTGTGTGATTAACACAGTGAGTCTGGGGCAGAGCAGATTTCCCCAGGCAAGAAACTGAGCCACTGCTGGTCACTGACTTTCCTTTTGGCACGTATTCCTGCAGAGGTTGCAGTCTGGGGAGCCCCTCCTGATCACCCCGTGCTCGTCCTGGATCTGTCAGGGCTGCTTTCAGGAACCCTCACTCATATTCAGAGCTGTTCAGCTGTGTAAGGGCAGGAAGAGGCTGAAATTCCCCCTCTCCCGTCTGTGTGGCCAGGTGAGGAAGTCAGGGATGTCATTTCATGTGCCACAGATGCTAATAATTCCAGGTGCTTGTGATTTGAGTGCAGGCAGTAATGCGATGGGAGCTCTCTCCCCTGGCTGGAGTTGTAGTATCATGCTTTGGACCTGTTTGTCTTGGCAGAGCTGCCCCTGTGAATGAGGTAACAGGAAAAGCCATGCCTTCACTCATGGCAAGCAGCTAAAAATATCTGAACATCCACAGGCCTGGGAAGGAGAGCAGGAGCCAGGATAAAGCTGAGAGCATGGATCTGCAGAGATACAAAGCTCTGCTCAGCCAAGCAGGGGCTGCTGATCCCAGTAACCCTGAGCACAGCACCTCCGTTGGGTTGAGCTTTACCTGGAACATTACTTGGGGCTCGAAATGCTTTACTTACAAGTTGTAGCATGCAGGCTACAACAAGCAACCTCTGTTCTTTGGCAGATGCCCTGTTTTGCTTCCCTGAGACTTGCACATCGAGTTTACAAAAGTGATGTAAGAGCCTCTGCTCCACAAAGAGCTGGGAGAGCATCTTGGGTGATGAGTACTGCTTTGGGACAGGGGATACGACACCCTTGTTAAATAAAGATAGAATGTAGAGTAATATACCTCAACCCTGTAAAATGAGAATTAAACAGCCTTCATCTTTGATGCTAGAGAAAAGCTGCTTGTAAAGGCTTAAAGCTGGCACTCTTGGGACATGTAGGGATGGCAGGGGTAGCAGTTTGAACTGACCAAGGGGTGATAGTTGCCTTTTGTGTGTTTGCATGTGTGTGGTGTGTATGTTTAAGAGAACTTTTTCAAAATGGAACGTAAAAAGCATCACCTCACAGCTCAAATAAGGCCACCAAAGCAGTGCAGTTGTGCCTCTCCCCAAAGATCTGGCCACAGGGCTCTGTAGACAGAGAAAAGGATTTGCTCAGGTACTGTTTATTATGCAGTGAGAATTCTTATTGCTGCTTTTCCCGTACAACTGGAACCACAGCTCTGTGTGTTTTTATGTGTATATGTGTGTGCTTCCTTAGAGGCACTTCATAAATCATGTCTGAAAAGCGCTTTAAACAAGTGGCAATAAACAAATCAACTAAGAGAAAAACCAAACCTGGGGCGGTTCTGTTAGCAGCTGTGTGGGGAAGGGGCTCCTGAGATCAGCACATCTGAAGTGTGCAGCAGCATCAGTGGGTGTACTGGCTACTATTTTGGTATGGCTGGAAGTTGCTCGATGATTAAGAGTGATTCCTTATTATTTATCTCCCTCCTTTGAGGCTGCTGTATCTCCACAGATGTGCCCTAAAGCAGGGAAGTGAAGCCTGGGCAGCACAGCCAGAGTGCTTCAGTTTTATTGGAAAGCATTGCTTTCGCTGTGAGAAGGGCTTTTTATGGCCAGCCAGCTCTGGCTGTGTTTTACTTCCTGGAATGCAAAAGGGGAATGAGAAGCAGGGAATTTAATTTTGATTGAAACTCTGGGGGACCATGAAAGAGGGCAGAAGGAAAAGCAAGAATACCACAAAAGCTCTGCAGTAAGGGCTAGAGGAGTGACACTGTCCTGAGAGCATGGCAGTGCTTACCGCAGTCTGACTTGTGCTATGGAGATGCCTGCTGCATTAACCTCAACAGAAGTTGGATCAAGGTTTGGTTCTTTCTGAAGTCCAAGGGCACGTGGATATGGTTTTACTCATTTTTTCCTGCCATGCCCATTGTGATGGGAAAAGCCATATCTGTTCATGAGAGCCACTTCCAGGTTCTGCTCAATGTAACTCAATCTTTGTGTTAGCCTTGAGTGCTCCATGGGTGCAGGAAATGCCTTTTTCTTGCCTTTATGGAGGGGCAAAGACGGGATGTAAGGTACGATCTGCATTAACATTTCCATGTGCCCATATTTCTCTGGCTGCCCCCACACACCTTGTGCAGGTTGGCCTGGGCTCATCCTCAGGGGACAGAGATGGGTGGGAGGAGATCTGGGTTCACTGCTTAGTGACATGCGTGTGAATTTGGCACTCGGTGCCTTAAAACAGAGATCAGCAGTGACCCATCTGAACCAGGACTTCTCCCGTTCCCAGCTCGAAGGCTGCAGGAGCTCCATGAGCCCAGCACAGCTGGGCTGGGGTTTAGAACTGAATCTCTTGTTTCCTGAATTCCACTGATGGAGCTGCAGAAGGTGGACATGACATGATCATATTGGATGGGAAAGCATCTGAGCACTGAGCTCAGTGCCATCAGCAGGGAGGGAGGCTGCAAAGGAGACGGAGCCTTCAGGGATGCTTTGCCTACCTGGTGGCATTTCTGGGCATGTGCAACAGATGCCAACCATGGATGCCAAAGGAAGAAGTTTAAGTTTAGCGAGACACCTGGGCAGGAAGTTGGTAGATTGTTTTTGTGCCTCATTTTGTTAGTGTTAAGCATTTACCTCCTCTCTGAAGTGAAATCTATGTGCTTGATTGCTGGTTGTAAACCCTCCCCTAAGTGGAATACCCAGGGTGAGCAATAATCACAGTGCAAAAAAGAAAAAGAAGTGAAACAAGCAGGGAACCAGCTGCTACATCAAGGTTTTCCTTCTCTATGGTAGCACCAGCAGCATCCTTCATCCTAGTGGTCACCAAGTTCTCTTTGCCCTGTTGCACCGATTTGTCTGCACCTTTTCTGTTTCTCTTTGCTTTGCTGGGATGATGCATTTATTTGGGTTACGTGTCAAGCAACGTACGCTGCAACAGCATCACTGCTGACTGCCAGAACCTGGTCACTGCTGCTACTTGCTGAATGCTTGCTTATTTTAGGTGTTGGCACTCTGAAGCATTTGGGTGATTATTTCCAAGTGTTGCATTGTGGAAGCTCCTGTCCAGATCACACTGTGCATTATAAACCAAACTGGGTGGGATTTGGATGGCAGTGAGGCAGGGCAGGATGCATCCCTCAGTGAGTAAAGGCATAGATGTGCTTCCTCCCCCCAAAAAAAAAGACCAAGAGAAAAGGAAAGGAAAGACAGCTTGGTAAGTTGTTTATATGGGTGACTCCTAAGACACAGGGTGAAGGTGTGGAGGTGGGTATTGGGATCATTTAATCCTGTTACTGAGAAATAACATTTCATTGTTCCAAGACAGAAGTGTAAAAGGTGAACAGAAATGCCTTCTCCCTTCACTGATGAAACCTGACAGCCTCCGCCTTGGTGCTTTTGTGTTGTTTGAAAGTAGTAAGCAAACAATTTAACTGTTTCACAAGTGAGGGATGCTGATTAGAAGGGAGCAGTTCCAGATCAGAGTCCTTGTTCACTTATGGGAGGGAGGAGGTTGGGGCAGGACTTGTGAGAAGACAGACCATTCTTGGCTGCTTTGTGTTCCTCGTGTTTAGAGATGGGAGGCCTGACCTGCTGACGTGTGTCTGACACACAGAAATGCATTTCCCACAGCCCCCTGAACGTGTGCACCCCCAGAGTTCCCATCTGTACCACTTGCAGAGTGCTTCTGCTCCTACTTTTATTATTTGGCCAGCTGTTCTTTTGAAACATTCTCTCTGATGGGATTGCTGTGCTGTGTGGGGAAGTATGAAAGAGATCTGTTTGGTCTGAGTGTGCACATCTGCCATGGCTGTAAGGCCTTAAAAACTGAAATGCCCTCTTCCTGTCTTTTGCTCACTGAATTTTTGGTTAGTGCAGCTGAACTGCATAGATTATCTAGAAGTTCATCATCTTTTTAATTAGCTACCTCTGTGCTTGAGATTTCCACCTGCCTCGTGTGTCCAAGTAAGCACATAAAACACAATTTCTTTCTGCTGTCAAGCAACCTCTATGGTTTTAAAGCACGCATTCCTTCTTGGTCTTACGCTCTTTACAGTACCAGGCACAGTACTTTAGCTGAGATCTTACCAGTAGGAACAGAAGAAGGGGTTTAAATCCTCTGACCTGTTGTCCGTCAGCTTCTTGACATCAGTGGTGGATTTTCACCCTTGTGAACTGCAGGACTGCTAAGTGGACAGCTGTTCTTCATCCTGCATTTGCCCAGTGAATTGTCCCTGGTTTATTTTGGCCTCTTGGACTAGTCTGTATCTACAACCTGTCAAGAACACGTGGGATTCTCTCCCTCTCCCTTTATTTCAGTTCTTCCTAACTTGGTATCATCATCTGCACATGTAGTAAATGTTGTTTGTATTCGAGCATCCTGTCCAGGAAAATGAAAGTATGTTCGAAAGGACTTGAGCTTGGACTGACCTCTGCAAAACCCCACTCAATGTATCCTTCCCCTGTGAAAACCAATTATTGATAACTGCACTCTAAATCTTTTCCACCCAGCTCAGTGCCTGCCCTGATAGCACACTGCATTGCTGTGGTTTGATTACAGGAAAGCTGAGAGACATTATTTTGAAGACATTGCTCATGTGCAGAGTAAGAGAAAATTAATCCTCAGGTAAATGCAGGCCATCAAAGAAACGCTGGAGCTCACAGTGGTCACACTGAAAGCTGCTGTGTATTTTCCTGACCGCATTTTCTGAGCAGCAGCACTGCTCTGTTCCAGCACCATGAGGCATTGGACTAATGCTGCAGAGCAAACAGTGCATCTCTATGAGTATTTCATCTTAACTTTCGTGCTGGAGGCACTCGAAACTTTCCTGCTCCAAAACACCTTTCCCAGGACAGGGGAATACTGTGTACAAAGTGTGTTGGCGTTCCAGCACTTTTCTGAATGGCTGCACAGTAGGAAAACAATCTTTCCTTGAAAACAGACTTTATTTGCAGAATCAGCAAGTCCTGGTAATCAATCAGTAAGTCCTAGTTGACAATGAGATTTGAATAGGTTAAAATTTAGGAGTCCAATTACTTAACAGTAATAAGCAAGATCCAGCTGGGAGGAATATATGATGCTGTATGTAAGTGGGCACTAAGTGAGAGTATGCTGTTGTGGTACTTTCCATAGTACAAGTGCATTAGCTGGGAAGAAGGCATACTCTTCTGTCTGAAAGACAATTTCATCATTCTGCAGTGTTTTCAGCCCAGAGTGTGACGTTACCCCTGTGATCAAACTGCTTATATTCTGTACACAGCCAATGGCTTCTTGTCTGTATCTCAGGACTGCTCTCTATGGCTGCATCCTTACCAGCAAACTGCAAAGGTCCACGCTGGGGGCTCAAACTCTGCCAACCATCAGTGGAGCTGCTGAATTGCTCCCGTGCTCCTTGGCGTGGCTTTGCTGTGTGTGAATTAGCCCTTGCCCAGGCTTGGGAGCAAGCGTGGGCCAGCAGCTCTTCCTGGTGAGCAGCGTGTATGGGGCTGTGCTATGTGGGGGAGGGAAGAGAGGGAGAAAATGCAGCCATATGGTCACAAGCTGTGCTAGCATGTTTCCCTGCAGGTCAGGGAAAGAGCCCTGACCAGTTTTGTTTATAAGCACCGGCGCAGCAATCACAGCACCCTTACAAATGTAAGGAAAGGTAGCAGATACTTGGATGGACAGCTTCAGTGATTTTGAAAGTTCTCCTTCCTCTTGTGACAGAAAGTGCATCCACAAGGATTATTTTTAAGGCCAGATACTAATATCACAGCATCACAGGACGGCCTGGGTTGGAAGGGACCTCAAGGATCACGAAGCTCCAACCCCCCTGTGCCATGCAGGGCCACCAACCTCCCCATTTCACAGCAGCCCAGGCTGCCCAGGGCCCCATCCAACCTGGCCTTGAACACCTCCAGGGATGGACGGGGCATCACAGCCTCTCTGGGCAGCTGTTCCAGCACCTCACCACTCTCACAGCACACAACTTCCCCTTGACATCCAACCTCAATCTGCCCTCCCTCAACTCCAAACCATTTCCCCTTGTCCTGTCACTGTCTACCATTGTAAAAAGTTGATTCCCCTTCTGTTTATAATCCCCTTTTAAATATTGAAAGGCTGCAAGCCCAGTGGAAGGCCCAGTTCCCTCAGCCTGTCTTCATAGGGGAGGTACTGAGCCCTCTGGCCATCTGTGATAAGAATGGGCAAACCCATCTAACTCTCCATCACGCAAGTTTCTATTTTCTATGCCATCTAGGTGCTCAACTCCTCAAGGTGTAAAAGGTGAAGGGAACAAAAAAAGTTATATTGGAAAAAAAAAACATTTTTTAGTAACTTGCCAGTCTCATCTTGAAAGTCAGCAGGGCAAAGATGTGTGCACACATTCATTTAACACTATAAATGGGATTTAAGCACGGTGCATTTTGTGCATGGATGTTGCTGCAAGTTGTCCTCTGCTTTCATGGCGAGACTCAAGCCTTGCTCCAGTGCAGCATGGACTGCTTTGATTCCTGAGTCATTTTTGGTTCTCAGTGCATTTAGAGACCCTGGGAGAGTAGGAACCTCAAGCCAAAATGGGGCACTATTTACAACCAGATGCTGGGCTGCCTCCTGTGCCAGGAAGTGGAGGGTTTATACATTACAGAGAGGCATGTGTTGGGTGTGACAACCTATGCACATGTGATTGCCATTAACAATTTGCTTGCAAATGCAAGTGAAAGTGAATGAAAATAACGAGGCAGTAAACAAAGAGGGGCTTGGCGTCTGCAGGTCTGTGTGCTGGTTTTCAAATGCAGCAGGGTAAGGCATGCTAACTTGTACAATGTCTCTGTGGGACAAATGGAATCAGGGATTAGAAGAAAAGAGCATCGTCATGAAATAAACATCTGCAAAATGCCTGTATTCAATTTAAAGGGTCTTAATAGCTAATCTTAGAAACAGGATTATATATAAAATATCCCATTACCCGCTTAATATTTATTACTATTTATCATCAGGTGAGTATAGCCTTTTTATCTCATTTATGGTGGTATGTGGTTTTTTTCTCCCAAGCGTAAGATTTACAGCACTGAGAGCACCAACAGCCAAAGCAGCTACAAAGGTACAGTGAATCCATGCTTCTTGCATGGATTTGGCAGGAAAAAAAAGGAGTGTGATGGGACTGAGACTGAAAGAAATATTATGTTAGTGTGCAAATTAAACTCACTAACAATAATACAGCATCTGATCATATAACATATGGGTGATGTTTATGACAACATGAAGTCAGTCCTAGAAACAGAGTTGAAGATGCCTGTTTAGCATGATGGGAAACTCATTACACATACATTTAAATATCCAGCGCAGCCAGTGTTTTATAAAGGTCGTGAGTTCACTCACCAAGTTTAAAAGCCTGAAGGGACCATTGGATCATCCAACATGATCTAATACATGTTATGACATCTTATCCAGTTGCTTTTATTCTAAGCTCATCGCAATAAACACATCCCACCTGGAGGTCCAGGCCTGATTTGGAGATCTCATACGGAGGACAAGTCACTCGTGGCAGTGACAGAGAATATCAGCAGCTTGGACTGAAGGACCTGCACTGTTTCTCTGATCTGGGATTTGTCCAGCCAGCAGTTCTTCTAATGACTCCTTT
Source organism: Lagopus leucura (assembly GCF_019238085.1). Lineage (NCBI taxonomy): Eukaryota > Metazoa > Chordata > Aves > Galliformes > Phasianidae > Lagopus > Lagopus leucura. The sequence goes on from NW_024962287.1 coordinate 198,851, forward strand.
TGCTACACTGAAGCGTTCAGTGGAAGCGCGTGGTTTCTTTCTCTTTACACATAAGGTCAAGACATCTTTCACAGTCAGTGTGTTGATTTACTGAACATCAAGCTCTTCCAGTTTTCCAGCATAAAGCATTATTTGACTGTATCATTCCGCCGCTTCTCCTCTGTTTATTTCATCTTTTTTCTACGTTAATACAAATGGACTGCTTGAATTATGCGTGATATTTCAGTTTCAGTCTCAGCTGTGCCACACAGGAGAGGTAACACGTCCTGTCCCTGAAATACTGCTCTCTTTTATATCCCACAGTGATATTCCACAGTAAGAACATCACGCTGCATATTTTTTTACCCACTGTCACCTCTGCATCACTTTTCAGTACTGCTCCTCCATCCTTCAGGTGCAGCTGCCTTTGCAAAGGTCTGTTTTAACAAGCCAGTTGGGCTGATATGTGGAGCTGCCCCTTCCTCCTCCTTGTGCTGTAGTTTTACCTACTGCAAAGGCATTGTGACTTGATTCCTGCCCTGCTAACTGTGCTGACAGTTAGCTGCCACAGCTCTGTGTGCACGAATGGACTGAGGTCATCCTCCTGAGCATGCTGAGGCAATCAGTGAGTAACAGCTGCCCCCACAGATTTTCCAGTTGCAGGATATTTTTTTATATCTGAACAATCCAAGATTTATTGCTTTCTGTGGGGTTGTTTTAGGACCAAAATTTTTAATTGTTGTTGAACTCCATCCTCACGTCCCGCTCTGACACAAAATCAATCTGCAATGTTTACATTTTATTTAGATGTATTCTGTTTTCTGTGACATTTTTAGCCTCATCAGCATTACCTTTGCAATTATTGCAGTATATTCAGTGTTGTAGCTGTGCAGTATCTTAGTCCTCCAGATTGGCGTAACATGACCAGTAGGTTGGAACAGGAACTTGCTTCTATTGCATGTGTGATTTTAAATATGAAACTATGTTTGTGTGGTGCATGAAAAATGCTGTGAAAGCATAAAGTTTCAACAAGCAGGGAATTTGTGTGTATTACTGTCAAAAGCAATGAATTAAAATGGTTCACTGAAGGCTACGGATGATCAGTAATGCATACACTAACTCAGAATACACTTTTAGAAATCTCTAAATTTGACCATTTTTGGCAATTATTAATGTCTCTGTCTTAAGGACAGTAAATTTGCCACGAAGATGGTGAAGGGCCTGGAACATCTCTCTTATGCAGAAAGGCTGAGTGAGCTGGGTCTGTTCAGCCTTGAGAAAAGAAGACTGAGAGGGGACCTGATCCAGGTCTATAAATATCTACGGTGTGGGGGGCAGAGTGGCGAGGCCGGACTGTTTTCAGTGGTGAGTGGAGACAGGACAAGGGGAAATGGCTGGAAACTGCAGCATAGGAAGTTCTGCACCAATGTGCGCAAGAACTTCTTTACAGTGAGGTGACGGAGCACTGGAACAGGCTGCCCAGGGAGGTGGTGGAGTCTCCTGCTCTGGAGATGTTCAAGACCTGCCTGGATGCCGACCTGTGCGACCTGCTGTAGGGAACTGCTTTGGCAGGGGGTTGGACTCGATGATCTCAGGAGGTCCCTTCCAACCCCTACAATTCTGTGATTCTGTGAAATTTGATGTGTCTGTTTTTTTCAGCTGTATTCTCTGTCCAGGTTTGCCCTGCAAGGTGGGATGCATGAAACTCTTTCAAGCAAGTAACAATCATTTTATTTCTAGCTCCTGTACAAAAAAAAATATGAGAGGACTTTGGAAATATTGTTATTCATCACTGCTTTCTCTACAAGGAAGACTCGTTTTGAGATTGGAGGGACTTGAGGGATCTGGTTTGTGTTTCCCAGCTTTGTGCCGAATGCTCGCACATCTACACATTCTACTCGGCTCTTGTGAGGCCCCATCTGGAGTACTGTGTCCAGGTGTGGAGCCCTCAGTACAAGAAAGACATTGAGATTTTGGAAAGGGTCCAGAGGAGGGCGACTAAGATGATCAGGGGGCTGGAGCACCTCCCCTATGAGGACAGGCTGAGGGAGTTGGGCTTGTTCAGCCTGGAGAAGAGAAGGCTGCGGGGTGACCTCATTGCAGCCTATCAATACCTGAAGGGAACCTACACCCAGGAGGGGAGTAAACTCTTCAAAAGGGCTGATAACAGCAGGACTAGGGGAAATGGATCCAAGTTGAAGGAGGGAAGATTTAGGTTGGATGTTAGGGGGAAGTTCTTTACTAGGAGAGTGGTTAGGCCCTGGAACGGGCTGCCCAGGGAGGTTGTGGATGCCCCGTCCTTGGACGTGTTTAAGGCCAGGTTGGACGGGGTCCTGGGCAACCTGATCTGAATGTGTATGTTTGGTGGCCCTGCTAGGCAGGGGGGTTGGAACTACATGATCCTTGGGGTCCCTTCCAACCCGGGTGATTCTGTGATTCTGTGTGATTCTGTGATCTACTGGTTGTATTTTAACTTACCTAGCAGCTCAGGGGAAGCAGAAATAGGCACATTGTCGTATGCAGAGGTTTTGTTCGGTATTAAGCCCACTCCTTTGAAGCTGTAGTAGAATAACATCAAGTTTCTACTTTTAAAATATGAATTATCTTTCTCTTTGACCTTTTTACTTTGTTTTTCCCTTTCCCTATCAGTTATGAGCATTTTGGAGCAGGGGCACTTATAGGCTGCATTAATGTGGTTTTAGGTATGACTTCATCCTGGTATCTGCCTTTGGAACAATTTGAAGCTGTTTAGCTCAAATAAAAGAATACTTGGAAGGGAGTAGGTGAGTAGTTTTCAGGGACATAGAGGAGGCTGTGGCAGAGATGTGGAGAACTGCTATTCTTACCCTCCATGTTGGTAGTTAAGAACATAAACTGTAGCAAAGGAAATTTGGGTTATGCGATCAGAAGAATATTAATTACAGTGGTGAAAAGAGAGAGGTATGGGAAGACACTGGATGGTAAACAGTGGGCTCTTCATCATCAGGGGTCTTTAGGAACAGCCTAGTTTTAATCGTGCTGCAGGACCAGAAGGACAGACTGGACAACTTTGCTGAGCTGTTTATAGCCCTGTGGCTCTGTGACACTCAGCTTTATTTTGCAGTTGCTTCAGACTGATCTATTGATTTGCCTAAAACCACATAATGTGTGGTTCATAGAGCCTGGACTTGCCATTCTTTGCTGACTGTATGCCAGTGAACCCCTGCTTGGACTTTTCTGCAGCACTGCCAGAAACTAATGCTGCTCCTTTCACTCCGGGTTATTTTTTCCCAAAGCATACCTTGAAATATGAGTTCTCCAACTGTGAAGACCATCATTTGTTTTCACACAAAGCTTGAGGCAGGACAGGAGAAGGTGTATGTTTTTTGGTGATGCTACCCACATGTGATTTTTGGCTGCGCATACAGGCTGTGGAGTGGAAAGCCTTCCTATCCAGCTGGCTTCAATCTGCAGCACAGGACTCTCTGCCAGATTTCTCAGGCTGATTTAAATCAGCTCTGACTTTGGCTTACTCTCTCGTGCAAATGGAAAGGTAAGGCCATGTGCACTGAGGACTTTATTTCTTACCAAAATTCTGGAGTTAGGTGTTGAGGAAAGGTGATGAAAGAGCGCTGCTCTGAGCACTGCTGCACTAATAGTGGGAAATAAAACATGCAAGCAGTGCAGCAGGACTTGCATCTAGCCAGATGTTTTTTTCTCCAAAACAGGTCGGTCATGCATACCAACTGCCTGAGGGCAGTGATCCAGGCTGTAGCCGGCCGTGGTCCAGGGAGTGCTAGTTGGCATTCCTAAAACCCTGCTGAGAACGATGTGAGCATCTGGAGTACAGGTAATCATGTGGACAATGCCCTGGGCCTCCGTACTTTACAGAAAGAACAGCTTGTGGACCTACAACAGCAGTGCCATGGAGCTCAGTGCTCTTAGGACTTTGTAGATCAGCTCTGTAGGATGCTCTGGAGTCAAACCCTGGAGGGGAGGCCTGTACTGTTGCAGCAAGTAGTGACATTCACCGGAATACTGTAGGTGTTCAAACCTCCTTCTGATTCATGACAGAAGCTGCATATGATCTGATCCACTCAGTGAGCTTGGAGCACTGAGACAGGCCGGGTGCCAGCTCTAAGCCCATCTCTCCTGTTTTGTTCTCTGATGAGAGCTGGTGGGACTTTTGGTGAGCCCGGTGCCGCCTGAGGGCTGGGCTGAACATGCCCATCTACTTAACGTGCTGTTCTGCTGGGAAGTGTTCTGTTGGCTTGTTTTTGAAGGGAAACAGATGGCAGTTGTCGGCAGTGGATGAGATTGTTTGAGGACTTTAAAAGGAAATGCTTTTTCCTTGACAGAAGATTACTTTCATTCAATCACTTTTGATAATAATACTTGTATGGTACTGGCATATTTGAATCTAATATGAAAATCATATTTACTTCCTTTTTATGTCAGTGGATTATATCCTTGGCTATATTGTTCAAGTCTGCTGCAGGCTGACCCGGAGGAATGGTCTCTGAAGTGCATATTGCCTTCAGCACTTGGCAGATGTGGCTTCTCTGGTCCTTCCTTTACGAGTGAGGTGGTGAAACTGACAGCTGTGTAGCCTGAGGTAGATTTCCTGCCAAAATGATGCAGGCCAGGCCATGTAAGCTTCCTGTATGTCTCCTGCCTGTCATGAGCTTGTTTTGGAGAACCACCTCTGTGCATGCGAGTCGTGCCGTCCCAAGATAGAGGTATCATTGATGATGTCTTTGGCAGGTAAACTGTGACAGCCAACAAGTCTTCCCGTTGGTGTCATTTGTAATTATGACTTTTCTAAGGTTAGCACGTTCATTTTACACGATTTGTCTTTCAGACATCATTTTTTGCCTTTCCTGCATACTGGTTGACTGACGTCCATGTAGTACTTGATTACCAGACTGCGTCTTGATGTCTTGATGCCTGCTACATGGCTGGCTGGCTGCTTGTGTCTGTCCAGGGAAAAGAGCAATTTCTCTGTCCAGCCGTTCCTCCCAGGAGGCCAAGATGTGGTCTGACTTATGCTGGACTGGCACTCAGACCCTCAGCTAACTATATTTTGATTCCACAGCAGTTACTTCCACATTATGCAGAATGACACAACTGCTTTTAATTTTCTCTGTGTTTGTAAGAATAAAGTGATTCTTAATCAAACAATATGGGAGCTTTGTTTGATGAAGCCCCATATTTATTGGCAACATTTTTCAGCTCTCTGCTGTAATTAGAGTGAAGGATGAAGCACAGAATAAAGGGTACAGAAGGCTGTGTACAGGACGAATTGCACAGCCAACTTTTATTCTCTTTCCTTACAGTTTGTCTTTCATGGTGGCTTGTGTCCATCTGTGTGAACGTGCCAGCACTAGAAGAAACCAGTGGAAGACCTGCTATTGAGCTCTACATTGAGGTGTCCTGGGGCAAGTGCTCCAGTAATAATTATTTCTGTGAGGAATTTGTACTCTCCAGAGTTGGAGCTGGATCTGGATCTGGGAGGACAGCCCTGGTAGGGAAATACCTGGTTTTAAATTGAGTGGAAGATTTCTGTCTCAAGAGAGCTGGGATGCTTATAAATTTCTGGCTGTTGATGACTTCAGTGGAAATGGGGAGCTACAGCTCATCCCTTCTGCAGGCGATGGGTTCTTTCTTTCCCTTGGACTGTTTCTTCTGATGGTTTTCCTGGTAGTGCAGTCAGGGTCTTTCTTGTTAGAAAAATCTTGATAAATACTGACAAAGGAACAAGAAAATAAATAAATGCATGTAAGAGATGTACTGCTTTAAACAGACAGGTACTGGTGTCAGGGAGTTCCCCCAGAAACTGGATTTCTGTTTTGTAGTTTGTCACATTGAGAAGGTAAAAAGAGTTTTAATATCGGACTGTAGCATCATACTTTTTCAAAATATAATTGTGATTAATTGCATACAGGTGTGGTTCTAAAGATTTGCTTAGATGTTCATGGATGGGGAATGAGAGTAGGAAGCTGTCTTATGTCTACGCAGTTAGTTATAGAACAGCCACAAGTGCAGAAAAGCACTGGAGGGAAGCAGTTGTTGGATAGCTCATTAGTAAATGATTGATACAAGTGTGGCTTAAGACAACTTCCGCTGCAATTTGACACAGTGGTTGTAATGGTATTTAAGGGAGAAGTTTTAGAAATCCAAGAACACGGGGAAAATTAGTTGCACATCCATCATCTATTTTAGCTTTCTGTCGCTTTGTCATTTAATTAAAATATGGAAAGATCAAGCCAAAGACTTTCCTGTGACTTAATATCCTTTCTCAGTCACATACCCTGCTGGATTCTCTAACACAGTCTTTTGGTTCTTTGTGTTTAAAGGAAACTGAGGAAATACAGTACTGTGTTTCCTTCTTGTTTCTGGGCAGTAATGGCTCTATGCTGTGCTAATAAGTTGGTTTGATAAGTGTTTAGCGAGGGCTGGCTGAGCTCATTCTCCGTTGTGGTGGAGGCTGAGTGCTGCTGTCCATGTTGCCCTGCGGTGATACGTTCTGTTCCACGAGGGCAGATGGAGCATCACGGATGGTCTGTCAGACAGGTACCTCTGTGTAAATGAGGTTTAGTGTTACCAGCATGGCTGGAACACGTATGCAGGGACAGCTCAGGGAAGGCTAAGCAAATATTTTCAAATATTTTCAAATATTTTCAACTGTCCTCTTTACCCATGGAAGATTTTGTTAGTATTTCTGAAGGGTGTCCATTCAAATGGTGCAAAGTTGAATATGTGTCACGGCCTTGGATCTGTGTGCTGTCTTTCAGGGCTATCCCTGGTTTTGCAGTTGCAGTCACAGAATGGCCTGGGTTGGAAGGGACCTCAAGGATCACGAGGCTCCAACCCCCCTGTGCCATGCAGGGCCACCAACCTCCCTATTTCACAGCAGCCCAGGCTGCCCAGGGCCCCATCCAACCTGGCCTTGAACACCTCCAGGGATGGACGGGGCATCACAGCCTCTCTGGGCAGCTGTTCCAGCACCTCACCACTCTCACAGCACACAACTTCCCCCTGACATCCAACCTCCATCTGCCCTCCTTCAACTTAAAACCATTTCCCCTTGTCCTGCTGTTATCTGACCTTTCAAAGAGCTGACTCTGGTTCTTTTACTAGGGACAGAGAGCAGATCTTTCTCGGCCTGACACATCTCCAGGTCATCAGCATAATGTCTTCCTAATTGCTATGGAGCTGTGATTACATGTCACGGGTGCTTTGAGTCCCAAGGAACAGCCCTGACCTCACAAGCCAGCCCAGCTGCGTTGCTTTCTGCATTTGAGCTCTGGACATAGTGGGGTATGTCAGTGCTGGTGAAAAAAATAAAAACAGTGCCAAAGCCCAGGAATTCCTGCCTCTGGAATTCGACCCACTGCCTCATGAAGCTGCAGGTGCAATGTTTGCTATTGCCCATTCCTGACACAGCCTGGAGGTGGACTTGTCCGTATGCTACCTCCAGTGGGCGTTTTGGATGGATCTGTTATTTAGAGTCCTAAGAGAGTTGAATGGCACAAACATTGTCAGATTGTCCCTAGTCAGTGACATCTTTAATTTCCTAGTATTCCTGTAACCACAGTTTATTTTTCCCAGGATGTATAAAAGTGGAGGCTAATGCTCTTTTGTATCTTTCTGGTGGTTCTAAAGATTAGCCAATCTTGATTTTATCTATTAGAAAATTGCTGTAGGTTTAAATGGAATGCCAGAAGGACCACATGCATTTCCCTTCCTGCATTTCCTCATCACTTTGGGTGCCGCTGCATGAAGGTCAGGCCTGCCAGCAAGGCTAGGCTCACCTTCCTGTGCAGGAATTCATCTCCAGATCCTGGCTTCCTTCTTTCTGCGTTTGTCAGGTGTTTTAGTCTGCAGATAGCTGTGGCTGTTGTAGTGTCCTGTATTTCAGAAGAAGGTAAACAATGCAAACCCTCAGGTGACATCAGGCCCTTGTTGAGGGAAAAGAGTCCTTTCTGCTTTGTGAAGAAATCTGGCGGTAGTCCCATCTCAGTGCACAGCAAGGAGCAGTCTGTGACAGCATACCGCCACGTAGATCTGCTGTCACCGGACTGCTACAAACCGAAGCAGCCTGTAACTGTAAGGACTGCTGCAGCACACAGCACTGCAGTGTGCCGTGATTCCCTGGGTAGGAGAATTTTGTGAATAATATTTCAGTTACCACTCGTACGTTTCATTTCATGCCTGAGTTTGAAAACCATGTTGTAGATATTTCATCCCTTTTGTCGGCCAAGTATATCGAAAGTAGGCTGATGATAGATTTTGATTTCCAGCTCCGTAAAGCCTGGCATCAAATCAGTACCTGCATATCTTCAAAGCATACGTTGTTCCTGGGAAATTGTGCAGGCAGTTCTTTGCACTGATGGTTATACAAGCACAGAGGCAGCGTTTCTTCTACGTACTGTGTTTTTAATTAAAGTGTCTCTTTCACGGTGTGCCATCCTTTGAAGTGAATTATTTGCTCAAGGATGAGGAAAAAAATAGCCTTCGTGCAAGATTTTTTAATACAGATTGTTTCAGATAGGGTCTCTATTTTTCAGAGAAAAGTCTGATGCAACTCAAAGATACAGAACTAACTAAGCAGAATCCTAGGCTAATTCTCACTCTCCACCACAGCAGTAATTTTAGTTGGGTGGCACAGGACTAAGCAAGGTGGCAATGAACAGATTTCTGTATTGGGCTTGAAGTTCTTGCTGAACTGGAAGGAAATTGGAGAGGAGGTTTCTGTGAGAGTGAGCCAGAGATGAGCATTCTGCCTTCTTCCAGTCAAATAGCTAATGCTTTGATCTCTGTTCAATTACTTGTTTGCGCTCTTGCAGTGCCTAGAAGTCATGGGCATGAATCACAGCCCTCTCCTGCCAGGCTGAGGTCAGTTTTTAACTTGAACATCAGATATATCTCCTATCAGCAGTCTGCATCTGGCAGTCAACAAGTTAACAGGTATTTTTCCCCTCTAACTGCTACGATCACAAGCAGTTATCAACGTTAAGGTAATTAAGGTGGATTACTTCAGATTTGAAGTAACGTGATGGTTATTAGAACTGCAGTTAATAGCAGTTATTAATATCAGTTTATAGCTTGTTGCTATAAACTGAGCAGGTTGTGAGATAGATTGTATCCTAAGCAGCTGAATTAATAAGGGTTAATTTTTTCCTTGGAGGACCTGCCACCTTTGTTTGTGAGCCAAGAAGGTCCTGCAGCATGTGTCATTGCAGAGAGGAGCAGTCCCCGTGTTGGTATAAACTGTGGTCGCCCCAGCAAGAGACAGAAATACTTGGATGGGACTGGATGAGCTTCCATAATGCCTATAGGATCTCATCAACCATCCCTGTCTGTGCGACCTCTCAGAAATGTGCTTGTTAAAGGTTTACTTGTTCAGAAGATGTTCACTGGCTCTTTGTTGGACTGATGCTTTCATCTGATGCTAAAATATCAGTTAGTGGGACATTAAGTAGAGAGAACAAACACACTGTGTGATACAGAGCATTAATTTCCACTTGAAAGAGGCAGCAACTTAAATTGAGTGTGTGCCAGATAAAGGATCTGCTTTGAGTTCAAGTTAGTGGCAACAAAGGCATGTGTTAAAGTCTGAAAAATTGTTTTAAGAGTCCCCTAAAGGAAACCTAAAAATAGAGGTGATACATCATGGAATGAGTCCACTGGAGGCCTCATAGTTCCTTTGCTGTCTGTATTTCCTAGGGAATGCAAAGATGCATCTCCATTTACTCTTTTTATTCAGTCATTTTGAAGTAGGAAAGATGGAATGAACAGACCTTGGTGCCCAAACAGACCTAACTGAACTGTGCGTGGCAAAGACCATGAAAAGGGAAGTGCTGCTGGCCTTCCCACAATGACCACCCTGAGGTTTGGCTTGGTGGCAACACGATGAAGATCTTCCAGTGACTCAAGTATTACAGATAGCTGGGATGTGTCAGACCTGCTAGTCTCTTAGAGAGGTCTCAAGGGAGTCCCAATTAGAAAGGGGATGTTTTCTCCATTCATTGGTGGGCAGGATTTGACTGAGCATTGTTTAGCTCTGTTAACACCGTAATAAATGAGAGAAGCCTTTTCCCCAGTTACGTCCTACACCTGTATGTATGTGAATGCATATAACTTGTGTACTTGCAGCTCTTGCAAAGCCTCAGTCACACCAGTGCACACCATTTCATTTAACTGAAATGGTTAAACTGGGAGACCAGTCAGCCCTCCTGTGTAATTGGTGGAAAGATTAATTACTCACCCATCTCAGTCCAGTAAAGTGTCTTCAACTGGGTGGTATGGATCCAGGTATTGTTTGAGAAAGGGGTTTCCATATAAATTAATTGCTTGCGTATGGAGGTGAAAAAGAGCAGGCTAGAGCTCTCAAATATCTTCCTCACTGAGCGTCTCATGAAGCCTAATAGAAACAAACATTTAGCTTTTGAAACCTCGTGTTTGCTTTAAAAAGCCATAATTAAGTACTGGGAAGCTGCCACAAGCTGCACTGCACATTCCCACAGTTTTTTGGTGCTCATGGATTACTCTCAGTGGAAGTAACTGCAGGGCAGGTTGTATAAGAGCATGGGTAAGTGCTCAGTAACATTGCTATGCTTAAACAAAACCCTGGCATTGTTTTCCATGGTGTGTGTCTGCTTTTATGGGTTGGCAAGAAAGTGAGTGTAATTTACTGTTCAGAAAGCTGGCAGTTACTTGCAGTAGAGGTTGTAGTAACACTTGAGCACACCGTCCTCACTGCTCCCTCAGGATATGCATGGATGCAAGAGGATGCATGCTATGAGGTTTTGTACCAGAAAAAAAATAACACAAAAAACATGGAAAGAGCTTTTCACAGTCTAAAAACCAGATGACTTAACCAGATGACTGCGCATGAGGGAGTTCTACTACCTAAATCTACTTGTTTAAAAAAATTGAGGTTTAATACCCTCATAATTTTAAAACATCTATGGAGATTATCTTCAAAATTTCCACTGGGATTAGGAAATCTCATCCCCGAAGGAAGAGATCTCTCAAGTCAAAACTCTACAAATTAGAGGATTTATATTAAAAAACACTTCAGCCACTTTGCGCACAGATCCTTGGATTCTGAGTTTGTTTGCGTACCCTGGCTTCTCATATAAGCCAAGTCCATACAACAGAAGCTGCATCAAGCATAGCATCTCAAACTTGATTGCATTGTGGTTCAGTAAATATTAATTTGCATTCATCTGTATATAACTGAAGGGCATTTAGCACTATAGACAGCTTATATCATTTACTTTTAATTCTTATTCTAGTTCTCTTGATAAGCTTTCCTTCTGCAAGGTTTCCAGCTTGGGCATCTTGTGAGATCCTGGGAATTGCCACATGTGACAAATTAACCTCCAGAGATACTCTCTGGATATTTCTCAGTCCTTGTTACCAAGGCATCATTATCTTTCCATAAAAATCTAGCCCCTTGTTTGCTTCCCTGCTGTTTGATTACTGGCAGGAAAAGCTGATGAACTCATAAAGGACTAAGCATGTATTGCCAGATAAGTAGCACTTAGATAAATAGAAAATAGACTTTTTTTAGAGGGCGTAGCCTGACTGAATCAGAGAATCATAGAATGGTTTGGGTTGGAAGGGACCTCAAGGATCACGAAGCTCCAACCCCCCTGTGCCATGCAGGGCCACCAACCTCCCCATTTCACAGCAGCCCAGGCTGCCCAGGGCCCCATCCAACCTGGCCTTGAACACCTCCAGGGATGGACGGGGCATCACAGCCTCTCTGGGCAGCTGTTCCAGCACCTCACCACTCTCACAGCTCAGAACTTCCCCTGACATCCAACCTCAGTCTGCCCTCCCTCAATTTCAAACCATTTCCCCTTGTCCTATTACTATCTACCGTTGTAAAAAGTTGATTCCCCTCCTGTTTATAATCCCTTTTTAAATACTTACTGCTGTAATTACAAACATTTTTAATTAGATGAGAACAAATGGGAAACATCTCCTGCCTGTGCCTGCTGTTGTACTGAGACAAACTAAGTGGGAATGTCTGGGGAAATGTTGTTGATTGTTTTTCTGTTTTGTTTTGTTTGTTTTTATTCCTAATTAGTAGTTTTCTAGATCACTTCTCTGATGCCTTACAGGTCACCAGTGGTCTGTGGACTTCACTATGGGTGATACTGCTTCAGAGATAGTCAAAGAAAGCCCACAAATCTTGCTCATTAATCTCAGAGGAAGAATTATATTCCTACCTATTGGAATTTAATGGCTTGAGTTGTACCAGTCAAGCAGTTGGATCAGATGCTGAAGCATGAGGCTTCTTAGCCCCTGTTCAAGTATTTGTGGCTATGGATGTTTTTACTTCTGTCCTTCAGAACATCCTCATTCCCTGACATCCCTTATTCTGTCTCTGTTGGAGGCTGCCATGGATTCTGTGAAGCTCTGGTTCTTCATCACATTCTCCTTCCTTTATCCTAGATATCCTTGTATCTTTGGTGCCTGGTAACTTGCAGCCACGTTGCATGTGTTGGCTTCCTGAGCACAGAGACTCTCCTCTGTCACTGCAAACAGTTCTTCGCATGAACAACGCCTTGGTTCTGATTCAGCCACACTTGAACACACAATGCTGACTGTTCCCAGGCATTCTCCTGGGAGCCACATCTTGTGCCACGTATTTTCCTGAAAAATAGATAAGCTGCGCAGAAGAATTTCTGCCAAGGTCCATAGCCTAAATAAGTCAAGACAAAAGTCGTTTACAGTAGCAAAGCCTTTCTTGCAGTGTGAAATTGTTGATTAAAATTGAAGTGATAACTAGTCACTAGTGGGGTTCCACAGGGCTCCATTTTAGGGCCTGTTCAGAAATTAAGTGAGTATACGTACAGCATTGCCCAAAACTTCAGTCCATAATAAAATTCTCCTCGAAGAGAGCAGCAGTTCTCTGTAGCACCAAAGAGATCCATATGTGAGTGGGCTGGTTTGCAAAGCGTCAGTGAAAGTGTGTGAAAGATGCAGCCCAAACAGGGAACAGAGAAGGCCAGAAGAATGCTGCCATTTGTGGAATTGAGGCTACATAACTGAATGGCCAGATTCTGATCGTACTCAGGATTTCAGCAGGGGGAAGGTTGCTTTGTCTGTCAGTTACCTCTGTAAGTGAGTTCTGAGTCTGGCTTTGTTCCTGCATGCTGATTGTAGCTACCCACGCTTCCAACATTAGCTGCTGAAGGTGAAGGGTTTGATCCATGCCCACCTCAATTCTTTAAAATGTATTGCAGCTGCTCAGGCATATAAAGCTGCTGTTGTGGTCTCCTGTGGGACTGGTGGAGATTAGAAACAGCCGGACCATCAGAGAGGACCAACACTGACAGAACATCCCATGAGAAGTGTAGCCAAGCATAGTGAAATTTGGACAAGGTTCAGCGTGAGTCTCATCCCCCTGAACATGTTACCTAATGAAAGTGCAGAACTCTGCTGACTTCAGCACCAAGCACAGAACTACCAGATGAACATAACTCTGCATATCTGCAGATATCTTTTACAAGGCTTTCTTCCTTTTGATCCATTTTTCTCTCCAAATAGAGCTTGCAGGGAGCAGACTGGTGCATGTGATGCTTTCTACTGTGCCCTGTGGAGACAAAAAGCCACATCAAGCAGGAGATTTGTGAGTTGCTGAAGATAGATGCTTTAGATTCTGTTATTACATTTAGGATGATGAAAGAACAACAACTAACTTTCATGACTATGAGAGCGGAGGGAAAACTGCCTGTGGATAGATCAAGCACATGCATCGTTGGCTACAAATTAAGGCGTTTGTAGCTTCAAATTCTGATTTGAAAAGTTCAGGATAGAACGAAATATCTAAGCAAAAGATGTGAAGCAGTTTGTAAGATTTTAACTCAGATATACACAGGAGAATAAATCCACAGGTAACATTATGATTCATTAACTACACCTAATTAGGCTCCTAAATTTAAGTAGACAGAATCTCCCCTGGGGCATTTCAAGGCACCCACCTTTTACGGTTGTGGCTGTACAGGGAGCTTAGGAATTCAGTTTGTGTAAGGATGACTTCTTCAGGGCACACGTGTTGAGTGCCCAAGTGAGGTGAACTAGCTCTTTTAATAAGGTTATTACATTTCTGGAGTTAGGAGAAAGCTGTCCTGCAGTCCAATGCAAGAGGGGAGAGGAGAGGCTGGGAGGCAGCAGTGACTGTTTGCCTTATGGAGAGTCTCAGTCAGAGGTGCCCATGTATACCTTCATCTCCTAAACCTCGTAAGTCGCAGGCCCAGGCAGCTCCAGGAGTCCACAGGGAGAAGCAGTGAGACTGAGTGGATTTTTGTTGTGCGGTCTTTGTTTCTGGACCAGAAATGTTTGACTTCTAAAGTTACTTCTGATTACAGCTGTGTGAGACAAGGATAAGCATCTCTTCTGTGAAAAGAAAACAAGATATTTGTTTCTGTTTATACATTTATTGCACAACCTTTCTGTAGTTAGCTGCTTCAATAGATGCAGCAAAGGGAGAAATGTCTGGTCTGCCTCAATGGCACCCCAGCTTGCACCATTTCCAGCCCAAAAATCACCAGCAAAAGAGTTGAATTTCTGCTTTGGGCAGTGTGCAAGGAGGGGCAGGGGAGGAGGGCCCTGGTTCAGGCTTTGGGCGTAGGTAGCTTTGCTTATGGCAGGGCTGTTTTCCCAGAGAATCTCACTTGATTTCCACATGGTGCCTGGAAGTGGACTTTCTGTAATTGGCGTGAGTCACTTCCTCTTTATCGGCGGCTTGGAACCACTGTGCTCACAGAACATGCCTGCAGTAGGCTGAGTCACTCCTCCTTTCTCTTGGATGTTACATTTAGTTTCAGGATTACAGACCATGCCAGCACTCTCTGGAAAAAGAAGCTCCCCTTTTAAAATGAGAGAAGGAGAAGGAAAGGTCTCCTTAAGTCTCTGCTCCTTTTTATTTGCTTGAGAGTGAGGATTTTGAAGCGCGGGTCAAATTCCAGCTTTCAGGCTTAGGTTCAGTTGCACAAGAGTCCTTCTCTTGCTGTGTCCTGGGACACTTTACACTTATGTGTAAACTGTACCATACTTCAAACACGATGTAGATTATCCAGAGGTACAGTATGGCTTTTTGGCTAAGGCACGGAGCTGATGGCCTCAGGCTTTTATATGGCAGTGCCCAGTCCAATGTGGTCACTCATGGCGACACAAAACACTGTAGGATCACAGAATCACAGAATCACAGAATTGTAGGGGTTGGAAGGGACCTCCAGAGCTCATCGAGTCCAACCCCCTGCCAAAGCAGGTTCCCTACAGCAGGTCGCACAGGTCGGCATCCAGGCAGGTCCTGAACATCTCCAGAGAAGGAGACTCCAATCTGATGGTCTCTTACCAAATGATTACATCTATACTTGACCAAAAACCAGCAGCTCCTCTGTCAGATGAGTGGGGAATGGTTGGCCATGGGGCAAGATTTGAAGGCAGGCTTAGCATATCTGGTGTGACAGAGGAGACCATGAAAAGAGGAAAACTCTTGACTTCTCCCTGCTGGCCACCCCTTTTTAATGGGCTGCATGGGGACAGGGAGGTGATCGTCCCCTCTGCTCAGCTCTTGTGAGCCCCATCTGCAGCGCTGCGTCCAGGGCTGGCGCCCCAGCACAGGAAGGACGTGGAGCTGTGGGAGCAGGTGCAGAGGAGGCACTGAGATGGCAGAGGGCTGGAGCAGCTCTCATCGCTGTGGTCCTTTTCTACCCAGCCCGTTCTATGATTCTATGATTCTGTGGTTCTGTGACCATGCCTAAGACGTTTGGTAAGGAACCAAAGGGGTAGGCTGTGCCTCTACTTAGCTCTGGTGTTCACATTAGTTTCTTCACTCCCATATTTCTAACTACATCATGGTATTGCTGTTGTCACCAGATTTGGAGTGTTCTTACATATGTGAGTTTTCTTTTGTGTTCTATTTGGTGGTCTGATGCAGTCACAATCCAGTATTTTAATTTATGTTTTACAGCACTTAAAACTCTTCCAGTTCTGCAGTCTTATGGAGCTGTGTACCTTACATATGTGCTGAGAAATTGCTTTCTTTTAGTAGTTCACAAACATGAGTGATTCCATGTCTGCATGCCATACATTTTCAAGTCTCAAACAGCAGTGCTTCAGAGCTGCCACCTTTGAAAAAAATGCAGTGGTTTATATTGGGTGCTTACTCACAGTAGGGTGTTTTTATTATTTTTAATTAAAAACATGTTGAGCATTAGCAGTTCCTGGCCCCAACCTGCCGAGATAAAAGGCTTGGTTATAATTTTCATCAGCGAAGGAATCATACTTTATTCAAACTGCATACTGCTGCTGTCGTTCATGGCAGGATTTGCTGATCTGCTTTCGTTGTACTGAGCTTATGGGCTGCAAATGCACACGTGAATATATAGCAGAGGAGTAGAGACTGACAAAACCCATCTGTGTGTTTTTAAGAATGAGCTTTCGTGGATCTCTCCTGGAACTGACTGATAGGTGTGTACGGTGATGATGGAGGTCAGACAGTAATTGAGTCCTGGGAGTGGAAGTCTTTAAACGTGCTCAGGACTGCGGAAGCATCAGGAAATACCAAATGGTGGAACTTGCAGAAAGGGGGTGGTTTGTGTGGCTGGACTACAGGGAGACCAAATTTTCCTTTCTTTGGCAGAGATTCCCTCTGTGGGATTGGGTGAATTACTTTGATATTTAAACACTTTCAAAATTCAGTCCCTGAGCCAGGTTCCCATCTGTAAAATTTGGGGGTTATAGCAGTCAAATGTTTTGTTTAGTGGAATAATATATGCACTTAAGCTGAAACACTCAACAGCATTTTGGGATAGAGATCCCGAGAAAGAGCCATAATCCTCTGCAAAGCAATCTCATGTAGCAAGTAGCTGAACCTGCAGAACTGGAGTATTTAAAACTAGACAGATCAGCATTGCAGACAAGATGCAGCAAATGATCTTGATTAACAAAGAGGCGAGGTGTTGGCTGGCATTTTCCATGGCTTAGCACAGTCATTGGGAATTCTGCTGCTTGTGGGTGCAGTAACTTCTAGTCACCTGTCTGTCTTCTGGCCACGCAAGGGAGTGCTTGTATGGAAAATCCCAGCAGAAAGTCTCCACCACCTACAAATAAGGATGCTGTTAGCAGCACGTATCTCTTCACACTGTCCTGCCAGCTGCCTGTACTCAAGGCTGATAGGCCCACTCTGCCACAGAGAGCACATTGTGGCTTTAATTTTCACTTGCCTCATTTTTTGCAAGGGGAAGGTGGCACGCAGTGATGGTGTGGATGTGTTGTGAGGTTGGTACCATTAATTCACTGCACATGAATAATAATGCAGGTCTTGGATTGGGAAATGTAATGAATTATTGGTAGCACGGTGCTGATTCAGGGAGATAAGCAGTCTTCCAGTGAGAGAAGTGCGAGCAAGGAGCTGGCTCTGCTTTTAGAGCAGAGAGATTACATAAAGATTTGAAAGCCTTATCAGCTGCTTGGCCCACGTTACCTGACAGTTTAACCATTTGATTGAATGCCCACGTCTCAGTGCTGACTGCTGCCCTCTGAGAGAACGAAGGTCCCAGAGGTCCTCCAAGTACTGCCTCTCTTTCAACTCATCCCAACTCAGTCCCCATCTACTTCTTAAGGTGCAGGGCTCCTGACTATCAGACCTGTTAGCATTTTGACTGATGACCCTATTTCTTTGCCTTTTGTTTGCACACATCACTGGTTCCGCAGGCCAAATTGTGTTAAGCTCTCTGCTGGATTGCATGCAGCAGGCCAAGTGCCAGCCCTTCCCTGCAGGATTTCTGTGCTTAATGCTGAGAGGAGACTAAAATCCTAGGTATTTTTTTTCTGGTGGGTTTAATCATAAATAACATTTTTTGACACCTTGCTGCAGTTCATGCCGTGCTTTGTGTCATATGTTTTGCTCTCTGGGGGATTTAAGGAAGGTATTTTGAAGGAACCAGATGTTTAATCTTTCTTGTGGAGTTGGCTGCTGCACAGAAGCTAGTTGGAAATTGTGAGGTGTTTTGCACTTGAAAAAGCCTTTCCATTTTACTTTCTAAATCAATCTATCTGAGCTATATATGGGTTTAGTGTTGTATAAATGTTCTAGAATAAGAGAAGACTTGCTATGTGCCATTCACACTATTTACTCTTTGCAAATGTAGGTCTGTCCTGGTGAAACGTCCTCAAGGTGTTTATGGAGTCCACAAAGAAGAGCGGACAGCTCTTTGCAAACGAAAAAATTGTAGGTTCTTCCTTCTTTTCACTAAGCTGCACCCAGAATTTAGTTGCTGAATTGAAGACAGGAACTAGTTAGGAGTTTTAAAAGTACCAAAGCTAATCATGAATGTTAAATACCTGCCTGCTTTTGGAACTCTCTTTACACAGCCACTTCTATCTTCAGGCACCAAAAGCCTATTTGGTATCAGTCTTTCTTTACCTGACTTTCTTATCCATCCCAGAGGAAAAACTGCACTCTAAGGTGCCTTAATGATAAACAATCTTTCTGAATATTTTCCTCTGATTATTTCTCCTTCTGCATTCTTCCCTGGGATGCTGTTGACCAGCTGCTGTGATTTAGCGATGCTTTGTTTTACCACGACTTCTCTCCTGGTACCACAGATAGCATTCACATTGGCATTAGCACAGGTGCCAGGGTGGGAGGGAAAGCTCAATTCCCTAGATGTGCTTAGGAAAGACCTTTTTTGTCCATTTCTTTGAATGCTGAAGGGTGGCATGACCTGTTCAAAGAAAGGTACAGCTCCACCCAGCCCGTGTTCTGCCCCAGAGTTGACCATGAAGACTGGGAGGTGAAAGGAGATCTTTGTGAAGAAGAGCCAATCTGGAATATGAAGGAGTAGCCCAAATCTATTAAACGGCGTTTCTGTGTACATTTTGCTTCATGATCTTCATCAGACATGTATCAGCAGGTTTTACGGGATGCAGTTTGGATGGAAGGTGTTTAAGGCCATACTGATTTGTTCTCCAGATGCCTTTTAGGCCCTCAGCCTGAGATGCAGCAGTATCTGAAGGATACTTAGCCTTGTGCAGTTGACACACTGGAGGGATGGGATGCCATCCAGAGGGACCTTCACGGATTGAGCAGCGAGCCCAGGTGAAGCTCCTGAGGTTCAGCAAATCCACATGCAAGGTCTGCACCTGGGTCAAGGCAGCATCCACTACCAATACAAGCTGGGGGATGAAAGGATTGAGTGCAGCCTTGCTGAAAAAACGTCTGAGGGTGCTGGTGGATGGGAAGCTGGATATGAGCCAGCAGTGTGCCCTTGCAGCCCAGAAAGCCAACCATATCCTGGACTGCATCCTGAGCAGCATGGCAGCAGGGCAAGGGAGGTGATCCTTCCTCTCTGCTTTGTGCTGGTGAGACCTCACCTGGAGCATCCAGATGTGGAGTCCTCAGTACAGGAGAGACATGGAGCTGTTGGAATGTGTCTAGAGGAGGGCCACAGAAATGATCCAAGGGATGGAACACCTCTCCTGTGAGGACAGGCTGAGAGCTGGGGCTGTGCAGATGGAGAAGAGAAGGGAAGGCTGCGAGGTGAGCTGAGAGCGGCCTGTCAGTATCTCAAGGGGAGCGACAGGACAGAAGGGGACAGACTCTTTAGCAGGGTCTGTGGTGACAGGACAAAGGGAAATGCCTTCAAGCTCAGAGAGGGGAGATTCAGGTTAGATATAGGGAAAAAGTAAGTATGGTGAGACACTGGAACAGTTTGTTTAGCTCCTAACAGAGATGTGCATCTTTTGCTGCCTTCCCATCAGAGGACAGTTGCTAATTCACATTTCGCTGCAGATTGCTGTGCCAGGCTTTTGCTGCTCAGAAGCTGTAGGTTTTCATGTCTGTTTCCTGACTTATCATGACTCTTCTAATAATATGGGAACTTCAACACTGATATCTTGGCAGCCTGATACAGGAGGTCAGTCTGCAAATATAGAAACAATTCTCTTTGCCTCAGCAAAGACAGCAAGTAAAACACAATGTAAACAAGGCAGTTGGATTGCTTCCCCCACTAGGAATATTTGTATTTATGCAGGCAGATTTACTGGGTGTGATTAAATCTCACACTCCAGCTTGGCAGCTGATTAGCTGCAAGGGGCAGTCAGGAATTTCCTTTCTCTTCCAGGGCTGCACGCTTTCAAAATCTTCCTTCAAGTTTGTGCCAAGGATCTCAAAGTGCTTTGGTTTTTTAATTACTCTTAATCACGCCTCTGCAAAGAGCAAAGATGAGAGATAGCACAGCCTGCAATGGAGCAGTGGGGAAACCGAGGCATGGGAGATGGCGGCCAACCTGGGGCAGTAGAAGCTGTGACCATCAGACTTGAAGGAGGGAGAGCCGAACATTGCAGCAGTTCTTCGTGGGATTTCTGTGGGTCTCATGATCTTGTGTCAGTTCTCAGTAGTCTGTATCTTTAACATAGTAAAGTGCTGGCTGTCTGCAGGAACAAAGTGGTGCTTTGATGTATGTATTAGGGTACAGTCACCAGAGGGGAAAACGTATTTCTCCCCTGTAAATTTCAGTTTATTTACTTGGTCCTGCAGCATACTGTTCCTCTAATTTCTGAGCTGAACAGCATATATAAGCATTGTTTGTTTGTTTGTTTGCTTTCTCTTTGTATAGAAAGGCACTTTGCTCTGAAATAGCCTCAGGTGTTGGCCATGACTGAGGCACAGAACTGGTTCAGCTCCATAAATGATATGCTGCTGTGTCCCTACAGGGCAAATCAGTGAATTTACTGTGTGGATTCACCTTCTGTGGGTGTACACTAAAGGAGCTGCACTGGCTTTGATTGCTTTGCTTAGAGGTACAGCCAAAGAGAGCTGGCCTTGCGACATCAAGGAGGGGAAGATAGTTTTCTTACTAAGGCACACATTGGTCCAGTGGGACCAGTGATGCACAGACACAGCTCTGGCAGGCATGTTAACCTTTCTCACCTGTCTGTTACTTACACTGAAGATGAAACAAGGTACTAGCCAAGCCCTCATCCTCTTTCTCAGGATGGTAGGAACAGAGAAGGGGTCTTTCTCAGTGTGGCTGAAGCTTGAAGTCCAAAGATGGGAATATTTTAGACCTCATAGGGTGGAGAGGGTTTCTTTCAGGTAGGATTTCTTATTTTATGGTGGATAATCTAAGTTGGTTTTTTTTGTTGTTTTTTGTGGACAGCATCTTCCAGAGGTGGGTTCTGGGTATCAAGAAATGGATATGCAGTCTCAAGTCAGCAATGCCTGAAGGGAGACAGGGATTCAAGCATAACTGACAGTCCCCTTTGCTAGGGGCTTCCTGTTGTGCCTGCCACCATGATATGACCAGCTGCAGATCTCTGAAGCTCAGGGCTGGAACCAAAGGCCAACTTATCAGTCATTTCATTGCCTTAGATGGGTGTCTAAATAAGCTGTCTGAATCTGACCCTCAGTCTAGTCTCAAAGCTTAATTATAAGTATCACAGAATCACAGAGTTGTAGGGGTTGGAAGGGACCTCCAGAGATCATCGAGTGCAACCCCCTGCCAAAGCAGGTTCCCTACTCCAGGTCGCACAAGGAGGTGTGCAGGTGGGTCTTGAACATCTCCAGGGAAGGAGACTCCACCACCTCCCTGGCAGCCTGTTCCAGTGAAGTAAACAATATGTTGAGCGCTTTGCAGTTCCTAGCCTTTTCTCCTTATGTATCTCTGTGCAGGCATTTGAAGTGCATTCATCACAGCGGTAAATGAGTGCCTGTTTGTAATTAGGTATCAGCTGAACCCACAGCATGATGCGATAATTCTCATTCTGATCAGCTGAAGTAACTCTAACAGTTGTGCTCTTCTTACTCTTCTCTTTCAGTTCCCAGGAAGCTTCTGCATGAAACCCAGCCAAGGCCAATCAATTACCAAGGATTTCAGAAGCCACATTTTCCACTGCTACCAAGGCTGTTTGATGCCGATGTTATAGGAGACGGCGTGTTCCTTTCTGATGTCTCTCCTCCCGGTGTAGGACGTGCCCTCCCAGGTAGCTATGACTATTGTATGACTGGCTCAGACCTTACTGTGGTCTGGTAACTCTTCCCCTTATGGAAACTTATACTTTATCCGGGTTTCTGTTTTGTACCTGTCCATGTGACGGTCAGAACAAGAGGTTCTGAGGCATTAACAGTGGCTGACCACAGTGAACTGTTAAACTCACACAATTTCTTGAAATAGCAGTCATGGCCATGCGTGTCAAAATTCATCACAGAAGTACTTTGAAGACCCATCCAATGCAGTCCCAAATCCAAAGCAGGGCAAACACGGCAGGAGGTTGCTTCACTGGGGACAGAGGTTTTCAGCTGAGCTTTGAACTGTGATGCCATTTTCATAAGAATGCAAAGTGGAGAGAGATGAATGAAGTCAGGTCTTTGCTATCGAGTGGTAGGTGAGTAGGAGGAAGGGATTGATTATGAATAAAGGAAAATGGCAAGTGAGCACTTACTGGGTTAGGCAATGTTTTTGCATTGTGTTTCCCAACACACGGGGGGCGGTGATGACAGGACTGCTGGAATTTCCTACCCTGCACTCCCTGAAATGCAGTAGGGGGTTGCTGTGCACAGAGCTGCCTTGTGTCTGTCTGTGCTGTAGGCAAAGTTACCTCACAGCCTGCAGGCGGTTACACGTCAGCGATGTCACTTTGGTCAGCGGAGACCTTACTGGAAAAAAAATTGTCAAGAAAACGAACTTTGGATTGGCCTGAAATAAAATCTGTCATCTTGGTGGCTTTTTCAAACAAGAAGAAAAACACAGAGCTTATTTTCATTCCTGTAAACATTTCACTTCTACAAATGACACCTCTTTAGTTTTCATATCGTTTATTCATTCATTTAAAAAAAAATGCAGTGCTTTTCAAACAAGGATGTCAGTTTGAAATTAACAGCTGAAATATTGTTTCAGAAATTGCAAAAGGAAATATTTGGACATTTCTGTAATCTCCCTTCCTGTTTTATTTCTTTTATTAAAACTGTTTGCTAAAGTCAGCCCAGTATCTTGAATAGTTTCTCCTAGGTTACTGGGCAAACTTTCTGCTAGCTGAAGTGCTTTCGCTCTAATTTGGTGTAAAGTCGCAAGGAAAACAGCCTGAGTGAGTCAGAAAACTAAGAAAAGGTGGACGTGGTGAAGGGGTAACCAGCAGCAGGTGGGCTGCTAGGGCAAGTGAGGTCTTCAGAGCTAGCAAGCAGAAAGGGGTTGTATTGAAATGTGATCCTGGGATAAAAGGCAGACAAGGGAACGGCGTAGCAAACCAGCACGTGACCCTTATGATGTTTGGTTGTTTTTCCCTCCTGCATAACCCCAGCCATTTTCTGTCTTTCCTGTCTGTTCTTGTACAATCCTGTAGATGACAAAACTAGTTGTGATGCTCTTTGCTGGAGTGCAGTGTATGCAGATGAATGTTCATTGAAAAACTTGTTTGATCGCATCTGTTCCTCGGACAAGTCAGAAGAAAAAAAATGAGACTCTCTTTACATCTCGCGTAAGAGGAGTTGTGCCTTACTCTCTCCTAAAAGGCGCCATTTTGCACAGCTTGTTTTCCAGGGGATGTCCAAATCCCCACATAAGTGTTTTCATCTGAGCCTTTCCTGACTGGTGTAGCACATGCAAACAGGGAAGCCCCCATGGCAAGTATAGTTTAAATCTCATTCCTAGTGAGATGCTGTGACTGCATTGGCAGTCACTAATTCAGAGCTGGACACGTGAGAGTGTGATAAAGAGGTGCCAGGTTCATATCACAGAAACCTCGTAAAGACCTATCAGAAACCTGTAGCACATAACTCAGTGGTTCTCTTTAGGATGAGAAGTATGTTTATGAGATTATATGCTGGCAGTGCTCTTCCTTGTTGTTAGTTGTAAAGAGATTTTAGATTAACTATTTTAGAACCAGAGCTCTGTGTGCATACATCCAGGGGCAGGGTTCTGTTGCTTTTACACAAATGTGTCATTTGTAGTGGCAGAAGCTATTCTAAAAGAGTGGGAATTTTCCCCACATCCCTTCTCATATCTGCCATCTGTGTGGATGTCCTGCTGACCCTGAGATGGCTTAAACGTCCATGTGAACAAATACATTGAGCTTTTAAGTTCCTGCTGTGTGGGGGGAGCTGAGTCACTCCATTAAGATCTGTCAGCTAACAGCAGGATTTGCTTGCCATGGTTTAGATACCTAGTGCTACATGAGATACTTTGAAGTACCCAGGGCATCTTCAGGAGGGCAGGGGTTCAGTTTGAACGAATAAAAAATGTACTCTGCTTCCTGTGGGTTTCTTGGTGGGAGTGGTGGTGTGGTAAAGAAAAAGTCAACCGCTTAAAGACATGGATTTACTGGGCAAGGAGAATAAAAAGAAAAATTAGAGGGCACGTTAGCATTTCTGGGGTCTACATTTGAATTAAAATATTTTCCAAAGATTTGCTGTCAATTTCCTGCTGGCTGTGCCTTTGCCCTTCTGTGCCTCTATACACCTAGTTGTAGCAATCTCTATTCTCCCAAAGGAAGGGCTTCTGGGGATGTTTTTCTCTTTTGCATCTGCCACCCAGAAATCCATGTTTGAAAACCCTTCTCTGGGGCAGTCATTTACACCTTGGTAGCTCGGTAGGTGTGATTTTTCTCAAGGCCATGCAGTCTTCCAGTGGCAGATACAACTGCACCCACGTTCCTTGGGGCTGAACCCTCACAGCAACACCCAGACATCCATCTCTGCTGCTTCTCCTCTGAGGCACATTAGGGCTTGGCACTGCTGCACACACATTCATGCACTCAGTCCCTCTCCATCCAGTATTACCTGTTCTCTGGCAGCTCTCGTTCAGTTGCTGCTCCTCTGGGCTGTGCCGCTTCCCATCACACACAGCAGGAGGTTGAATGTCTCGTCTTGCTTTGCTGGGTTAGCAGGGAATGGGCACAGACTGGGTGAGCACAGATGATCTCTGGTTGTGCCCTTTGTTTGCATGGCACTGGTGGCATTGTAGGAGGTGGATCCGACAGTTTCCTGAATTTAGTACTTGCAGACAAGTGGAAGCCAGAGGCAAGTCTGTGATTCTACAGTGTGCTGCTTGGAGCCAGACACCCAGGAAAAGGAGCCTGAGAAGCTGCAACAACTACCCTTAAACAATCACATGGATGATGGAGCTGGATCCTGTGCAGTGGTTTTCATGTGTTCAGAACAATTACTGTTTTGTGACCAGTGAGAGTGTCTGCCAGCAGATCAAGGTGCAAGAAGTACTTGGCAGCGAGCTGATAAGGTCTGAAAGGGTCTCTTTGAGCCTCCTGGAATTATGTGCCTCCTCAGCTCTGGTCTTCTACAAATAAAATCAAATCATTAACTCACACTTGCTCACCTCTCCAAAGGGAAATGATGTCTGGGTGAAACACAATGCAAGTGAGCTTCTGAAGGCAGTCATAAACTCAGATTCGCCCTTCTCTACAAAGGCTGGGGAGAAAGTGTTGTCTGTTTGCCAGGTGCAGGTGGATCACTGCAGCGCGACTCCAGCACAGGGTTGCCAGCTCTGGCTGTGTTTTCCGTGCCCATGTGCAGACTTATAACAAGCTTAGCTGATAAAGGCTTTGTTGATTTACGTAAGATAAAAGAAACCTGATTCTATATTTGCTGTAACATGGGTGGGTGTGTCTAGGCGGTGACATGAAAGAGCAGGAGACAGTGGAGAGAAGATGCTGTTTGGGTGCAGACAGGGCATGGGCTCAACCGAAGCTAACTGCAAAGGTTTTGTTGCCTCAAAAAGGGGAACGAATGTGGGTGGCTTGGTGCTGAGCAGCTCCAGATCTCTGAACACAGATGAGGATAGGTAGGGCAGGACAGGGCTGGTGCACGTGCCTGGTTCTTCACTCCCTTTCTGTTTCGAAGCAGAGAAGAAGAAAGGGAGGTCGGCCACCTTCTACCCTCTAGACAACACCTCCTTCCTGCTTCCTGTGGATGAGACACAGCCACCAGCGTTCGCCAGCAGCATGGAGCCCGTGGGTGTCAGCACAGAGATGGCACTGCTCAGCAACATCCTAGCAGCGTACGCCTTCATCACAGGTAGGTCTGGGGGCTGCCACCTCTCTGCGCTCCCACAGGCTGCTTGTGGACTCTGCACTGAGCCCTGCGTCTCGGTCATTTACGGCTAAATCCGTTTCTTTGAACTGTTGGTATTTTTCATTTGTCTCTCAGCAAATTCTGCCTTGAAAGGCCTGACCTGGGCAGCTCTGGCAGGCAACATGCTACAGGGTTTATGGTGCTCTGCTTTCCCCTGGATTTGCTCTCATCTGAAGTTAAATACAGTGTGATCTTAAATGTGGTCTTATTTCTAATGCTGTGTTTTTCCTGAAGATCAAAGCCTGGCACGTAAGGAAGGCAAGCTTGTTGTCCCGTAATTTGGAAAATAAGAGATCATTACCCTGCTTAAGAGAATTTGGCTTATCTTCAGTAGGAATGTGAAGATGAAGTAGCTTGAGAGTCTGCTTAATTATATATTTAAATGTGGTTTAGAGCGAAATTTCCTTGGATCACAGTTTATCCTTCACCCACATGTATCTTTCAAGTAGCAGAGGAATAGTCTTCCTTTTAAGATTTGCATTAAGAAGTTACTCTTGAAATAGAGACTGTGTGCTGTGTTCAGTGCTTGGACTCAGTATCATTGAGAGTAAGAAGTCCAGTAGAGGCAGACAACGTAGTGCAAATATTTTCCATCTTGTGAGGTGCCTTGTCAAAACTAAGAATTGACTGCAGAGCTGGAAGATCCACCCCCCAAGAAGGTAGCACTGGCTCTACGTATTTTAGGACAATCTCTGCTGCTTTCTGCAGAATGAGGGCCCTGTTTTTTCACTGGCCTGCTGTGACATGCTGTTTACAGCCAGTTTTTCTTATGAGACTGCAGAATGTTCTCCATTTTAATGAAATGTTTGTATGCACCTTGTTGGTATTGCTAATGTGCTGCTCTTTTAGTACATGCTGTGAATGATTCTGTGCTCTATAGCCACTCTGCTCACACCACCCTAATGCAGTTAAGCTGGGATCTGTGTAACTAAAACTGCATTCGGGAGCAGTAGTTATTTCACGTCTTTGTGACATTCAGCCTTACTGATTCAATAAATAGAAATGCATTCTTGGTGCCCTGCTCTTGCTGAGATACCACCGTGCTGCTACAGACAAGTATTTGGATTTGAAGTAACTAACTTGGGCTTTTCATTTTGGAATCACTAAGTAGCTTATTAAGAGTTTTTCTGCATGTTAAGTGAAGGATCCTTCTAAGAGGACGTGAATATTGAATGCAAAGTTCTGCTTTTCTACACATTGAATGATGTCATTGAAATGGGCTGTTGGTGACACTTTAAAGAAGCTGGCAGCCTAAATGCAAGTAGTGATGTTCTTCACAAAAGATGACTGAGTGGGATATATTTTTGTTGCTTGGACTTTCTAAGGAAAGATTAGGGAAAGGAAACATTAAATGTATCTTCTGTCTATCATACTTCTTCCCTCTCTTACCTACATCTATTTTTGCTGTGGAAAAAGAATGCCTGTATTCTCAATGCTAATAGAAAATAAAATGCTGTTTGCATTATTTTCCCCATCTGCAAAGTAACGGGTAGCAGAAAGTTTTAGGATTTACGATAGGGGCAGTAGTACTAGGATTTAGGACTGCTGACTTTGCTTCCATTTGCTTCCACAGCACAACTCTGTGACCTTGCAGTCATTTTATGGGGCACAAGGCCTCAATTCATCCCTTTGCCAAGGTGTCAATCTTGGCAGGAGCCTTTTGCTCCAGAACAAATAGTAAATCACGGGATCACAGAATTGCAGGGATAGGAAGAAACTCAAGGGATCATCGAGTCCAGCCACCCTGCTAAAGCAGGTTCCCTGCAGTTGGTCACACAGGTAGTTGACCAAGCAGGTCTTGAGTATCTCCATAGAAGGAAACTCCGCAGCCTCTCAGAGCAACCTGTTCCAGTGCTCCCTCACCCTTACTGTAAAGAAGTTCTGCATGTTTGTATGGATCTTTCTGTGTTCAAGTTTTAGGCCATTGCTCCTTGTCCTATTGCTGTGCACCACTGAGAAGAGCCTGGCCTCATCCATTTGCCTCCCACCTTCCTTTAGATATTTATAAATGTATATCAGATCTCCTCTCAGTCTTCTTTTCCCCAGGCTGAACAGCCCCAGGTTACTCAGCCTTTCTTCATACAGAAGATGCTCCAAGTCCTTCATCATTTTGTGGCCCTCCACTGGACTCCTTCTAGGAGATCCCTGCCTTTTCTGAACTGGGGAGCCCAGAACTGGACACAGTATTCTAAATGTGGCCTCACCAGGGCAGAGCAGAGGGGGAGGATCACCTCCCTCGACCTGCTGGCAATGCTCCTTTTACTGCACTCCAGGATCCCATTGGCCTTCTTGGCCAGCAGGGCACACTGCTGGCTCATGGCTGACCTGTTGGCAACCAGAATACCCAGGTCCTTCTCTGCAGAGCTCCTCTCCAGCAGGTCAGCCCTGAACCCTTATTGATAAATGCAGTCATTCCTCCCCAGGAATGACTCTACACTTGCTCTTGTTAAACCTGATCCAGTTCTGTCCAACTCTCAGCCTGCCCAGGTCTTGCTGAATGGTAGCACAGCCTACAGGTGTGTCAGCCACTTCTCCTAGCTTTGTATCACGAGCAAACTTGCTGAGGGTGGACTCTATCCCTTCATCCAGGTTGTTGATGAAGATGTTGCATAAGTCTGGACCCAGTACCAACACCTGGGGAACACCACTAGTTACAGCCTCCAACCAGACTGCACTGCTGATAACCACACTCTGAGCTCAGCCAGTCAGCCAGTTCTCAATCCACCTCACCATGCACTCATCTATCCTGCACTTTCTAAGTTTCACAACAAGGATGTTGTGGGAGATGATGCCAGATGCCTTGGTGAACTCAAGGTACACAACTCTCACTGCTCTCCGCACATCTGCTCTGCTAGTGATGATATCATAGAAAGCTACCAGGTTGGTCGAGCACAATTTCCCCTTGGTGAATCCATGTTGACTACTCCTGATAACCTTCTTCTCTTCCAGTTGATCGGAGAGGGTATCCAGAACAAGCTGTTCCATCACCTTTTTAGGGATGGAGGTGAGGCTGACTGACTTGTAGTTTCCTGCATACTCCTTTTTGCCCTTTCTGAAGACTGACTTTCTTGTTACCCTTTACCTTCTTTGTAAGGTATAATTCCAAGAGGGCCTTAGCCTTCCTCATCGCATCCCTAAATTGACAGCCTTAGCTGTCGTGTTGATGCGGGACTTACTTGCTTACCCTCTTATAAAGTGGTCTCCCTGTGATATGTTCAGATTCACTAAATGCCAGATAAATGGTGTAACTCAGACCTCACCACTTTGGCTTCCAGTGATGAGTTCCTGAGCTTCTTGCTCGTGTTCTCCAGTGCACTTAACGGTGAATGTTGGATGAATTTTAATCTCAGCAGTATGTAGGTTCAGGTTGGTATTTATCACAAAAATAATTGATGACTGTCCTATGGATTGAAACAGCAGATGCTGTAAACTCTTTTTATTTGCTACATGTAATGTTGTCATTTGCTCTTAGCAAGAAGGATGGATTTGGCCTGGTTTATTTTACTGTATGTTAGTATGGGGAGGAGGCTTTAGGTTATGAGTTCAAAGACACGATGTGTGACAGGGCACAAATATAATGGGATAAAACTAAGGCACTGCAAAGTAACTTCTCTTCTTGTTGCAGACTTTGAGATCACTTGGAAATTTTCATGTTTGCCTGAGTTTGCAGCCTTGAAGAGGGCTTACACCACACCAGCTGTTGATGCCCATAGAGAAGTCACTACAGTGGCTTAAGGGAGGCAGGGATGGCCAGGGAGGTTTTGGTTCATATATCTTCCACCACCCCTGACCCCAGCCTCTGTGCCAAAGGGAAACAATGCAAGAAGTGCTCTGCTTCATGATACTAAAATGTCCCTCAGGTACACTCTGCAAACTGAAACTGAAACTGTGCTATTCTGTGATTCTATGAAACTGCTGATCAGGACTTGCCTGTGCTGGTGGTGAGTTGGCTCAAAACAATATTTTGTAAAAGCAAGTTGTAAACAGACAGGGAAGAGACGTACACTTTTTTTTGTTGTTTGGGACAGAGGATGGTGTACAGCCTCAGACCTCCAAGAGAAGGACCTTAGGGGCACTTGGTGTTGCATGGATCAAGTACACGCTTGAAAAGATCTTCCACTCTGCTACTTTTCCTGCCTCCTGGCAGTGGAATGTTTCTTATCCTGAGCAGAGCACTAAAATCCACGTCCATGCTGGCGTTCGCTTCTTCTGCTCGAAATGACAGGATTGGTTGGGAAGCTGCAGATGAAGAGCTGCAGGCTCTGTTGTTTGCACAGTTGGCACGTGCAGAGTCTTACTGCACACGGAGTGGATGAGCACCAATATTAGCAAAAGCCTCTGGCTCATTTCTACAATCTTTTTGGTTGCAGTTGCCATGTAAATGTTGGAAATGTTCCTGCTGACAACCAAGGGGTGAAAAATCACAGCACAGCAGGAAGCAAAGCCTCTCTGCAGGAGAGTTGGTTTTCACCGTCAAATCTGTTTGCGGCTATCACCATGTTTAGGAGCATCACAGCCTGTTAAGTGTTACCCAGCTTCCAGAGCCTCGAAAACATTTCCTCAGAAACAGAGGGAAGGAGTCAGCAGTGCCTTGTGATAAGTGGATTTATCAGCTGATCAGACAAATGAGTCTTACGTGGACTGTGGTCCTGCAAAAGGCTGAGGAATGCCCTTAATTTAAAAGCCAATTTTTGTTATAGAGTTAGGATTAGAATTAGATGTAATCCCTGTGTGTAAATCTCAGTCCTGTTATTTGTCACGGACCTGATCCAAAACCTGTCTGAGTATCTGAGAAGACTTCACTGCTCTCAGTGACAGCTGGACCTGCCTCTGCAGTCACAATCTTCCAGCAGGACCAGAACTATCCCTTCTGTTTATATAAATATTAAATGTCTAAATTGTACCAGATCACTTCCAGTGCCTTCCTTTGGATAGAGGACTTACCCTAGTTTTGTATTCAGGATAAAGTAGTTAGAGGGAAACCTCCACAAATCCCTGTTTCATTCTTCCGTAAGCCCTAAACCATTGGTGCCAAGTTATTAACAAGGAGCTTCCAAAAAACAACCCGGGGGGGATCATTCCAACTTTTAGGCTGCTTGGCCTGAGCTTTCTTAATAAGGGGCTGCTGGAGAGCTTCCTCTGTCCGGCCAGGGGATTTTGGCAGCCTGTGGGGCTGACTGTAAATTCCCAAGAAGATGTTATTGCTACTGTTTGTGTGACTGTGCTTAATGCTGAGCCTTTCACTGGGAGCTCTGAAACATCCCTCCCCACTGAGGTTTCTGAATATATGAAGCCATCGCAGGAAGCCAGCAGCATTAATGCCTAGATTGCTTTGTATTTATTGAAACGATTTATTATAATACCAGTAACAACCTTGGCCTGTGGCATTTCCTGGGGAATTAATGGCAGTCTGGGCTGATGCTCCCAGCAGATTGTTAGCCCTCAGGAAACAGGCTCCACAATTGCTGCTGGTTTGGTTGGAAAAACAAAATAAAATGTGTTTCTAATTTCTGGGCAGCTTGACTGCATAGAAAGTGGTGGGTTTTGTGTAGAGAGTTTATGAAGAGCGTGTATCTTTTGTCTGCAGTGATTAAATTCAGGCTTGAATCAGTGACTTTTATCAACGCTTTTAGTCCAGAAAGAGAAATACCACAGAAGGGAAGGCAACCCCATCTAAAGAGATTGGCAGCAGCTGGCTCCTTCCAGAAGTGTAGGAGGAAAACACAGCCTTGCTGTCATCCACAGCAGTGGAAGAAAGAGCTCCACTGATCAAAATCCGTGTGCTAAAGGGGTAGTGGGGCACACATACACATGAATTCATATCAAACTATTGTTAACTGATATCCATATGCTTTTAAAGAGTTTTTGAAATACTTTGAGACGTGTTACTGTGGGCATGATGAACGTGAGCTCCCTTGAGTTTTGGAAGGTTCTGAGCATCCACTTCTGAAGAGGATGCTGCTTTTTGTTCTTTGTAAAGAGGATGTGCAAAGGAGGAGGCGAACTGATCAATCCCCCAAATCCAGGGGGTTGCTGATTTGGCTGCTTCAGCTGAGAAAAAAACAGCCCCTGGTTTTTAGCTTAAGTTGCTCTTCCTGCTGTAGAAAGAGAGATGTTGCTGCACAAGTGGATTGTATGCATGATAAATGCCGAGGCTGCTGTTGAATGGAGGGTTACAGCTCATGAGGAAGTCCAGACAGTGTCTCAGATGTTGACAGAGTAGCTGGAGAAGCTCGTAAATGCCAGCGAAGCCCAAAGATTCGATTACAGCCTTTGCACTGCATGGAGAGCTGTACACAAGAGGACGAGCAGGGGATGAAAAAGTTGCTTAAGTTGCTTAAGTAGCAATGGAGGTGCTGCTTGCACATGAGCAGGATACAGTAGCATGGAAAAAGGAGTAGGGAGGAGAAATGAAAAGCAGGACATGGACAAAAATGGGAGGAGAGAAACCACGTGTCCTTCTCAAGCTCAAACCCATGTTATCTTATGAGTTGCTTTAAAAAGAGTGAACAGTGGAACTAATGCAACCAAACGAAGCCCCTGTGTGTGCAGGAATGCGGTGCTCAGGAAAGTGCTGGGCATCGTGTCAGCCCAAGGCAGAGCAGGGGCACACTGCACTTACTGGCTTCCAGGACAAACGGATCAGTGCTGCTCATTTGTGCTTCCCAGTCTGCAGTCCTCCTTGTGCCTACTTGCGAGGGCAGCTCGCTGTCCTGAGTTGTCCAGATGGAGGTAAAAGGGGATGATGACACTTTTCCTGGGGATGTCATGTCTCTGCAATGAAGACAGCTTCACTGTGCACGCTGTAGCAGATGGACAATGGCTTTGCTATTGCATAAGCTGGGCTGCAGCTTTTATTCAAGTTCTGCCCCTTGAGTTCAGGATTCCATTAACTTCACTGGGGCCAGGATTTCAGTCAGTCACATTGCTGCAGAGCGATCAGCACATTCTCCATGATTGTTCTCATACCTTTTTTTTCTTTTACCTTCTGGTTTTTTGTTGACTCACTCTTGTCAAAATACCTTAGCTTAAAGTCTCTAGCTTTGGCCTGCCTTCTTTCTCCAACTATTGCTGCATTTTTTTCCTCTTCTGCATTGCTAAATGCGTCTTTTGCAGTTCTTTCCTCCTTCTTTTGCAGTCTGTCTTCAGCCTCTTTTTTCCTCATGCCTTCCCCATTATCCAGTCTAGCAAGTCTCATGTTTTATTAGCCATATTTCATACTGTCATGACATCTTCCTCTTCCATGGCTTGTCATTTACTTTTGAAATCCATTTGGTAGGAGAGAAACACAGAACACAAATGCTTCTTGTTCACGTAACTGTTCCAAGAGCATCTTGGGGCATTGAACCACGCATTGCCTTAAACCATGCACAGGTTGGTGTCTGGGTTCTGGACACAGAATCAGAATAATTTAGGTTGTGTGGGGCCTCCAGACGTCAGCTGGTCCAACTCCCTGCTCCTGCTGTTTTCCTTTTCTCCTATAAAAGTTTATTTGAAGGAAATCACTTGGAGAATGATCTAAAAGCATAGTGTGGGGGGTGAAGGTAGAGCCGAGTCTTGTAGTTTTTCCAGGGACCAAATACTGGTCTACCAGCTGGGGGGATCTAGGTCAGCTTCATCTCTGAGTTCAGGGGATTAGGCTCATCTGAGGAGTTGAGTCCGTCCTTGTACTCAGGACTTCCAACAGACACAGCAGAGCAGAGCTGGCTGTGACACTTCTGCTTGGTTCATCTTCACCCACTCAAGGTGTCTATAAACGTGAAATATGCTGAGGTGATTTAGCCCAGGGCAAGTGCAATAACAACATTTATCACAATTACACTCCTTAGCAGTCTCATGAACCAAAAAACACCACCCTGTAGTAAATAAAAAGATAACCTAGTTGAAAAGGCATTGTGCATCCTTTGGAGTCTTGTTGTATCACCCCGAAATGCAGCTCTGCAGGACTCATCGTGTCAGGGCACAAACCCCAGCAGTGCTCCTGTAGCACAGGTATTCTTTTTGGTGGTCTGGGCAGAAAGCCAGCGCACTCGCCTCGGATAAGCAGAAGAAACTTATGGATAAATAATATGCATTTTTCCATGCTGCAAGGCTCGCCATTTCAGCTGAGCTACAGCACAGAGTGAAGGTAAAGCTTTATAATAAACTCTATTCTTTGCACAGTGGTAACGGCTATGACAGAAAGATGCATTCAGTTGCTTTTGCTTGCGCTGCTCTCAGGTTTCAACGCCATTCTTGTAGGAACTGGAATTAGCACTTAATTCATTTTTCAGTTCAATTTCAATTCAATTTATCCTTCCAGATAACTCCAAGACATAACTGCAGCTAACCTGCATTCTGCATGTGGGTCACTGCCTTGGCAGCAGATCTACCACATAAAATCCCCTCCCTGGCTTCCCCGGGGAAAGGAGGTGAAGGAGGGCTTGGAAGCAAACAGAACCATTAGAAACCCTGCCCCTCCGGAGACCATTGCTGGTGTTTGCACAGAGGAACAAGTCGTGCGCTTTGTTTGTTCAGGAGTCGTTCTCAAGCACTCTTTCCTTTCCCCTTTCAGAAAACCCCGAGCGCGCGGCTCTGTATTTTGTCTCCGGGGTGTGCATTGGACTCGTCCTGACCCTGCTGGCCCTGGTGCTGAGGGTGTCCTGCCGCACAGACTGCAAACGTTCCTCCACCAAAAAACCTCCCCGGGAGAGCGACAGCGACAGCAGCGACAGCGATGGGGACTCGGACAGCACGTCGGACGTGTCGGCCCGCAGGCACCGCAGGTTCGAGAGGACTTTGAACATGAACGTCTTCACTTCGGCAGAGGAGCTGGAGAGAGCGCAGCGGCTGGAGGAGCGGGAGCGCATCATCCGCGAGATCTGGATGAACGGCCAGCCCGACATCCCCGGCACCAGGAGCCTCAACCGCTACTACTGAGAGCCGGGCGCCCGGCGTCCCGCTGCGCCACGGGGCTCCTCCAGCCTTGCCGGGCAGCAGGGAGGTGCTGAGGAATGCCGTGGGGGTGCTTCCTCTTCTCCTTCCAGGAGTGCTGTGCGATGGACAGCAGTAAAGCTTTCGCTGTCTCCTTTTCCCTGACGTATGACTATCAGCCCCTTCGTGGACACCTTCTGGTCACATCAGAGGTGGCGACCATCTTCGTTTCTGAGTGGCTGGCACAGAGCTGACAGTGTGAGTCCCCTGTGTGGAGCACGGAGCTTGGCACGCCGTAGTACGTGTTGCCACTTGTGGGGGGAGCAAAGTCATCCAGGTTTTGGTTTTCATTTAGGAATGTTGGGCTTCCCTTTCCTGTGGACTCTGGGAGAACTGTGAACAAAGCTACAGCTCTGGAAAGATGACTGGGGAGGGCTGGGGGGGACATCCTGATGGACTGTCTTGTGACTTCAGAAGCCATGAGATAAACCCCATTAAAAACCAATGGCAAATATGAGTTGTGAAGAACTGGGGGGTGAGGGGAGTGTTCTTCCATCATGAAATCATCTCGGTGCTTGGATGTTTGCCATAGTGTATTCAGTTATTTATGGCTGTCTTTCTTTCATACTCCTTTTCAATGGGAACATTGTTTTTTTAACCAACACCTCAGGGATAAAATCCTTTTTTTTTTTTTTTTTTTTTTTTTTTGGAGTCTGTTCTCCCTGCTGGTCCCTGTCAAATACAACCCAACTCACCTCCAACAGTGAAATTATGGTAATATAGGAGATGTGTCAGTGATTGGTGAGATGTTAACAACCTCAAAGAGGTTGAAAAGGCTTTTCTTTTTGTTTTGTTTTAAATATATATATATATATATGAAGATGCTGCACAGGAGTGTGCCTTACTCTTTTTTTGTTGTTAAACTGAGGTTTTCCTATGGATAGCAATGCACAATGTTTTATATATTTTATTAATAAAAATGAAAAAGGAAAAGGTCTATGTTTACTAGAAGAAAATTGAGACAAAAGAAGCCACATATAACAACAGAATGGGTAATAAATGCTAAATAAATTCTAGTTTGCTTCAATACATTTGAATTTGCATCCTCACTTTTGATGCTTTTGTTGCTCAAGGAAAATGGTTTGGAAGAGTAACACACCTCTGCAGGCAATCCAGGCTGACATGCCTTGCAAGCAGGAACCTGGAGGCACTTTTATTTGGCCTCAGCCCATCAGCCTGCTTCTGCAGTGCACCGGAGCAGCTGAGTGATGCATTGCTTCCCAACAGCCATCCCAAAGCCTACCTGCACTAAGGGAAAGAGTACCAGTGATTTCATGATGCTTTCAGCCTGTACAGCAGTCCCAAATCATACCTGAGCCAGAAGCAAATGTTAATGAAACAAAATAATAGATGAGAAGAAAAAAAAAGGTGGAAGTGCTCTTTCAGTTGTCCTGTGGAATTTTCAGTGGGTTAGTGACACATTCCACCGGGCACAGAGAGTGGTGGTGAATGGAGTCAAATCCAGCTGGCGACCGGTCGTGAGCGGTGTGCCCCAGGGGTCGGTGCTGGGGCCTGTCCTCTTCAATATCTTTATTGATGACCTGGATGAGGGCATCGAGTGCACCCTCAGCAAGTTTGTGGATGGCACCAAGTTGGCTGGAAGTGTGGATCTGCCTTGGGGTATCGAGGCGCTGCAGAGGGATCTGGGCAGGTTGGAGAGCTGAGCTGAAGCCAATGGGATGAGTTTCAACAAGGCCAAATGCCGGGTCCTGCACTTCGGCTACAACAACCCCAGGCGACGCTACAGGCTTGGGGCGGTGTGGCTGGAGGACTGCGTAGAGGAAATGGACCTGGGGGTATTGATTGATGCTCGGCTGAACATGAGCCGACAGTGTGCCCAGGTGGCCAAGAAGGCCAATGGCATCCTGGCTTGCATCAGGAACAGTGCTGCCAGCAGGAAGGAACAGGGCAGTGATTGTCCCTATGTACTCAGCTCTGGTGAGGCTGCACCCTCGAGTGCTGTGTCCAGTTTTGGACCCTCACTGCAAGAAAGACATTGAGGCCCTCGATTGTGTTCAAAGGAGGGCAACAAAGCTGGTGAGGGGTCTGGAGCACAATGGGGCCTTATGAGGAGCAGCTGAGGGAGCTGGATTGTTAGTGTGGAGAAGAGGAGGCTCAGGGGAGACCTCATTGCTGTCCATAACTACCGGAAGGGAGGTTGTGGTGGGCTGGGGTCGGCCTCTTCTCTTGTGTAACAGTGATAGGACTAGAAGGAATTGCATCAAGCTGCACCAGGGGAGGTTTAGGCTGGATGTTAGGAAATACTGCTTATCTGAAAGAGTGGTCAGGCAATGCAATGGGCTGCACAGGGAGGTGTGGAGTCACCAACCCTGGAGGTGATCAAGGAACGTTTGGATTTTGTGTTTTTGTGTTGAGGGACATGGATTAGTGAGATCTATTGGTGGTGGGTGGATGGTTGGACTGGGTGATCCTGTAGGTCTTTTGCAGCCTTGGTGACTCTGTGATTCTGTAATTCTGTGATTGGATGAGTAATAAGACTTGATGTTTTCCAGGTCTGCGTAAGACTGCTTTAGCCCACACGGCTTTGGGATGTGCTCCTCATACTTGTATCTTAAGTTTGCAGAACAGTGTCAGTGACCAAAAGCTCTGAACTCCCAGAGCTTTTCCACAGCCTCGTGGGGAGATGGAGGTGGGTGGACCTGTCCACAGGATTACGAAGGATTGGAGAGAGGGGCTGGCTTCTGGAGAGTGATTCCTGTTCCTGAGCCTGTGCAGTTTCATATGGAATGATTCGGTATTGACATGGGATGTAATTTTACAGCTGATATTTAGAAATAAAGCAGGAGGCAAGTCCTGAACCCTGGGTGAGTCACCAGGTGCTGTGATTTAGCTGGAATTTCCAATGTGTTGTGTTGTGCTGAGAGGAGCAAAGTGACAGGATGAGGCCAGGGAGATCAGTTTTGTTGGCTGTGTCTTTTCCGCTGTAACAAATACATTCCTTCAACTTTGGTGATTGAGGAATGGTAGAGATTTGGATTTGGAGTGCTGTGTCCTGAGAGGGAGATTGCAAAACTGGTTTTAAAAATGATATAAATGAATAGATTTGTGTATGCAGCTTTTCCAAATAAATTCTTTTGTCCAGAGGAAAGAGCAAGTGCAGTAAGCCTGAGTGTACTTCAGATACAACCAAGGGATTCAACTGTAAATCACGAGTAAGCGCATGATGCAAACTGATGAAGGATGTACCCTGGGCACTGTGAGCACTGCTGTAAATCTTCCAGCTGAAGCTTGCGAGGCAAAGCAGCAGGCTGTGCACACTGCTTTCAGCTCAGCCTTCCGTGGGTATCAGTGTGTAGCACAGCTCACCATCTTCACAGTGCATGCATACTGCTGTGCACTTACAGCTCCTTTGGTCTCAGGGCCATGCATTTCTAATAAGGCTTTGATTGAAGAAAAAAGAAAAACACAATCCTTTGAGCTGCCTTAAATAAAATACTTTAAGTCATTCTGTAACTATTCTTGGATTTGATCCAAAACTATTGAATAGTTCTGGGGAAAAAAAAACACAATCAAGCTGAACAGGGCAGGAGTTGGTGGCTTGCGTTTAACTCTATAAACCTGCGGAGCAACACCACACAGCTGGAGCACAGAGGAGCTGGATTCACTGCAGAATGGGATCAAACCCATATTCTTCATCCCACAAGAGTCTTAAAAGGTAAGTTGTCCCAGTTGGATCACCACTGCTCTGCTGCTCTTTCTGCATTGCCATTTGGCTTCTCAGGGCCATTTTCAGCTCTTGCTATCATTTGCTCCGTTGACCTCTCCTGCAGACCTGTGCTCACTGTTCCCTGGCAATCTCACTGATATGGTGTTCATTGCCTTTCCCATGTCCACGATGCTGCTCACATCCTCCAGACATTCCAGCCAGTTAATAAGGCATGTGTTCCCTTCCAGATTGCTTGGTGCCACCACTTAACTCCTTGCCTGCTGCTGTTGCCAGCACCCCAGAGGCTGCACAAATAAAGATTGTCTCAGCTGCTGTGCTGCCGGGATGTGCAGCATACACTCGTGGTGCAGTGGGGAATACGAATTTCCTCTCATGCTGCATGAACTCTCCCAAGCTTCTCGAGGCATCACATGCAATGAATCATCTTAGGCTGGCCCAGAAATCCCTCTGCTCGTAGTCATTATTGAGGTCTCAATCGCAGTGAAGTTTTAATAAGGTGATCTGAGATTGTGGTGTTGCAGAATCACACTCATTAAGGTTGGAAAAGACCTTTAAGATTATCTAGTCCAACCATCATCCTATTACTACCGTACCACTAAACCATGTCACTCAGTGCCACATCTGCCCTCCTCTTGTTAAGCTCCAGGATGCTGACTCCACCACATCCCTGGGCAGCCTGTTCCAACACCTCACCACTCTTTCTGAGATGTTATTTTTCCTAAAATCCAACCTGAACCTCCTCTGGCACAACCTAAAGCCATTATCTTTTGTCCTGTGACTGTTACCTAGGGAAGGTGGCTGACTTGTCAAAATATTGCCTTTCCTTGTCCGCTCATTAATATCAGTACAGCTTGCTCTGGATCGACATGGTGCCTTAGCAGAATTTAAGCAAGTCAGTTGCTTTTTGGATTTTGCATTGCCCATTACTGCCTGGACGTGAGGCAGCACAGCAGTGCCATTGCCACCTTTTGGATTGTTGCATAAAGTAGCACGGGTCCATGGGTACAGCGTTGCAGTGAGTTATGTGTTGGAAGAAACAGGACCACCTGAATGCTGCTCTGAGATTTGTGTGCCTACTACAGATGCCTACTGGCTCCCTTGTGGTCCTTTTCAGAAGAAAACCGAAGGACAGTAAGGAAAGCAGACACGGTTTTATCCTTCTCAATGTAGAATTTTGCAACTGGC
Organism: Lagopus leucura; assembly: GCF_019238085.1. Taxonomy (NCBI): domain Eukaryota; kingdom Metazoa; phylum Chordata; class Aves; order Galliformes; family Phasianidae; genus Lagopus; species Lagopus leucura. The sequence goes on from NW_024962287.1 coordinate 238,768, forward strand.
CCACAGTTTCCCTATAGAAGTCTCTGATGGCTGAGGGGAAATGCATGAGAGACTCCATGATGCAGTGCTTGGAAATGTGGCCAGCACCACCGCAGAGATATCTGATGGATGTCATCAATGATTCTCTTTTACCTCTGCACATGAGTGGGCTTCTCAGAAATGGCCCCAGATGGAGAGAATCCTGGACTAATGTGCTTCACACTGAAACTCCAAGCAGAGTCCTTGTCAGATAGGTATGGGGGACATGAGCTTGCCAGGTTTATCTTCACCAATTTGATGCTGTAGCTTCCTCAAGAACCTGGAGAGCACAGCCACATGCTGATGGCGAGAGGCTGTGACAGTAGAAGAGCATGGCTGTGGACATGGTCAGATCTCCATCACTATTAATACAACAGTCAAATGTGACAAGATTTGTAACTATGCTCTTCTTGGATAAGCCTCCAAGGGGCAATCTGGCTTATTAGTGCTGGAGAAACTGGTTTGAGCTGTGGGGATATACTGGTTGGAAGTTGCCCATGTATATAGAATCACAGAATCACCAAGGTTGGAAAAGACCTCCAAGACCATCCAGTCCAACTGTGCACCTTCCACTAATATTTCCCATTCAACTTGAGGCCATTCCCTCTCGTTCTGTCGCTGTTACATGGGAGAAGAGGCCGACCCCACCTCACTACAACCTCCCTTCATGTAGTTGTAGAGAGCACTAAGGTCACCCCTGAGCCTCCCCTTCTCCAGACTAAATGATCTCAGCTGCATCAGCTGCTCCTTAGAGGAGTTGTGCTCCAGACCCTTCACCAGTTTCCTTGCCCTTCTCTGGACACGCTCCAGGGCCTCCATGTCTTCCTTGTAGTGAGGGTCCCAAAACTGGACACAGTGCTTGAAGTGGGGATCTGTGCTACCCTTTCTTTTTTGCTGAGGAAAAGTCACATTGTTCATGACACTGGAGAGGATTTTGGGTTTCACTACTTCTCCCATTTTCCTACTGAACAACAAATAGCTGTGGAGTGGAAAGGAGGAATCAAGACCCAGTTCTGTATATTTTTTCCTGTTGATGTGCATTGTTCTGAGCAAAGCTGAGTGGCTGCACAGCAAACCAAACCTCAGGCTGTGGCTGAGCTCAGAGCACACTCCGTTCTAAGGGGGAACTATTTCTGCCAAGGCCTTCCATCCCTTGCCAAGTGCAATCATTGCCTCTTTGGCACCTCCTGAGAGCTACGAGCTTTTCTCCTTTGTAATAAGCTTTTGTTTTTGGAGCACACACTTTCTGAACACAAACAGTGATACCTGAGAGGAGCAAAGTCAGTTTGTGTGTCTGAGCCGTCAGAAAACACCTTTCCCTTTCTCTTATGACCATATGGAGAAATGATGTGATATCAACTGGTATTAAAAAAAGCATCTTACAGAGGATATCTGAGTGACGCAGTGACTCAGCTTGTTAATTTTCTGGTTATGTTTGGAGCCTGGTGTTACTCCGTATGGTGTGTAAAATGTAAGATCCGTGCAGCGCTGCTCTGTGGGTGCGGTGCCATGCTGGAAAAACATCCTCTGGCTCTTAACAAGGCAGTGATTTGTACATCTCCTTTTTGCAGAGGTCTTTAAACCCTCCCCCTCATTCCGCTTTTTATGCGGGACATTTATTTAAATGAATGAGTTGTTTAGAAATAACAGAGGTGATTCTCCTTCCTCCATCTCCTGTGATTCTGCCTTCAGACCACCCACTTACAGCACTCAGAGGCATCCCAAACTTCTTCTAAGCTGTACTTTGTATGAATTGCTTTCATTTCTGGAAATCACACTATGCTGCTTCAAAGCACCCAGCCCAGCAGTGGCTGTGCATGCTGCTGTTCCATCCCAAAAGCTTTTCTGGTCTCTGAATGCTCAGTGCAATTTGGTACCAGCAAGGAGTTTGTGCATTTACAGCATCTTCTAAAAGGACAATTTAAGAGAAAATGTTCAAGACGGCACAGGTAAACCACAGTGAATCAGAATGGGTGACTTTGCATCTAAACCCAGTGCACAATTTGGGATTTGGGAATGGCCAAATCAGCCTCTGAGAACTGACCAACAAAAAAACAAAAAAACCATCCACTAAAGGTACTGCTTGAAGTCCAAGGAACTCGTGTGCTTTGATGCTCACAGAGCAGAACCTCCAAAGGTTGCATTTTCTGCTGTAGCAGAAATGCTGTCTTGGGTTGAAGCAGTGATGAAGCACCTGGTGGGAAGATGGTGGTGCCACTTCCCAGCCCCCATTTAAGGCCTGGCAGTGGAAATGAGGGGACCTTGCTGGAGTTTTCTATGTCCCGGAGGCCTTTCAAGGGTGAGCAGCTTCTTTCTTTTGTTTCTGTGTCCGCAGCTGCTGCATGTAAGCATATCCTTGCTTGCTGCAGCCTGGGACTTTGCTACTGTACTCTCATTGCTGTGCTTTCCATTGCATATGCACTGCCTATAAACTACACTCAGTTTTCAGGATGAAAAATTGCCATTTGAATGTAAATTATTTCTGTTTACATCCTCATGGTAAAGTGCCATTCAAAAGCAGAAGCAGCAGTGACAGCAGTCAATGTTTATGTCTCAGGCACCCACACAGACTTCTAGGGAAAGAAGGAAGGAGCAAATAATTTCTAGCTGTGTCATTTTTCTTTGGACTATTTCTGTTTTATATAAAGCAGGAGGACAAATCATATCTTTTGTCTTCTGACCTGGAAAGTTTCAACTAAAAATTGCCCAAGAGGGATGAGTTAAGAAATCTTATGACAAATAACTCTTTTCTGCTGTCTGCTTTTTTTATAAACAAATATTTTGGTGAAAACTTCTCAGCCACTTCTACTAACAAGAGCCAATGGGGCTGAAGCTCAGAGTAGGCATAGAGTGAACTCTTTTAATAGGGACAATAATTTGGGATTGGAAAACCTTAGCAGGTGGTGGATTGCTTGTGATGGGGAAAATTGTAATTGGGATGGATGACTTCTAAATGAAATTCTAGATTCCAAGTTAGATGGAAATTCAGGGAAAGCGTCAACATATGTGATACAGAAGTAATGTGAGATGGTCAGAATGGCTCTTACCACCCACAAACCCCACGACACTGAGACTCCCCTGCAGGCTGTACTCCACTTTCAGCCTCTGTAAAACGCCCAGAGGGGTTCTGGCACACAAACCCTAAGGAAAAGCCTGTCAGCCTGACCTCGGTGCCAGGGAAGGTTATGGAGCAGATCGTCTTGAGGGAGATCATGCGGCATGTGCAGGGTGACCGGGGGATCAGGCCTAGCCAGCATGGGTTCATGAAGGGCAGGTCCTGTTTGACCAACCTGATCTCCTTCTATGATCTAGTGACCCATCTGGTGGATGAAGGAAAGGCTGTTGATGTGGTCTACCTAGACTTCAGCAAAGCCTTTGACACTGTCTCCCACAGCATTCTCCTGCAGAAGCTGGCAGCCAGAGGCTTGGATGGGTGCACTCTTGGCTGGGTAAGGAGCTGGCTGGAGGGCCGGGCTCAGAGAGTGGTGGTGAATGGAGTCAAATCCAGCTGGCGACCGGTCGTGAGTGGTGTTCCCCAGGGGTCGGTGCTGGGGCCTGTCCTCTTCAATATCTTTATTGATGACCTCGATGAGGGCATCGAGTGCACCCTCAGTAAATTCGCAGATGACACCAAATTGGCTGGAAGTGTGGATCTGCCTGGGGGTAGCGAGGCCCTACAGAGGGATCTGGACAGGCTGGAGAGCTGGGCTGGAGCCAATGGGATGAGTTTCAACAAGGCCAAATGCCGGGTCCTGCACTTCGGCCACAACAACCCCAGGCGACGCTACAGGCTTGGGGCGGTGTGGCTGGAGGACTGCGTAGAGGAAATGGACCTGGGGGTATTGATTGATGCTCGGCTGAACATGAGCCGACAGTGTGCCCAGGTGGCCAAGAAGGCCAATGGCATCCTGGCTTGCATCAGAAAGTGTTGCAAGCAGGAGCAGAGAGGTGATTGTTCCCCTATATTCAGCACTCGTGAGGCCGCACCTCGAGTACTGTGTCCAGTTTTGGGCCCCTCACTGCAAGAAAGATATTGAGGCCCTGGAACGTGTTCAAAGGAGGGCAACAAAGCTGGAGAGGGGTCTGGAACACAGGGCTGATGAGGAGAGGCTGAAGGAGCTGGGAATGTTCAGCCTGGAGAAGAGGAGGCTCAGGGGAGACCTTATTGCTCTCTATAACTTCCTGAAGGGAGGTTGTAGTGAGCTGGGGGTCGGCCTCTTCTCTCGTGTCATTAGTGATAGGACCAGGGGGAATGGTTTCAAGCTACGGCAGGGGAGATTCAGGCTGGACATGAGGAAGTATTACTTTTCAGAAAGGGTGGTCAGGCACTGGAATGGACTGCTCAGGGAGGTGGTGGAATCACCGACCCTGGGGGTGTTCAAGGAAAGACTGGATGTTGTGTTGAGGGACATGGTTTAGTGGGAGCTGTTGGGAATAGGTGAACGGTTGGACTGGGTGATCTTTTAGGTCTTTTCCAACCTTAGTGATTCTATGATTCTATGATTCTATGATTCTATGAAAACCAGAATGAAAGCAGCCACCACTAGGTTCTTCT